>NC_134825.1:27964434-28277646 GCF_004210375.1 Tachypleus tridentatus | reverse complement strand
CAAAAAAAATCCTGGTTACCAGAAAACAAAAAGGTAATTTCCTCTTTAATAAATTACTAGAAAGGTGTTACAATGCTGTGGATATTTTTGGTCCCTGCCTCTGAGAAATGATGTTGTGTTATTGCAAATAGTGCTTATGGGATGATCCCATGGATAAAAGGGTTATCTCATAATATATTTTCTGTTCAGAAAAAGAGATGACTGAAAAGTTTACAAGATTACCCACAGAATCAGTGGGACAGAGACCTTTAATTTATATTCACTTTATCTTGAAGAAAATAGAACAAAGTTTAAGATTTGGAAAAATTCATACTGTCCTTCACTTAATGCAGTTTTATTTTTCTTACAAGGAGACTGGGTTATGCTGATGTCAGCATCAGTAAAGATTGGTACCTTACAGGAGTTTAAGAAGGTAACAGGTTAATTCCTGGAAGACAAAAAGTGGGTTTAAAATTTATTTTAGCAAGACAATTCCTCAAGGTTAGAAGCCTGTTGAGTGTTTAGCTATAGTAAAAAAGAAAATTAGAATAATTTATGAACAAGAAAATTATAGTAGCCTTGTACAAAACTCCAGTCAAGTACCGCTTGAGGTACTAAATGCAAATTTGGTCCTCTTACAACAGAAATAAAAAGAAAATGATGAAAAGAACATATTCAACAACAAACTACAAGAGTATTAACAGTTTAGTCATTTAAGCTATAAGGAGAGACCTAACATTTTTGGATGTGTTTTCCTTACATTGTAATGTTAATTAAAAAGTTGTAAATACAAAGTTGAATGATACAAGTAATGGATCTGAGCTCTGTTCTTCAAACTAAATTATTTTTATCAGTATGAATTATTAATTTGTCAAAAGGTCTATCAAATGATGTAGTTTGTGTTATCAGTTTGCATTGTTTGAATTTCTTCTTTTGATATTAGGATGTGAAAGGTTATATTTAAGTTGAATCAAAGAAAAAATTGTTAAGAGACTATCACTCTGAATAAGCAATGTGCTAAGAAAAAAAAGCAATATTTACTTTACTTTTTATAATTAAAAAAATATTATAACACACTGATTATTTTAGAGTTATGGTACACAGATAGTATCAAACTTTAATTATCTTGACAATCTTTAAATGCCCTTCAAAGCATTAAATGACCCTATGAATAAAATTGTTCCATACAGTTATATTTACAGTTCCAAACCAAGATACCTTTTCTATTATCAATGCAGCAGCTTTAGCACATTAGAAAAATATGTGGAAGAATCTAATCACTTTCTGTAAGATTTTGTTTCCAACTATTCATGATAAACATATTTTGCTAGAATTAATTTACTAGTTCAATGCTTTTTGGAAGAAAAAAATATCAATTAATATTCTTTCTGATATACAGGATATTAGTATAGTGTATCAGTGATAGATGTTACACACCATTACCCACAATCAATTCTACCTTAAAAATAAAGGTCATCCTTATACATTTATGCCAGCTCATCTACCACAAAAATACATGTGGTCACAATCAGCTACACATTCATCATAAAATACTTGAGAAACGTTTCAACATGTCGTAGAAGCACACATACAGATTAGATACAACAGGTCATTTATTCAAAGATTAGTCATTTGTTAAAAACTCTTTAGAATTACATATTTTAATTTTTCTATATATTTAAAACAAAAGGGATTCATGCTCCAAATCTTAAAATTAGAAACAGTGGATGTCTTGTTGAACTTGATCCACTAAAATACTGCTACTTAAATTTCTGTGTAATTTTGTGTGTAACATCAAATTAGTTAAATACCAACCCCTTTGGTTTGAGTGTGAGACTTGATGTTTAACATTGTTTTGCATCAAATAACACCTGTTATTAACAAATTTTATGAACAGTACACTGTAGGCTGTGGTAAATAGAACTTTGAGTTTGTGGTTGTTTTTCTTTAACTGTCTACTAATTACATAAATTTTTAACAGCCAAAGCTGCTAAAGTATTGTTCTGACAAAGACACTCCAATATTATTTGAGTAGATTTTAATTCAAGAATCTCTGAATGATCAGTGATTTTAGAACCACTGGACAGGGTTGTTTTCTAACTATTATCATAACTTGAGATTCTACTGCTCAATGTTTCATAGTAGTTTGGTAACTTCTCTTTCATTTTTTATTTATGGTAAAGTTTGTGCCATTCAACTGTGTTACATGTTGTTTTATTCCATCCTGGCAATCAGTGCTAAATATATTACTGTTTACACAACATTACAGTCTAGTTTGTTTTGTTTTTTTTATGTAATCCATAGAATGGTTTTTCTTTCAGGGAACTACAATTACTTAAATAACTAGTTATATTTTGAGCCTTTAACCAGTTTAAAAATTCTTCTAACTTCTACTCAAAGCTGTTATTTATAGCTTAATTTTACACCTACTGCAATATATTTTCCACCATTCTTATCATGTTGAACTTCAACTGTAGTCAAAGATCACTTGCTTGGCCACACCATGTGCAACAGTTGTTGCAAAAATGTTGAACTTAAAATGCTTTACAGTGGTTGTTTCCAACCTGTGTGGTATGGAAATACTTGGATACATTTCTGGGGAGCATGCAAGAACTTTGAAGCATATTAAAAATAAACTTCATGCCTCAAAATTGAAGAGTTGAGACAGTGAGTTAAAAATGTATTCCATTAACCAGCACTTAACACTTGTATATCACTAACTAACTTCTGATTTTTTAAAAATATTTTTATTTATATAAATTACCCTAGAAGCTTTTTTAAACAAATTATATGTACTAGAAGAAGTACACCACCAGCTCAAAAAAAGTTTGGAACAAATAATTTACAGCACACAAAAAATACATGAATAAAATTCATGTGAGGATGCACTTCCCGCCTAACTTTAAACATGAGTCTA
The DNA here is from genome assembly GCF_004210375.1 of Tachypleus tridentatus. Lineage (NCBI taxonomy): Eukaryota > Metazoa > Arthropoda > Merostomata > Xiphosura > Limulidae > Tachypleus > Tachypleus tridentatus. The sequence goes on along the minus strand of NC_134825.1, from coordinate 28,274,750 downwards.
AGCGGTAATCTTTACATATCACCTGAATTACTTAACATACTGTGGTCTGTGTCAGCTTCACAATGTGACATCAACAGTTCTTAAAGTTTATAGACTTTAAATCAAACCAGTTATTCAGTTACAAACTGGTAATAGTATGAGAAGTAGCTGATTAGAAAAATTGCAGACTGTAACATTGATCCGTTTTTTTAAAGCACAATAGATACCACACTCTTACATTACAAGTGTTCTTATTACAGCTATGTAGTACTAAGATCTTGGGATCACAGGAAGGAGATAGATTAGCTCAATATCAATGTCTGGCATTCAGTGCCTTTTGCTATACTTTTCTATTTTGTCCAGACACTTAAAATATCTTGCATGCTTTTGTTGTCCAGTTCTGCTTTCTCATAAATTCATAAACATTCCAGAAGTAAGAGTATGTAACTGTACAATTTCAGCCTATTAGATATTTCTTCTTTTCTATTGATTTTACAAAGATTAGTCACTTGTTTGCAGGATTTTTATGGATCTCAAAACTTTCCATGTCAAGACAACACATGAAATAATAGTAGACTTTATAGCCAAAATGCTAGGTAAAAAAACAAAACAATATGATTAAAAGCAACTGACATTTATTGATCCTATCTTACCACAGGTACTTTTGGCATAACATTGGACAAGTATTCTCAACAGGTCTAGTCTAACAACTATTCTTCATGGATTTAATGAAATACCTCACAACATTTTTACTGACTGTATAAAAATGCACAAAAGACTGGTTTGTTATGTGGCAAATTACTCTTATATTAGAATACCTCATATAGGGTCCCATTATCTTAGTCTTAACTCATGTTAATAACCCAAGGCCAATGTTCTACCAATTGAGTTACTAGGCTCAAAGCCAAAAAAATAAGCTCCATTATTACCACAATATAATCTCTTTCACAGTCAACACAAATTATCCTCAAACTCTTGGCGAAACACAGTCTACCTACCAACACGAGGAAACAATTTGAACAAGGTACTACCAAAATGGGAACACAGTGTACAGTATACCAAGTCAACTGTTGAATCAAGCATATGTACTGATTAATTTGATTAACCCTCACCTATATGGATGGGATAACCAGTTGGATATAGCCATAATGTTAAGAAATCTGTCCTGATCAAAATTTGAACATGGAACCACTGGCTTATATAACCATTTTGAAGGAAATTCTTTTACCAACTGAGCTAGTATGGCCAATACTTGAAACATAGAACCTTCTTTCTCATCATTAGAATCTACATCATATACAGTATGACTGGCAATAATATTTAGATAGCTTCATCTAAACAGCTGTAGTATAAGTAGATTTACAGTATGGTGTAATTTAGTTATAGCTTACAATAATTCAAAAATACTTCTCTGTACATTTTGAAAGCAGCAAATAAATAGCACATGGGATTTCATTATTCTATATGCATAGTAATGCCTGTGGCCTACCCTAATTTTAACTATAATGACCATCTTTATGGAAATCAAATAAATAGTATTGTGGAAAAAAAAAAACTATCTTATTGTTTTGGACAATCAGCATCTTACACTTACCAGGAAGTGAGTTATCAGTGTAAAAGATAACAGGATATTGACCTGTAAGTACAGGAATGTTAAATAAGTCAAAGAAAGTTATTGTTTCTCTATACAGATCCCTGATTAGGATTCATCTGGAGTTTTCTGTTTAGTCTTGGTTTCCATATTCTTAGTAGTGTTGAGTTTTTGGAAAGAATTTAAAGGAAAGCTACTAGGAATAAGATGATACCTGCATGAAGGAGTGTCCTATTTAGCTGCCAAGATGCTTAAAATTTTCTCTTGAGAAAAAAAGATTAGAGAGGATCTGATTAAGAGTTCTAAATCATAAAAGTAATACACAGGATTAATGCATCATATTTTTCCACATTTAATATTAACTGCAGTAGAATTAGAGAAAAATGAAATAAATGTAGAAGTCACCTGTAAATTAGATAACTTTTGCTTAAGAAGGTGAACAGCATTTGGAGTAAATTTCCTTCAGACATAGTAAGTGCATAATACTGAGAATGTTCTAAAGGAAGCTTGATAAATGCTTTAAAAAGCCACAACTGGATACAGGAGATGGGTGTTTGACGATATGAATGGAATTGCCATGATGGGCAAAATGGCCCTTGTCATTCCTAAAATGTTAAGTTCAATGAACTGAAAGATTGAAACTAATCCAAAGTTTTGAGTTCAATGAAGGCTTTCATATAAGAAAGTTTTGCATTATGTACCTCAATATGAAAAGCATTAAAAATACTCAATATATCAGTAATACTGAATTAAAAATATATAATTTTGTACTATAAGAGCAGATTATGTCAGGTTTGCAGAAAAAAGCATCCTAAAATGCACAAGTAATAATGCAATGATAAACGTCTAACCATAAAATATTTTGAACTATCAAAATAACACTTTCTCAGTTTATTACTTGTTTTTTTCTTTTTTTTGCTCCGAATTGAAATTAGTTGACTTTTTTTTAATAATGATTCTTTTTCTTTCCTAAATTTATCATAAAATGATCTTCAATTTACAATTAAAACAGTATGTACATTGAACACAGAAGAAACACTGATTGAAAACACAACATTTTATTCCTCCAACGATTTTCAATTTTATAATGAATCTAGATTGGTTATATTTTATTTCTTTGACTGACCCAAAATGATAACTTAAAAAATGTAAATTTCCTGATAATTTTTCAGTCTTCCCATAAGACCTATAAAAAATAACATACACTGACAAAACACTGTACAGGTCAGACATACACCTTTTGTTACACTGAATGCTCAAATGTTTTATGTATAATAATGTGCTTTAAGTTTATTAAAATGAATCTAACAACTGTTAAAAATAAATGAAAGCATGCATACATAGGTTTTGAACAAACAGTATTACTAACACTAATATTCATAAATAATATTAATAGTTTATTAGATCATGTATCTTTGAAACAATTAGTAGATAAACAAAATTAAAATTGCGCGACTAAGCGACCTGGAGTTTTAATTACATCTCAGTACTACACTATAGTGTCCACACCGTTGACTACTACTAGTCTAACTCTTTAAAACTTATAGATTACAATTTAACATAGAATAGGATTAAGTTGATATGTAATCATAAGTACAAAAATTATTACGTAAAACTAAACATACACCATACCTTGTAATGTAAAAAAAAAAAAAATTAACGTTGAAGGCACTTCCAAAACACCTTGAGCCCTTGTCAATATAAAAAGTAGTAACACGAAACTCAATTAATCTCAAAAAACAAAACAAAAAAACAACCGTTACTCCGACAACTTTATCGAGCGTGATCAATAACACTTCATGTGCGCCCTCCATCGGCTCCCTACCGAACAATATATAGGTGCATATACGCATGTTTAATACATGATATTTATACTATATTAAAATATATTATGAATTATTGGAAGGAATTAAATCTCCTTTTTGGAAAACGAAGAGTAATGGTAATCTGATTGAAATGTTAAGATTGTAAAGCGAATTAATAGTGTTGATACATAATCCTTATATATATTTAACAGTGAGAACAATAGAACACAGTAAGAGTCATCTTTAGCTAATACAGTTTTATATTATTTTTCCAACAAGGCGATTAATCTTTGAATGGGCTTCCATCGGATGTTGTATATGTAGTAAATGCATGTGAATTTAAGAAAAAGCTTGATAATTATACAAATTATAAGGGCTGGCTTTAAGGTTATTGATGTTGTTGTTTTTTTAAATTTAGTTTGGAGGTTGGAACAACCTAGATGGACTAAAACGTTAAGTAATGCCGCAGTGAACAAAATTTAATATTTTAAGAAATAAAGACATAAATGGGCGGATATAAATTATTTAAAAATATTTCCAGCAAGATGTCGTTGGTAATACGGTGTTAACTGTAAAAAACAGAAATAAAAATGCGACTAATAATTAATTTATAAGGAAAGTATGTGTAAAAAAACATTAATAACATCAAGAACCACCACCTTCATTACATACTGTTGCATTCGCATTTTTTTTACAATAAAGATAAAATGAGAATACCACAACGGATGTGTTACAACAATATTCAATTAAAGATAAAAATCTTAATTAAAAATGTATTCGTAACTGTAAATGACAAAGGCACTAAGGTAATGTGACATGTGAATTCTTTTTTATTCTGCATCTGTTATGAATAATATTTCACGATAGAATTGTACTAAAATTGAATATTTTAAAATTTGTATGAAATCTGAGTTTTAAATAAAATACTTACGTTTCACAACTGCGAGTGAAGTACATTTTCACTAAATTATATCTCACATTATTGTATTAACAAATTCTAGGTATTCTACAATTATTCAGTTTGGCATATTTTAACTTTTTTATGCTTATAGGTTGCAAATATTCTCAACACTAAAATGCATTAATTGTGGAAAATATATACTCTTCTACAATATAGTCTAAGACTGACAGGAAATGTCTGTATGCAAATTTTCTATAGTCTGGAAATGTTTGAGTAATATTTAGATTCCTTTATAAAATTGATTAACACGAAATGTTTAGAATACCAGATAAATTTGATAATACGTTTTATTGAATAAAAACATGTTTTAATTTATAAAATTACAATATAGTTTGTTTTGAACTCGTAAACTAAATATATACAGATACGCACATTTTAGTGGATCCATTTTTCGACTAAAGATTAAATATTTGAAACAATGTTTGTTACAAGATAACAACGACTAGAAAACCATTCGTGATTATAAATGCTGATATAGACATCTTAATAACATATTTGAGTTTGTTCTTATCATGCGTTTTATTATAGCCCCCCAGTGGCTCAGCGGTATGTCTGCGAACTTACATCGCTAAAAATCGGGTTTTGATACCCGTGGTGGGCAGAGCACAGATAGTTCATGGTGTAGCTTTGTGCATAATTCAAAACAACAACATCATTTTACGAAAATAGGCATTATCTATATCTGTATATGTCACCAAAATCTCTATGCCGTCTATTGAATGGTATTACAAACAAAAATACGCAAACAATTTCACACTGGGTATTCAAGATTCAGACAGTTAGAATAAAAACTATGTTACATGCAATAACCATTTCATTATGATAGCAAATAATTTTAAATAAAAGTACTTTCTCAGAACAAGAACACGACTTTCACTAAAACTGTAGTGTAGGTTTGAGGTAATTTAATGTTGTACTGAGAAACTAGAGTACTTAAAAATCATTCTTTTTTCAATAAATAGTACCATTTTTAATTTGTAAAAACATTACAATTAATATCAGTGAAAAATTTGGGATTTGGAAGTTTAATTACTTTATTAAAACGAAAGCAACTTTTATGAAGTTTAATTTCGCAGACCCGTGTAATTAGATGAAGTTAATGGCTTACACAAAATTTGACTGAATTCCTGACAAAACAAAATAATTTTATTCAACAACAAAAATAGAATTGTTTATTTTTGAATTTCGCTCAAAGCTACTCGAGGGCTATCTGCGCTAGCCGTCCCTAATTTAGCAGTGTAAGACTAGAAGGGAGGCTGCTAGTCATCACCACCCCCCGCAAACTCTTGGGCTACTCTTTTACCAACGAATAGTGTGATTGACAGTCACATTATAACACCCCCACGGCTGAAATGGTGAGCATGTTTGGTGCGAACGGGATTCGAACCCGCGACCCTCGGATTACGAGTCGAACGCCATAACACACCTGGTCATGCCAGGCCAAAATAGAATTAATGACAATCTTTACGTTCATTAAGCACTTCAAACATTATTTGTATGATAATGATAAAGGTCAAGAATAAGCTAATTTTTCTCTGATTAATATTTCAATCATTATGTAATAATGGGAACAGACTGTAACAGATTCATTGTCATATATTGATTTAATATCTATGTTTGTTCAAATTTAATGAATGTAATGTATATATTTAAATATGTTTATGCAATTTCCGCATGTTCTCTAAGTTTGTAGAAGATTTCCCAGAGTAAGAATCAACAGCACATGTTTTACAAAAACACTAGCGTATTTTCGAATATTGTTTTGCTGAGTGAACTTTCGAGAATTTCACCTCAAAGTTTATAACTCGACGCGCAGAGACACAGTAGTAGATATATTCTTGGTTTTGGTTTATTTGGAATTAAGCACAAAGATACACAGTGAGCTCTCTGTGCTCTGCTTTACACGGGTATCGAAACCTGGGTTTTAGTGGTATGAGTCCGCAGACATACCGCTGTGCCACTGGGGGTTAATATTGTCGGTCAGATAGCTGGTGAGTATACTATAAGCCTCGAAAGCTATAATTATGGTTAACGCTTATTAATTAGAAAAACTACAGAATTTGACCAGGAACGTTTATAGAATTCGAACATTACATACCGATCAACTTTAGAGAATTAACTTCCTACGTTGGTATTTCTACAATGACATTAGATATCTGTCTTCAACTGCAGAAAGTAAGCGCGAACCGCATTAGACCAAACAAGAATAGAGCTAGCTAGCATTCTCATCAAGTTAGATATATCTGTCTTTCAACATAAAGTCAATTCGCTCTCCGTAAACCTGGACTGTTGGTAAAATATTCAGTTGTAAACCAGTTAGAAGACTGAATATTGCTTGTGAGTTTGTAACATTTTTGTATATAAATCATTATTTGTAATAATCGTTATTATAAATTGTATTGTTGTTCGTACATTAAAATATATTTGTGATAAGAAAGAAAATTATGTGTAACAATGTTGTTGGCAATTATCGTAAAGTTAATACATATCGCCAGTTAATTAACTTCTAAATTTAAATTCCAGTTTATTTGAAATCGTAATATGTAACGCAATAAATCGGAGACTCAGTGGCACAGCGGTATTTTTGCGGACTCATTGCGTTAAAAACTGTATTTCGATGTCCTTGGTGGGCAGAGCACAGATTGCCCATTGTGTAGCTGTGTGCTTACTTCAAAACAAAAAAACTCGTTCGTGATAAATTATAATACGAAACATAATAAACTGAGGGGTCGTAACCGTGATCTGAATCACAAACAATTTTTTTTTTTTACGAATTCAAATTTTTTATTCAATTTATATTTATCAGTGCCAACAAGATTTGACCATATCTCATTATTAAGGTTTCCTTGAATCACCTTCCCCAGAAACCACTAGAAAAATATAACAAACGTGAATTCCTCGAAATTGCCAAATCTTAGAAATAGAAGTTAAGAAATCAATGAGAAAGAAATGAACTAAAAACATATTATTGAAATATTAGTCGATGATGATTTGTTGTCTGAGAAAGCATTAGTGTAACACTTTAGTGTCTCCATTAGCCAATCAGAATTGAGTGATAAAAATAAGTTAGAAATCCAGTTAAAACTCAAATAAATCGAGATTGATCAAGCTTATATTGAAGCTGAGAAAGAAATTAATCTAAAAAAGTGTAAATTAGACTCAACTCTAATCAATCAGGGTAAAATAATAATTTTGAACTCAATCAAAATATTAACGGCCCAACATTTAATAAAAATGAAGTCAATAAATGTCTCTAACGTTTCTAGAAAGTAGCTTATGCTTCTCTTTCTCTTGAAAAATGTATAGATTATGACAAGATTAAAGTAGCTATTCTCAAAGCATATAGGTTATTGCCGGAGGCTTATCGCCAAAAGTTTCGAGGTAATCACAAGCAAGATAGCCAAACTTATATGGCATTCGTTCACGAAAAAGAAGCTTATTTTGATCAATGGAGTAAAATCTATGTACGTTGGCAACAGTTTTGACAAACTAATGTAATTATGTCTAACTGAGGAATTTAAACGTTGTATAAGTGACGACCTTAAAACTTATTTAAATGAAAAAAAGTTGAAACACTAAACAAAGCAGATGCTCTTTCCGATCACAACACTCTAACTCATAAAACCACTTTTCATAAAAAGAACTTCCTCCAATTTTAGTGGGCCCGGCATGGCCAAGCGCGTAAGTCGCGCGACTCGTAATCCGAGGGTCGCGGGTTCGTGCCCACTTACGGACATAATTTCACCACATCACCCAATGCTGTTGAGTTGGCCACTGATAAAAAGGCCGATGTACTTAGAGAGGAATTTAAACCTTTTGTGTCTATTAGTTCAGTATTTTTGACGGATGACATTGCTTATACCATACCAATACGTGATACTGAAGCGACTCAATCAATGTTCTTAGAGGGTATATTACCCTTTGATTTGATTTCTTCCATTGGTGAGTCTGTTATTGTTCAAGGTATTTAGGACGGTATATTCGTTAATGTCCTTTTCATCATATTTACTTAACATCAGACCAACTTTCGGGACTAACTGTGGTTGGTGTAAGACCTACTCTGTCATTAAAGGGTGTATCGTTATTGTTGGGAAACGATTTGGCTGAGAGAAAGTTGATGCCGATCCCAAGATTGTTAGCGATCCGATCACTGTTTCATCTAAGGATGGTGTTGCTGGTGAGATGACTCCAGAAGCGTTTCCCTCGTGTGCTGTAACTCGAGCTCAGGCAAAAACAAATAATAGTGACGTGTTCAGAGAACGATATTATGAGTCGTCTAAGACATTTTTGGACCCGGTGAGAATCTTTTGAATAAATGTCTTTCTGACAATTCATTGGTGAGTGACAATGATGAACCTGAGGGATCTTGTTCATTTGGTGAAGATTTGTTTGCTAGAAGTAAAATGGTTGCTCAGCAAGAAAAAGATCAAAAAATTTCACCACTATTTAAAGATGAGCTCCCAAAAAATTAACTGGAGAAAGTTCCTAATGGTTAATTCTCCAAAACTGGTGAGCTCATGAGAAAATGAAGACAATCAAACCTACCACCTTCAGAGAACTGGGCTATAGTTTGTCAAATCATTGTTTCAAAAGCATATCGTTCTGAAATATTAAAAGTTGCCTATGAATTTCCCATGCGAGATTATCTAGATGTCGACAAGACGTATGATAAAATTATGAGACAATTTTTTTGGTCAACAATTAGGCAAGACAATTCCCAGTTTCGTAAAACTTTTCATACCTGTCAACTGGTCAGAAAACCTAACCAGAAACTGCCCGTTGCTCATTTGAAACCTATCCTAGCTTTCAAAGAACCATTCAGTCGTATGATTACTGACTGTGTTGTGCCTTTACCGAAAAACTAAATCAAGGAATCATTATCTGTTGACTGTCATATAGACGTTCACTCGATTCCCTGAAGCTGTTTCCTCGAGAAACATTTCAGCCAAAAAAAAATTCTAAGCTTTCATTAATTTCTTCACTTTTGTTGGATTGCCCGAGGGCCTGGCATGGCCTAGCGCGTTAAGGCGTGCGCTTCGTAATCTGAGGGTCGCGGGTTCGCGCCCGAGTCGCGCCAAACATGCTCGCCCTCCCAGCCGTGGAGGCGTTATAATGTGACGGTCAATCCCACTATTCGTTGGTAAAAGAGTAGCCGAAGAGTTGGCGGTGGGTGGTGATGACTAGCTGCCTTCCCTCTAGTCTTACACTGCTAAATTAGGGACGGCTAGCACAGATAGCCCTCGAGTAGCTTTGTGCGAAATTCCAAAACAAACAAACAAAGGCTTGCCCGAAGAAATACAGCCTGATCAGAGATCAAATTTTATGTCTAGGTTGTTTCAAAGGGTTGTGTACTAGCTTGGTACTGAACAGAATAATAAATCTAGTACATACCATCCTGATTATCTAGGTGCTCTTGAGGGATTTCCTTCTACCTTGAAAGAATTATTTGGACTTACTGTTTTTATAATGAGAATGATTGGGATGAAGGAGTTAATTTATTATTATCTGCTGTTCGTGAGTCAGTTCAGGAGTTATGAGGGTCTAGCCCGTTTGAATTGGTGTTTGGCCATTCAATGAGTGGCCCTTTGAAGTTGCTGAAGGAACATGGTTGAAAGATGACCCGAAAGAAATACACTTACTGAATTACGTTTCCAACTTTTGGTCCAGACTGTAAGTTGCTTGTGAATTGTCTTGAGAGAATCTGAAGTCATCCTAAGCTAGAATAGAAACAATTATAACCAATAGGCTGAAGAGCGTAAGTTTCTACCTGCTGACATGGCCTCAGGTTTTTTAGCTACTATGGAATATCCACTCAGAACTAGGTACCATGGCCCCTATGAGGTTTTTCCGAAAGTCAATGAGACAGACTATATTGTAAAAACACCTGATCGTCGAAAGAACTACTCAGCTGTGTCATATCAATATGTTAAAGCCCAATAAAATCCGAAATGCATCTGAAAATATTTTAGCTTTTAAGTGTTCTTCTGATACTAATAGTTGGTTAGTTTGGTGTTTTATGGCGCAAACGACTTGGCTAATAATATCCTCTTTGACTCAGACACCCATAAATGTGAAAATATTGGAGATGAATGAAACATCAAGCTAAGTAATTTTCTAGTCAATTTTGATGAAACACTCGATTACTTGTCTCCTGCAGAGAAAATCCAATTTGCTAGTTTATTGACTGAATAAGAATGTATATTTCGAGACGTTCCTAATCAAACCAACATTTCTGTTTATGATATAAATAAAGGTGATGCTTGTCCTGTGATAAAACATTTCTGTTGCAAGAATCCAATCAAAGCCGATAAAATGCATAAAAAAATATCTCATGTGCTGAAAAATGGCATTATAGAATCCAGTAAAAGTGATTGGTCTTCATCTTGTGTACTGGTTCCTAAATCTAATGATTTATTAGACTCTATACAGACTTTCACAGAGTAAGTGTTTTAAGAAAGATAGATTCCTGTCCCATTTCAAGAATGGAGGATTGCATTGTTAAATTGGAAAGTCCAGATATATCACAAAATGTAACCTGCTGAAGGGATGTTGGACTTTTCTTCTAACTGATAATGTAAAAACAGTCTCTGCTCTTTTGCCACTGTGGATTGATTCTACCAGTACAATGTAGTGCTATTTAGGATGGAAAATTCTAAAGCAACTTTTCAACAAATGATGAATCAATGTCTTAACGATCTGTCAGATGTTGGAATTTATGTTGATGATGTTGGAATTTACAGTAACAGCTGGGAAGAACATTTTAGTGTATTACGTGATGTTTTTGAGAGGATGAACAAAGCCAATCTCACTGCAAATTTCGCAAAAGTAATTTTTGTAAAGCCAAATTTGTTTACTTTCGTCATGTAGTAGACCACGGCCAAGTTTCTCCAATTCAAGCAAAAGTTCATTGCATTGCGAATTCTTCAAGTCCCATATAGAAGAAAAGTTTGATGAGATTTTTAAAATGGCTGATTTTAACAGAAAGTGTTCTATAAAAATTGCTGACATGACCGTACTATTAACAAACCCATCGCAGAGAAATCAAAAGTTCAAGTGGTCTGAATATGCTAGTCTGTTTTTGAAAAGGTTAAGTATTGTGCACCTACTTGTGTGTGAGACTAGAGGAAAGGCAGCTAATCATTATCACCCGCCACCAACTCTTGAGCTACTCTTTTACTGAGGAATAGGGCGATTGACCATAACATTATAATTCTTACGGCTTAAAGAGCAAGCATTCACGCAGTTTGGTGGAACAGGGTTTTGAACCCGCAACCCTTAGACTGCGAGTTAAGCGCACTACCATCTGGCCATCCCGGGCCGCGTTATGTATGGAACCAGGTCATTCAACTAGAGCGTAACACTCACTTATTTCTTAGAAATATTACTTTGAAGCAGAAGAAATCACCCAGTGTGACAGCAGTAATTTCATAAACTTACAGCGTTAAAATTCGGGGTCTGATTCCCCGTGGTGTTTACAGCAATAGCCCACTCTGAAATTGTTATAAAACAAACAAACAAGCAGAGCATGCTGTATAGAAATAGATAGTGATAACGTCCACTGGCAAATAATATGATGTTCATTGGATATCACATCTCTTACTTTGTTAATAGAACAATGATTAGTCACGTAAGTACACCTGCATCCTAAGAAGAATGGTATTGTTGTAGTTGTTAGATAATATCTTATTTCTCACAATGGAAAACAATTTGAGATTATTGCAAGTATGGGTTTGCATTGAGCACACTGATAGAACTCTAAATATAAAGAGGCCACGCAGTTTACTAGTCTTTAACTTTGAATGTAGTATTGGCTAAAATAAAAAATGAAGTGTTTCGAATTGTATCTAGTATATTTCCTTTCTTTGAGGTCAGTCAAAGTTTGGAAATTCAGATTTTTTAGCAAATCTCGTGTTTTTTGCGGATCCAACCAAACAGCTTGAAGAAACGTTTATTTGGAATTAAACGCAAAGCTACACAATAGGCAGTCTGTACTTTGTCCACCACTAGCATCAAAACCCGGATTCTAGCAGTGTGAGTCCGGAGATAACCCACTGTGCCAATACGGGGACATTTGAAGGGAAATCAGTGAACCTAATAATACCTCCTAGCAGCACTTACGTTCGATTTTATTGTCCTGGCAAAGATAGGTTTTACGAAGACTGCTACGTGTGCTTTATTGTATGTGATTTTCTTAAATAAATGTTTTATTCATACAACATACATGTAGTCGTTGTTATATTAATTCTGGTATTTTTGTGCATTGGTAAATAAATAAATATTTATATATTATTTTTTCTTTTTATATCCTCGGATTAAATTGAATTTTAAATAAAGCTTGCATAAAACGTTTGAAAGACAATGTAATATAATTGATTATATATATATATATACTTCATACACATCTATCTTATTCGCATGTATAGGATACTATCAGTACTGCCCGTTTCCTTTAGGATGACCCGGCATAACCAGGTGGTTAGGGCGCTCGACTAGTTATCTGAGGATCGCAGGATCGAATCCCCGTCGCACCAAACATGCTCGTTCTTTCAACCGTGGGGGCGTTATAATGCGATTGTCAAACCCATTATTCGTTGGCAAAATATTAGCTCAAGAATTGACAATGAATGGTGATGACTAGCTAGCTGCCTTCCCTCTGGCCTTACACTGCTAAATTACGGATGGTAGAACAGATAGCCGTCGTGTATCTGTGTTTTAAAGTTTTAAACAAACAAATCTTTAGGGTATTTCTACGTAGATTTATCTCCCAGTGGCTCAGTTGTAAACTAGAAAACTAATAACTCTAGAATTGTTGGTGCAATATCCCCAAATAACTCATTGTACAGTTTTGTGCTAAAACAAACTATCTAGATTTAAAAAACAACAACTATAGTCCTCGTTTTAAAAATACATTTTAACTGCTTTAAAAGTATATGTAATTTTTAGCTGAATTATGTACAGTGTCATAGACGACTTACGGATATTCAAAGTATGATTTTAAAATGTTCAGGCTTAAATAATGTTGTTTAGAAAACAAGTGTTTAAGGGATTTATTCGGTAAACTTACGAATCCTTTATTGCTTACCCTTACTGATTACTTTATTGTTATTTCATCACACGGATCTATAGAACACCTTATATATTTACATATACAATACAGACTGATCATGTCCTGTGCCAGGTATTTGCTTGAGCCCAAAATTCAGAGATAACGTCATATCAGATTAAGTTTGCATGTCAATAGCTAAGGTATTTATTTTCAAAGGTTGATTACAGCATATACCCGTCTAATAGGAATATTACAGTTAAAGATTGTTCAGAACATCTGTCATTATAGTTTAATAATGTTACTGATTTGGAGAGAATACGTTTGCGACCATAAAAAAAGTCTGCGATCATCAACTGGTGCAGATAGTCCAAATGCATATCTGTTACATTTGGTTATAATTGGTTCAACGGTTTGTGCCAGCTAAAAGCAATACATACATACACACTTTTGTCAAATAATTGTCTACACAAATTTGGAAATGTGTTTTAGCGTAAACGGAATAATAGTATGTTCTTATCAAACATATTCATAATTTTGTAGCAGTTTATATCCATATATAGCGAAAATATATATTCCAAGATGCAGATTCTAGAAGGCAAATGAAATTGTTAGAAAAATAGGCTATCTTCTCAAAAAGAGCTATTGTTGGATGCTTTCACAGCAAGAAAAAAACAACTTCTGAATTATGTAAGTTAGTAAAAGCATACTACAAGATAAATCAAACTGAAAAGTCAAAATTAAATATATTTTTAGTGTTATTCTTATCTTACAAATTTGAAACTACATTTTTTTTAAAGAGAGGTGTTTATATTTTATTAAAACCAAATTGAATGTAATCTTGTTGCGGTTGCATTACAAATACCCAACTGTAAAACAATAACTTTCAACATAATGAAATATCATATAGATGGCTTCACATTTCAGCGTTTCCAGTAACTTCTGTAACATATCAATCATCAATTAAAGTAACCCAGACCAAACCCTTAATGAATAAGTTTTCTTATACTTTGTGACTTTAAGTACATGGTGTAGTTTTTTTCTTTATTGTGATTGTCATCAGTCAGTTACTTTCCCATTTAGAATAAATTTAAGTAACATGTGTTTAATAAGACTTATTAATTCCGTATCAGTTGAACAAATGAAAAACGAAGCTTTATTTCGCTTACTCGGTTGTATGTTATTTAGATAATTATACTTACTAATTTACATTCACAAAATACATTCTAGGCTTTAAATTTCTAACTTATTAAAATGTTTATTTTATCATCAGCGACAGAGTGATGAGTCAAGCCTAACAATTATTTTGTTCCTGTTAGTATTCATAATATCAAGTAAATTGTAATTATTAAAATTATTCTAATAGCTCTCATACAATACGTATCACCTTTCTCAGAAAATTAATATGACTTTCTTCTTTGATACCAGTGTATCATAGATGTGATGTTGGAGGAGTGTATCTGTAAGCTGATCACACGGAAATAAGCCACTAGTGTCCATCAGCTAGACAACGGATATTCTAGAAGTGTAACAAAGACAATAAAATAACTGATCGATTTTCTCCTCTATTGTTCAGGAAGGAAAGGTGAAGCTTACACATTCTTAGAGTTAGATACATGTGTTGAGTGAGAAAGTATCTTCAGTTGTATTTAACAATGCTTAAACCATCCTACCATTGATGGACTGAAGATCTCATTGTCCAATGAACTGACACGCTCTTCCAAAATGATGCCCTTTTTCTGCTATGTGGTGAGAACGATCAGGATTTCGATGAGAATTAGAACATTCTGACTCTTAGGATAATACCAAAATGAAGACGTTTCATAAATGGACAAAACTTTGTTTCAGTGTTTACTTAAGTCTTTTCGTCGCAACATTTATTTTTATGGTGACTGTAACATTACACTACTTTCTGTTATAAGTAAAACACAATGTGACCTTTACAGGACATAATTTGTTGAAAGATATAGTAATTAGCCATGGATATATAACATTTTATGTAGTTTGTAAATCATTAATTGCGAGTAGTTTCAGTTCTCTACAATTCAAACAGGTCTCTGAACTTTTTGTTATTAGAACTTACTTGATAGTCAATGACTACCAAGTGACAGAATAGATGGCGTTGTTATTGGGCCACCTTTCGGCTTAGCCTCAGATAACGTCTTTCTCTGTCACCATGAGGAATCATAACTTAACAGTTAACTATCCAGATGATTTTAAACCCATACCCTAAAGAAGCTACATGTCTGATACTGTTTTGAATATTATATTATAACGTTCAAGCATCGAAATGTCTAGAATATCCAATCTTTACTCATCTAAAAATACATTTTACTTATAAAACATAAAAAGTTTATTTTAGACGTCCCTATAGGTCATGATCGGTTTTTATACGCCCATGTACAAAACATAAATCCTTTACTGGCGTCTACACATACCTCGGCAGCTTCTCTCTTCCAACAACAACTGTATCCTTATATTTTGTTCTTAATGTTTGTCTCTTTGCAGTGGAATCTAATTTTTCTTCAGATAGTGTATTCCGAAATTTCTCTCGAAACCATCACAGGGACATTTTAAATAAAATACCCAATTTTCTTAGCAGTTCTTAACAGATTGCCGTACTCTCGTGGACTCACGCTTTCCTTATGAGCTTTGACAGAGCTTAATTCTTGTAAACGAAAATGAGTGTGTGCGTTCTTATAGCAAAGCCCCATTGGGCAACTACTGTGTCCATCGATGGGAGACGTACCTTGTAAGCGAGTTTATTAAATTATTACATAAATAGAACACCCAAATTTAACTGAGAATCATCTTTACATTATTGTATGAAATAAATCATTTTGTTTACTCGGAAGACAACATACCAATCACACTTATTAAATAAAATGTATCTAGATTAAAAAATAACTCACCTTTTGTTGAGCTAAGATTATTCTAATTCTTTCTTATTAGCTACACACATATGTTTATTTATTATCTATTGTGGATTTGTATCATACTACTTTTAATGGTTCTTATACGTTCATCCATTTTTACGTCTCACCTTTCTCATAATATTTATGGTTCTAAAAAAACTTCCAACTGCTAATTAAAATTCTTGTTTTGTGTTCACTGCAGGAGATTGCTAAAGATAAAGTATGTTTTCTTGAAATGTTAATTTCTGGCACTCCTATTATCATTATTATATTCTTCATCGTACTGGATAGGTTTTGTAAATGCATTTGGGTATTGCAAACAATGGCAAAATCTCAGGAAGCTTTACTAAAAACCAACTAAAAAATTCACCTTTTTGTCTCATCGCTAACGCACCGAACATACAAAATATGTTAACGTGTTACATAAATACATCATTTTTATAACTTCGGTGTTAAGTGACACCCTCCCTTTGTTTCTGTTAAGTTTACTCTGCTAATGTTGGAACCTTGTATGCAACTATACCACTTACGTCTTGTTTGAGCTCCAGATATCAAATATTTCAATTTATTTTGAGGTAAAAACTAATAGGTGTCAAATATTTCATTAGTTTGTGGGAGAAGGATGTAATAATAATGGTAACAGTTTTCATGTGGACTACACTAAAGATGTTGGCAAATGTATACCAAAATTTAAGCTAAGCAGCAATGATACTGGTCACAGCAAAGCTTTGCTTAAGTTTACACCACTGAAATAAAAATACTTGTATGTAGGGTTGTAACTTAGATGTGAGCAACAGGGCGGTTTCAATTCTTTTTACCTAATAAGTATGGCTGCTCACACGTGTGTAGAGATGTGTACAGGTTAATGAAAATATGAAATAGGCAAATGACAAATCAGCGGCACCCAACAATATGAACTTTAAAGTGACTTTAAATTAAATTTTAAATTGGGCTCCATTGGTTAAAAAAAACACAAAACTATCTATCCTTAGCATACGGTATCTTAAACATTAAACAGCTCGAAAAGTTGCCCTACAGACTAAAATAATTACGAGGTTCTTGTGATTTTAATAAATGGATATCTTTAACTTTATAAGATACCTTTATATGCTATGTGTATAGTAGTAAAGATAATAACGTTTGGGCATGGAAGTCCTTTTCTTTTAAGTATTGTTTTGGGTATCTTGCATAATTCGGACAGATTGCTCGACACGAAAATATAACTAGGTACCTAACACCTTGTGTGTGTGGTACCCCCACTCTCTCTCACAACGGTAATAATGATCTTCCTTCTATAGTGCTTATAACTAGGATTTGTTTTGTTTTGTAATTGAGCACAAATGGCTTTCTGTGCTCTACCCACCACGGGTATTGAAACCCGCTTTTAGAATTATAATTCTGCACACATACTGCTGTGCCACTGGGGGGGGGGATATAACTAGGACCTCTATGATAACTGGGTGTACTAACCTTGATAAAGCCGTAAAGGCAAAATGTCTGGTTAAACAGAAAAGTTAATTTATAATTATATGGAGTTTTAAAGTAGATTTTCCCTACTGGTGTTGTTTGATGCACGATCTTCAATTTTCGTTATTTCGGTACGTCAATTTTCCTCTAGAGGGACTCGCACTGTAAGTCATTATGGCTGAGGTTTGTCGGTAAAAACATATTGTTGGAAGTTATGATGCCATTATATTTCTATGTGTTTCAACCAACTTGAAATTAAACCTTTATTTAACTAATTAAGCAAGTGTATTTTAATAATAAATATTTTAAAGGGAAACAGCGTATTGTTTTTCAAATCGGACGTTTCTTTCATTAGTTTTAATTAATTAGTCATTTATCTAAACATGTTAAATGAATTTTGATTCTCATGAACACTCATGACTTTTGTAACAATTTACGAGGTTAACTATAGAGAGGTAACTTTTGGAAAATGAGTTTAATACTGCAACTAATTCTATAGTTTCAAAGAAATGTAATTTCTGAGTTGTTTAAGCTACAGATATCAAATATTTCAACTTATTTTGAGGTGAAAACTAATAAGTGTCAAATATTTCATTAGTTTGTTATTTTTACCAATATTGCTACATAAATTCAGAATATACGTAACCTAGTAAAAACACGGACAGATAAACCAAACTGAGCTCAAAATTCGCTTTCTGCGTTTACTGGACACGTGGGGTTAGGTGAAAATATATTGATATTTCAGTCGTCAATTCATCTACGTAAACGTTGTGGTTTTATTTATCGCATCTTTAACATGTACAGTTATCGTGCAATCAGAACTTGATCAGTTTTGTTGTGACTTCGACATGGACCTAAATTTTATATAGCTTAACAAGTAATGTTTATTTTTAGACAAACACGGACAGATAAACCAAACTGAGCTCAAAATTCGCTTTCTGCGTTTACTGGACACGTGGGGTTAGGTGAAAATATATTGATATTTCAGTCGTCAATTCATCTACGTAAACGTTGTGGTTTTATTTATCGCATCTTTAACATGTACAGTTATCGTGCAATCAGAACTTGATCAGTTTTGTTGTGACTTCGACATAGACCTAAATTTTATATAGCTTAACAAGTAATGTTTATTTTTTAGACAATATTTCTATCTAATTCATTATTTCTGCTGTGCGAGATGAACCACTATACTTGATTGATGTTTAATTTCAAGAAACGAACATTACGTACTAATAAGAACTTTTTTATTAAATTACTCAGTGAATATTAAATGTACAGCAAATATATATAATGTTAATAGTTTCGCATGTATAATCAACGGCACTTTCCCATTTATAGGTTTGAAACTATCGAGTTAAACATGCTGACAACAAGCACTTCACGGCAGTAGAGGTTTCGTAAGAGTTATTATTTTGTCACGTCTTATGCAAGTAGAAGAATTTCCTGTCTTCATCCCACCCCATAATTATTTAGTATCCATGACACCAGCTGATACTTTGCACTTTATTTACTACCCTAATTTTTCTACCTTGATCAAATGAACAAACTAAATCAAATTTTAAGATGAAAAACAAGAAACTAGGCGATAAACTATAAGGGTTTGGTTTGTTTTGAATTTCGCGCAAAGCTACTCAAGGGCTATCTGCACTAGCCGTCCCTAATTTAGTAGCGTAAGACTAGAGGAAAGGCAGCTAGTCATCACCACCCACCGCCAAATCTTGGGCTACTATTTTACCAATAAATAGTAGGATTGACGCCTGAAAGGGCGAGTATGTTTGGTGTGACGGGGATTCGAGCCCGCGACCCTCAGATTACGAGTTGAGTGCCTTAGCCACCTGGTCATGCCAGGGATGTATGTACATCTAGAGGATGTAGTTAAGGATTTCCCACACCATTTGTTTGACTCACATAATGTATAATAACTGCATGTTTCTTCCTAGGGTTGTTTTTATTTTCAGATCAGTATGAGATGTTGAAAACTTCTTGTTTCACAGCTTGTTTTTTAATAATTGTATTTTGACGTTTGTTTCAATTAAAAACGCTTTTAAATTATTTTTCATAATAGTTGTCTTTTGATTATGGAATTGCTCTAAATAACTATTAGTTTTTCCTTTGAAATCTGTTTTGATGTATTTACTAAGTCAATTAAATCCTTTAATTAAAATTTGATAGTACAACAGGTGTCTAAAAAAAAAAAAAGGACTATCAGCCCTGGGGTTAGAGATAAATAACCTTAATATAAACATTTAACACACGTGCGTAATAGAGTCATCCAAAACATGACGACTATAAGATGTTATCACAACATCTGTAATTATTCACAATATTCTGTGGAAGCTTATTTCCATTTTAAAGGAACAATGCTAAACGAATCACGTTTATCTGAAACTGAAACTTGATGATAAATGTCGAGAGAGAAATTTCATGACAAACTGTTTATATTTCCAGGTTTTATTAGATGCTGTTGAATAGTCTAATGCCATAATTTATCAAAGTTTCGTTCTTTGAGATATAGTGTATTTTATGTATAAAGCCATTGTCAATTAAATATATATTAGTTTCGAAACTTGTACAGTTTAATGAGGTTTATAATGATTTAAATAGAACGATATAAGAAACTGAAGAACATAACCTTTATACAGCTAGGAATTGTATTATATTTTGTTTTTATCCGTATTTAGACTATTTTCATAACACGTATTTCGTCTATTGATAGAGCTAAAATAAAAGAATTTTTACACCGTCACTAAGCACAACACAATCTGTTTAAATGGAATAAAAACCAATGATATGCATAACGTATATGTCTAAAATAATCAAAATTAATGTTTCATATACTGTTCTTTAAAATCAAAACCATTACTAATTCAGGTCTTTTCTTAGTCTATAAACTGCGATGCCTTTGTATATTTAAATTTTATGACATAATCATTATTCGTTCTTCATTAACAGGCCCGAAATGGCCAGGTGGTTAAGGCGCTCCACTCATAATCGGAGGATCACAGGTTGGAATCCCCTTCACACCATACATGCTCGCCCTTTCAGCAAAATAAGGGACGGCTAGCGGAGATAGCCTTCGTGTAGCTTTGCGCAAATTCACAAACAAACAAACCTACATTAACAGACTTATCGGCAAAGGCTCGGTATGAGTCATCTTATTTTATATTTATTGCCACTAACATTTCTATTCTGCAGGTGTTGTAACTGAGGGATAACGTTTATTTTAAAATACACACTAAGCTTTTATAACTATAGCTCTTAACTCAAAATGTTCCTTTTATAGTCGTTGCTGTTTGCTTAGTGCTCAGCGACAGGTTGGGATATCTACTTTCTGTCTATCGCAGGAAAACGAACTCCAGATTTTATTGCATAAAGCTCGTACATTTACTGCTGGCCAGCCGGGAAACCTCAGTCATATAACGTTCGAGTTTTAAATGTGTCATTCCCAAATATAAACAGAGACCACGCAGCTTAATGTTGCTCTATACGTTGATGTTGAATTTGATGATTGTACCTGTTATCCTATATATCAGTAAGTTGAATTTTATTTATTGTGTTTAAAACCTAACTACAGATTCTTATTATTTTTATTATTGTATATCCTTGCGTTTATAGATGAATTATACTTACTGTTAGCTTTTCATTGTCTTAATCACTCAAGCTACAAAATGTTAAGATGAGAGAAAAGTGTAATATATTCAGAGGCGTGGTCAAGGGAACCCCAAGGAGGATCGGGCCTCTAAAAATTTAGGCATATTGATCACATATTAATGTTTCAAGTTTTAAATACAATAAATTCGTTTTGCATCAATTAATAAAACGTAAATAAATCTTCTATAAACATTATTACATCTGAGTTGATTTAATGACCATTTTATTAAAAATTTTCTGTTCTCACTATACGCAACTGAATATATTATTTAGTGTCTATTTCAAACGGCCTTGCATGGCCAGGAGGTTAGGACGATCGATTAGTAATCTAAGAGTCGTAGGTTCGAACCCCAGTCAAACAAAACAAAATTTCAGCTATAGGGTCGTCATAAGGTAAAGTCAATTCCACTATCTGTTTGTAAAAGAGTAGTTCAAGAGTTGGCGGTGGGTGGTGATGACTAGGTGCCTTCCCTCTAGTATTATACTGCTAAATTAGGACGGGCTAGAGTAGATAGCCCTCGTGTAGCTTTGCACGAAATTAAAAAAAACAAACAAAATGTTTCAAACATTTCACATTGTTCAAAATTTGATAAATGCACCTCTGACTGAGTTGTTCTTGTTTTTCTACTGCAAAGTTACACAGTTATGTATACTGTGTTTACCACAGAGAATCGAACCTCGGAATTTATAATTTTAAGTTGTAAACTTACTCATGAGCTACCGTGGAACTTTTTTAATATTCATAAGTTTGCTTGATGTATAAACGTATGTAATATTCATGTTTTTTAATAATGTAAAGGTTTTTTATTACTGATGGCTCATCGGAAAATAGATATATTTTCAAATGAAAGAATATTTAATAAAACAACAGCGTCTTATTCATCGCATTAGTGATTATTGATAAAAGTTCAGCTCTTCTCTTACTCTTAGAAGAACGTCTTATCTTCACTAAAGCGCAGATTATTTTGACTCCCACATTAATTTAACAAAGACAGATATTACTTATTAACTTGACATTACTTATTAACTTGTGAAACTACAAGTTCTTGGAAAAATCATTGATAGAGTTATTTATTTTTCCAAATAAGTAAACAAAAATGACAAATTTTCTATGAGTGAAAGAAGAGCTTGTTTTAACTTTATCTCATTTCAAAGTTGAGGTTTGAAAGTCGAATGTTGGGTTTGATTTGTTTGGAATTTCGCGCAAAGCTACACGAGGGTTATCTGTGCTAGCCATCTCTAATTTAGTAATTTAAGACTAGAAGGAAGGCACTTAGTCATCACCACCCACCGCCAACTCTTTTACCAACGAATAGTGAGATTCATGGCTGAAAAGGCGAGCATGTTTGGTGTTCCAAAAATTGTACCAAAAACACACCCTTTTATGCAAAACGGGTATGAATGTGTTTTGACGAACAAATGTTCGAAACAACTTATATAAACCAGGATAACAATTCTTACATGTGTTTTTTTTACGATCATACGTTACTTTCTCTGTTACTACTCGGTTCTTCACTCAGTAACTACTCCACGTGTGTTGATAATGACATCAATACAGAACAAGATGTGAACATTTTGACCAAGACTGGATTAAACAACTGGTTAGTTACGAATATTTAAACTTTGAAATCTAGAATCCAATAGGCATTTTTACATTACATTATCAGAAGTGAATTTAGTTATTAAATGTACTTGTGTGGGTTTTGAAATTGTTCTCAGCATTCCTAATAGTTGATGTTGTCTTGGAGCACAGCTACATGATTGATCATTTGTGCTCTGTTCACCGCAGGAAACTGAGTTTTATATAATTGATGTAATACTTTAAATTTAGCGATGACTCGCCGGATAACGTGATTTCTAAAACATTTAACGTACAAAGACACACAAAAATGTTGAAATATGAATTTAAATTTTTACCTACTGTTAATGATATTACTTTGTTTAATCCTTCCATAATTTTTTTAAATTTCTCATTCAAGCAAAATTAATTAATTTATATTCTCACAAGTTCCAATAATTTTGTGTATGCGTTTGTTTTTCTTATAGCAAAGCCACATTGAGCTATCTGCTGTATCTACCTAGGGGAATCGAACCGCTGATTTTAGCTTTCTAAATTCGTAAACATACTGCTGTATCAGCAGGAAGCTGCTTGTGTGTTTTAGAATCATCAGGAACTGCTGTTTGCAAACTTTAAGGCGTGTCCTCTGTAGTATAACTTTAGTATAAATACATGTAAATCTTGATTCATATATTGTTTTATTCAGACCTTATGTAAATGAAAATGTGCAAATTTGCCCGTTTTTACATGAAAAATAGGTTAATTTATAAATTTCATTTTCCAGGTCACAAAAGCAAACTTTGTAGGGAATAATGGCCATTCTCTGTATTTTTACAACATAAGCAATTAAGAAATAACACGTATTATCCATGAACAAAATTTGTGTTACATAGTGTTATCACAGATGGTACAAAGCTCTCATCATGAACAATGAAATAGAATTTTAAAAACATTGAAAAGGACACTAAGAACTCCTGCAGAATGTAGTTCATTTATGACTGATAATATTTCTCTTCTGTCAAGAACCCTTCCCTTTTGCTTAGACAAACGTAGATGAAAACGTATGTTGCACATTTTATTACTGTTATTATCTAGATTATATTTAAAAAGTATTTTGCTGACAGTACCCGCCAAGATTTGCAAACATAAGAAAATTATACATTTTTCTTATATGAGGTTCCCCGCTGGATTCACAACGCTGAATATCAGGGGTTCAATTCCCCTCAGTGGATAAACAAGATAGCCTGATGTGGCTTTATTATAAGAAACACACTCACACACCCTTATGTGAGTGATTCATTTTAATCGTTTTTAACATTAAGGCTAATGCTTTAAAGTATGACATCAGGTGACGTTAACAACGTAAATCTTCCTAGAAAACATATCGACTTATTTTTAGACAATTTGACAGCATACATTATTGTATGTACAATAGTAGGTTGGGGCGCATAATGAAGAATATAGGCGTATATAAATTGTTTTTGAAAGTTTAGTTGAAAAGTAAAGAATCTTTAGAAACTACAGTAGACATTGCGCTACCGTTAAGTAAATACAGTAACTGAAATTAACATGGAAAAATGACATATATGATCTATACACAAATAACTTGTACAGGATGCACACTGGGGGGCAACAACATATATATTTAGAAACGTGAAACACCAGAAAAAAATTATTACGCGTCATTGATCGGAACTATCTTTGTAATAGATCTGAAAATGTTTAGAAGATTGATTTAGAAGCACAAAACTCGCTGCATCGTTTACACGATAAACCGTCTATTTGCAAGTGTGAGAAAATGTCACAGTAATACTCCTAGTGTGAAAAATGGTGTAATGATTCAAGCTTTCGTTAATTTTCAGATGCTTAATCTTTAAAGTTACAATACGTAGTTTACATTATGTTTTCATTTTGTTATTGATCTGTTGTTTTTAATGGGATATTTCGATCGGAATTATTTGCAATCGATAAGTAGCCTTCCTAAAGTACATGAAAAAACAACAACAACTCATACATTGGTGTCACAACAATGTGACAAGGGCCATATCTTATTTTCAGAATAGAAGAGTCAAAAGTCATAAAGAGCAATAGGCCACGTGCAGCTGTCCCTGAAGTTCTAGCCTTACTGTGTTTCGTGTTTAAAGTCGCCTCGGGTGGTACTGACAAGCTGTCAGAGATTAATGGTTAGGAAGATAAAATTTTAAATAAAGAAAAGATTGGCTGTGATAAATACATGGCAATAGAACATTACGTAGAGGTTAATACAAACAAAATTACTGGATTTCAAATATTTTAACAATAAGTAAAACTTTTTTTTGCCAAGAAAAGTTATACAGGATAAACATAGATTTAGTGATTATGACAATATATATAAAACTTAGGTTTTATAAATTCACGACAATACATCAACTCCGAAAATATTTATTTCAACTGCTTGAAGATTCTTCATTTTTCTCTATATTTTGTAGTTCCTAGAAAGAGAGGAGCGTGATATTAATAATGCGAATGCTCGGGCTGCACTTCACTCTTCGGGACGATAAATGCGTTATAAGAGTGATGGTCGGATCCCAGTATTCGGTCAGACAAGATTAGCGCTAAAAATGACAGTGTGGTATATTAGTTTCAAATTAAGAAAAGCTATACTCATATAGCACTGTTGTAGAATTTTGCGCGAAGTTTCTGAATCCTTGATTCTTAGGATCTAACAGATTGATATATAACAATTTCTGAATTATCCTCCAGGGATAATTGTTTATTGAAAAATTAATAGTTTTAAGAGCTCTCGTTTTTCAACACTGCATTTAAAAATTACACCAATAAAGATATAATAAAGTCCTCACCTACAATTCTAGTGAAAGTCGCGTTCTTGTTGCGAGGAGTGTTTTATTTTAAACAGTGCTCTGTTATAAATAAATGGTTGGTGGAAATACGTGAGTTATTTTTCTAATTATCAAAATATTGTACACCCAAAGTGTAATTTTTTTATGTATTTTCGTCTATGGTGCAATGACGCGGGAGTTTTGGCTGCATACGTAGATAATAACATAGTAAGATATGTTAGAAATTGTCATCTATATAGTAATGAAAAATCCTACATAGTAAATACAGTTTTTGTTTCTTGTGATATATATATATATATATATACATATATGGAATTCAGTTTGAAGCATCTTCATAAAATAAGGAAACATTGAGATACGCAATAACTGTTAAATGAGAAAAGCTTATTGTATATAATATTCAGAAAGTAAAAGCTTTGCTTTTCATTGTCGTGAGGTATTAAACTACATTACTTCAAATATGCATTGAGGAATTACAGATGGTTTCAAAGGTATTTTCTATGAATATGACATCGCTTATCAGTTAACTTAGGTGGAATATAGAGCATAACTAAAAATAGAAAAATAAGAGCAATCAATTTCTCAGAACATACTTCTCATTCCTGGAATGTGTTCACGTGCTGTAGCTGATAGTCTTTACTACCACTAATTACTTTTTTCATGCCTAGTTAAAGAAGAATATTGGGGA
This sequence comes from Tachypleus tridentatus, assembly GCF_004210375.1. NCBI lineage: Eukaryota > Metazoa > Arthropoda > Merostomata > Xiphosura > Limulidae > Tachypleus > Tachypleus tridentatus. Next base: position 28,248,252 of record NC_134825.1, on the reverse strand, counting down.
AGTAAATCTTTCCGTCAGATTATTTTATAGATAGTGTCATAATTTTCTTAATGATCTCTCTCTTGGAGCACGGAAAATTTTCCTTAATTGAACGAAGCCTGAATTTTAAAATACCTTCTTGAGTATAGTCAATAACGTAGATCGTTTTATCGTTTATTTTGAAGTTTAAATCCATACAAGTAAACTTGCTTGTGTTACAAGGGGCACCATTTTCGATTATCGGATGGGCTTTCAAGGTGGTAAATGTTTGTTAATTAATTATTCGATTAATTCTTTGCAAAAGGTAGATTGGTCAAATTTCAGATTTACTGCATGTGCAGTTAAGGTTTCGCGTGCACTGAATTAAGAAAGTAATAAATAATATAACTATAGTTAAAGTGCTTGGCATATGTACCTACTGCCTTATATTAGGGGGTCTACCCGCTGGACTCAGCAGATAGCCCGATGTGGCTTTGCTAAAAGAAAACACACACACATACAGATTTATATCAGGAAGGAAGATCAGAGAAAACTGAAATTAACTGATAAACTATAAAACAACGAAATTCAATATTTATAAGGCAGCAAGTGTTTAGTGTATATAAAACCTGTCTAAAGCGGAATAAAGTGTTTAGTATATATATATGTACATACAGTAAAACCTGTCTGAGGCGGAATCGCACGGAACCGAGTAAAATTTTCGGCTTAAGCAGGTTTCCCGGCTTAGACAGTGAGCATGCATTTCATTACTTATGCCCCCCGCTAGTACAGCGGTTTGTCTACGGATTTACAACGCTAGAATCAGGGGCTCGTTTCCCCTCGGTGGGCTCAGCAGATAGGCTATAAGAAAAAAAAATCATTAATTATATATAATTTTTGAGCAGAACATTATACTTGCTTGACTCAAAGGAAGTAAGACGTTTGTGAATAAAGTTATTACACTGTTCATGCTATATTTATTAAAATAAGAACAAAAACAGACATTCAAAATATATATAAGTATACAAAATCTTAATCAAATTTATTTGAAGAATGTGTCCAATTTCAATTGTTTCGTGTTTTTTTTTAATGGGCTTTCTCATTTGGTTAAAAGAGAACGCCAATTCTACGGCCTTTTCATGAAGTTCATTTTCCCTCTTCATTTTTCCGTACAGTTTGATAGCGTTAATATAACTTTAATGTGTATTCCAACACTACGATTTCTATGCTGCCTAAAATTTCAGAAAATAATAACGTTCTTTTTCTAACAATTCATATGCCTAATGAACGTCAGAGCTATAGCGCTCTAAGCCTTTTTTGGGCCACATCTAAATAGCTTTATTACAAAATAAGAAAAATACTTGAAATTTTAAACTTATAACTGATGGATCATCTATTGTTTTCCCTTACCTTTTCACTGAAATAAAATCTTCAACTTTTCAGACATGGACACGAGATGGAGTATCAAACTGGGTTGACATCTGTTAACATCACAAAATAATTTGTGTTCTTTAAGTTGTGGGTGCATTAGTAGTTCTCATTCTCTAAGGATCGATGGTAGGTATACAGATCAGCTAAAATGAGGATTTTTTATGTTAATAATATCAATTGAATGTGGTCTTCTAGAAATCCATTAATAACATAGATAGTGACTGATTCGGTTGTTTTGTCACTGAAATGAAATATACGGATATATTTTATTAGTTTGTCAATCATAAACCTTTATTCTCAAAGTCAACATAATAAAGACAAACAATAAAGACATTCAAGTGACATTTAATTACCCCAATAGAATTCCTTGCTGTTCTTATATTTTCTTTTATTAAAGAGAAAGCCGTAAAATTCAGTTGTGTACATTTGGAGACTGAGTTTCATCTTGGAGATTATCATTGAAGTGACTTTGCAATTATATCCAGAGAGTCGTTTTGTTAATACGTGATCGCATTTGTCACTTCAATGACAAATATAATGAATTTTATAAATGCGCTGTATCTACTTTTAGTTACTTTCAGTGCTTTATGAACCAAACCTTTGTTACTTAACTTTCTTCTTCTTAAGCCTAAGAACCAGTTTGAACCAGTATTTTAATATTAAAGATTCTCTTAAGAAGAGAAAGGGACGAATTAAATGTCATATATTTAACGACGTATTCGAATTAATTATATCATTTTATATTACTTTTCACATTAGACGAACAGGCTCTTGGATCCCAGTAACAGAAATAACTGTATCTTAAAATTTTATAGCAAACGATTATGGGAAATATACTTTCCCAGAGGTATCGTAAAGTAATGCAATCAAATCTCAAGATTACTAAAATATAGACAGAACCACACAATGATAATTTGTTAGAATATAAATTAATAAAACTTTAACGAAATTGCTGAAATATTTTTTTTCTGATGAAGTGAAATTTCTTCTTCACAATAATACAGGAGTGTTCATTAGCCTAAGGCACTACAGAAATACAGTTAAAATTCTGAGCTTTACCATTGCTGATTTAAATATTGAAGTCATAGTCGCTTTTAATTTAATTAAAATACTAACATTTAAATCATTGCTTGAATTTTGGATATTTTTACGACAGTTCTGTAGTCTATCGATGTATCTAAATTATTGAAAAATGATAAGATGTGTGAAATATCATGAAGATCTGGTATCATTATTGTTTGGATATTGTTCTGGGAAGATTTTACGAAAATACTTTTTTAATTACGTATTGTAGGTTAGTTCTGATTTTTGATTTCACTGTTTAAAAAAAAAGAACTAATTTTATAATATGAATAAACCATTAAAAACTGGTTGTTTAATTTTCTGAAATCCTGTTTTTTTAAACTAAGAACTACTGTAATAAATGTCTGATTTTAGTGTCATATTTATGCGAAAATAGAGTGTTTAAGCTATGTTTTTAAGACACTAGTCGGTGGGATGTTGAAATCTCTCTAACTGCACAAAGCCATATTTTAAAAACACGCAGAAAATAAATATTTTTTTTTATTCAAAGGTGTTAAGCCAATACTTTTTGTCAGGTTTTATATGAAAATGAATGGACGTTGTAAGTTTCAAAAGGAATGAGTTTTCGTGTAAACGTACGATTAGTATGTATACCAAATTATTATCATTATGGTTAAGGCCCTACATGTCTAGTGACATAAAGAATCTCCATGAACTCAATGTGGGCCCGTCTAACCCAAACCACATTCTCGACATCATCCCAAGGATACCCATTTCACTCTGTCTTCATTCCAATAAGTGTTGGTTTTGATCTACTTCTTCTTCAAGTTCCGTTACGTTTCGATTCAAGTACTTGCTTTTATGACTCTTTCTTAAATGTCTCTGCCCATAACAAGTCTGATATATTCCCATCTAGGATTCGTCATAATGAAATGAATCTTTGATAATTGTTTTACTTCTCTCATATGTTGCATGCATACACGAACCGTAACATAGCATAATGTTTAGGGACAACAAAACACTTATTGGTCCATTTAGCCTGTTCAATCCTCTATATTAAAACCAAACCTACTAAATAAAAATACAAAATTTCAAAATCATCCCTAATTATGCGTACAGTTAACACCATTTCTCTTAAACTCGTTGAAATTTACTGCCTCCACAACATTCAAAAGCAAACCGTTCAGGCCCGGCATGGCCAAGCGTGTTAAGGAGTGCGACTCGTAATCTGAGGGTCGCGGGTTCGCATCCCCGTCGCGCCAAACATGCTCGCCCTTTCAGTCGTGGGGGCGTTATAATGTTACGGTCAATCCCACTATTCGTTGGTAAAAGAGTAGCTCAAGAGTTGGCGGTGGGTGGTGATGACCAGCTGCCTTCCCTCTAGTCTTACACTACTAAATTATGGACGGCTAGCACAGATAGCCCTCGAGTAGCTTTGTGCAAAATTCAAAAAACAAAACAAACAAGCAAACTGTTCCAAAGGCATTTTAGAAAAATAAAACTGTCTTAGCTGAAGATGACCCATAGTTTACCAAAACTTATATTTGTGTTCACTAGAACTACCATTCCCATCATTATGTATGATAAATTAATAATATCAGTTCCCTTAACAGTTTTACACACCTCAATAAGAGGTGTTCAAGACGTATTTTTCGAAAAAGAAAAATTTCAGAGATCTTAATCTCTTCTCTTATGACAATCCCTCCATCAAGCACCATTCTAATAGTCCTTCTCCAAACCTTTCCCAACAATTTAATGGCTTTCTTAAGGTAAGGAGCCTAAGACTGAACACAATAGCCTAACCGGTGTCCTATAGAACAAAACTAGAACATTTTTAGATTTAAATATTCCACATTTTTTGTAGCTACAACCTAAAATACTATTTACTCTACCAGTAACAACTATCACTACTGCCAGAACACTGTTTTTAAATTTGACAATTTTGTTGTACATACTTTCAGTACTATACCTATTTTCAACTCCATACGTAAGAATTGATTTAACTAGTGAAATGTATAAATACGTTTTGATTTGGATACTGAGACTATGAGATTTTATCGTTCTTGATAACAAACCTAAAGTATGATTTGCTTTACTTGGTCTTTTGTTAACTTTCTCCGCTGGTATAGCCGTAAGTTTATGGATTTACAATGCTAAAATCAGGGATTTGATTCCACTCGGTAGACTCAGCAGATAGCCCGATGTGGTTTTGCTATAAGAAAACACACATACTATTTTATTATCTTACGTTTCAAGTGCTTCATTTCTTGTTATCTGTTTATTCTTAGATATATACAATTATTTACTTGTGTGACTTCGTTATTAAGCGTGATTTGTTCTGGCACTGTAAACTAAAACTATTTACATAGATATACAACAGACAGTGAGTAATGATTACGTGCTATTATGCTGGTAGAGATTCTCTTAGTTCTATCTCACGTTGCATTCCGTTTTCGTGTACTGTTTTAATTCAAAACGTTTCTTGAATGGTCCTTAACGGACAGGCTTGTTTCTGCATTGAAGAAAGGTACTCGTTTGGAACAATACCAAGTAAATAAATTGCTACTAGAGGTTTTGAAGGTGATTTATCTCTAAACGTCTAATTAATTTATTTTATCACCTTCGTATTTTTCTACTTATATATAGAAATACATATGTTTACAAATACACATACACGTATATGTGAATTTATACCACTAATTATTCTCTAAACAACAAAGTACATGGTGTATATATATGTATGCTTCGAATTAATTTATGACAGGATAATCAGTTAATCGAACTGCTTTTATTCAGATCTTGAGAAAATAATGTATTTGTATTGCAAATAAAGACAAAATAACCACTGACCTGAAAAAAAAATATTTCATTTATATCGTGAATAAATTTGGTATTTAAATTAGCATTAAAACTATTCTAGGCTTTTGCATTGTAACGTGACTTGTGGAACGTGATATAAAGCTAAAACTGTCATGAGTTCAGAACAGTTCAAGGTAGGAGAGTTGAAATGGGGAACAGTGGCCTTTATTATTATCAAGAGCAAAACGCACGTGCTCACGAGACCTATCCCGTAATCATCTTGACACTTCTGTGAGTAAATACTTGCATTTAGTTCGATGAATACAATAAATGATTCACACTGCGATTTACAAGTGAAGTGACCATTAAAATGTTAGTGTATTGTTGTGTGGATGAAGTTATGGTGTCACCAGTATGCTTGCACGTGAGACTTATGCTGCGTTGATACTATTTTACATCAAGTGAAAGTCCTTTATCAGTTGTGTGTAACACTGAATGTACTAAATTGTATTGCTGTCACTTTTGAAAGACATGAGGGAAGAGTTAGCAAAAAAGATTGGAAAGACAGGTAGCTAAATATAATAGTGAAGATATTCTTTGTGATTCTGATATGTCCTTTGAAAAGAAGGAAATGTAACATCAAGGGTATTCTAGATGGTTAAGGCTTAAAAAAAGGTTTTATAATGTATGTGTATGGAATTTCTAAAACGTTATTTATTCTTAAAAAGCATAATAACTTCTAGTTGTTCTTTTTTCTCGAAGAAACGGACCATTTCGTCAGTTTTCAGTTTTAAGTCGTGGCTCTTAGAGAAAACATCTAAATCCCATGAACTGGTCTTTAACAATGGCAAAGTCCCATAGTTCTATGGGATGAAAGAACTTATAATTGAGGTACGCGTGACTGTCAGTAGGGTAATACTGTACATTGGCAGAAATGTTTGTATGAATATATATTGTTATTTGTTTGTTTCTTTTGAATTTTGCGCAAAGCTACATGAGGCGTCCTTAATCTAGCAGTGTAAGATTAGAGGGAAGACAGCCAGTCATCACCATCAAACGTCAGTTTTTGAGCCACTCTTTTGCCATAGAATAGTGGGATTTACCTAACATAATAATACTCACACGGCTGAAAGACCCAGCATGCTTAGTATGACGAGAATTTGAACCTGCGACCTTCAGATTGCGACTCGAGAGTACTAACCACTTGGCCATGCGAGTCCTAAATTGGTTTGTAGAAGTGTTAAGACAGGCATTTTTTCCTGCTGGTGGAGCCCAGTCTAATTTATTTTTACATGCGAATATAACCAGTAAGTTTATAGCTGCAGAATAGGCCGATGATACGGTACTTTTGTCACCTTTGTGTTGTACATTACTTTTGAACTTAAGTTTGTTAACATCAGATTTGTTTCATGTGTTAATTGTACAGTATATTCGTCACACATATGTCAAGGCGTATTTTTCAAACTGTAATTGTTTTTATCTTTCACAAGTAAACAGTCAAATTGAGGGTGTTTGAAAAATCTAGAACCATAGGTGATTTATAGATATTCTTAATTTCAGATATCTGACTGATTTAGCTCTGTTAAAGAATGAGGATGTCGAGTTTATTCTGCTGTTAATCCAGATTTGTTTTGAACTACAAAGAGTGTATGTGGAACACATTCTGTAAAATTAGTTGAAGTGCCTATGATTTCAGACTTTTCGGATAATCTGTGAAATATTACAGTGCATTAGTTGTGCTCGTTCTGCCGTAGAGATGTTATGTCAACATATGTAAGATCGCATTTATGTTCTTGGTGTGCTGAGTGGTGGTTTGAGCTCATGATTGAGGTTAAGCACAGAGCCACACAATGAATTACCTGTGTTCTGCTCACAGTGGATATCGAAACCAGATTTTAGCATTATAAACCTTCAGACTTACAACCGAACCACCGTGGAAGCAGGGTGTAGATATAGCTATATCTACTTTAGAAGTTCTGACCCTCATAGCTGAAAGTGTGAAGCACTTTTATTGGAATATCGCAGCTTGAACTGTGAACATTTGAATCCACAACCTGATATATTGACCACTATCGTACACCCAGCCACGCACTTATTTAGTCTGGATCTTAAGATGGGACAGCAGTAAGTCCACGAAATTACAACGTTAACATCTGGGGTTCGATTCCTCACGGTGGAAAAAGTATGTAATGGAGTGTAGCTTTGCTGTAAAACAAAAAATAAAAATTCATTTTGGTGATATTTTGAAGTTAAAAATGAAAGCTGCAGTCACAAATTAGATGTGATTTAAAATAATATGTTACTGTTGTTTTAGAAACAAATATTTCGGATTGATTATAAGCACTACAAACAAAATTAGTCGAATAGAAAATAAGAAAATGGAACTCAAACCTATTTAGCAACATTTCCTAAATAACATCAGTTTCTACAAATGCACACAATCAACTCTGAATAACATGAATGATCTTTGAATTAATAAAACAAAGCAACAATTTGAATTTAGTGAAGTTCAAACAGAATTTCGATAAGCAGTAATCTGTATTTGAAACATATTTTATTATTGTTTAGAAGTCGTTGCTACTGGTTCACTTTTTTCAAATGTACAATGTTATATTTCCACATTTTCCATTTAAATTTCTTGAGGTTTAACTAAAACGATAACATACTTCTATATGTTGAGTGCTCATAAAAATTCGAAAAATTTCATAAGAATGGAATTTCTGGGATTGAAATGAGATAACTAATAATTAGTTCCACACTTGCTCTGTAATCTGTTTATTATGAAGCTCTGATTGATAGATTGATGTTTTTTTGTGGAATTAAACACAAAGCGACACATCACGTTATCTGTGTCCTACTCACCACGGGCATCGAAATCCGGTTTCTAGCAGCGGGAGCTCGCAGACATTCCGTTGTGGCCACTGGGGAGGGGAGACTGATTTTTAAGCAGCAATAGGCTATTTCTTCTGTGTCCGCCCCTGTGGGCGCTCTTTAACTGAACCTAAGGTGCAATTTATCACAATCATTTTACCAATGAAAACGTTTTCTATTTAAACAAGTAGAAACTAAACTACTAAATGCTACAAAAATTACTGAACTAGTTCGAAACTTCGTAGATTTGATCATTTCATTGACTACAACTGATAGAATGGAAAAGGTCAAAACTTCATAACTTTTACAGTGCAGTAACAATCTCACGTCTTTTTTTTAACTTCATTAAATGTGGCATATAAGGGAAACGGGATTGAAGTCCATATCTTTTATGTAGTACAAAACTACGTGTCTTAAGTGCTACTACTAAAGCATCGAGCTTTAGGTGTAGAATCACGTTTTAGCATCTTCTTGGAAAGCACGAAATACCCATTATAGACATGGAGGGCTTGAAATGAATCAAATAATGCTGATTTGAAACATAGAAAAGAATTGTGTGGTAGGTATTCAAATTTTTCAGTTTCCACAATTCGTATTGAAAAAGTGCCTGTCTTGGAAGTGATTCGTGTCATTTAGAAACACTTCTGAACCAGAGGATGAAATACATTATGCTATATATTGAAGGAAAGAAATCTAACACATTACACAAGATAACAGCTACTTTAAATAAGTGGGATATTTATTACCAACAATTGGCTGGAATTTATCTCCTTCATCATCGTGATGCGTAAGCTTAAAACACACATAACATACTATTACAGTATTTATTGTTACCAAATCAGAAGTTTCTTACAAGCTTTAAGAACTCAACATGTATATACCTGAAACATTATATACACTGTACGATGGTCAGGGTAATTTTGTAGGTAAAGGTGGGGACAAAAGTAGTGACGGTAGAAGATGTGCTTTTCGTTACCCGCTGTCACCATCCGATTGTTCTTCCATAACGTTACAGTGTCTTACAGGATGAAGTTGTAAGGCCACAGGTCAAAGTAAGATGTATGTATAATGCAAGAAACTGCGCTTTATATTAGTGTTGTAATGGCTATTGTAGTTTAAACATCATCTGAGTTTATGTAATATTCGAATAGTGGAAGGCTCTGAGATATATAAGACGTTTGAGTACCCTTCTTTATATTGTGTGTGTTAGTTTTCTTATACGAAAGCCATATCGGGCTACCTACTGTGTCCACCAGACGGGGTCAAACCCTGATTTCAGCCTTGTAAATTAAATCTAAAGATCTACCGCTGTCCCAACAACGAGCAGAAAATTTAATAAAGTTTTTTTGTGTTTGGTGTGAAAACGTTGCGCTATATGTGGATGTAGTTAACTTTGACTTACATCAAAGAAAAAGATGCTCAGTAACAGCAATAATGGAGTTGAGGGGTCGTGAACATCCCATTAACAAGCCCCGTGTTCCAAATTATCAGCCCACAAAGTTGGGTTGTGACCGACCATGCAACATAGAAATAGTTAAATATAGGACAAACAGACAGATCCACATATATTTGTGCTTTATATATATATATGTAAGATAAATAATTTTGTAGTTTTTGTTTTTGGTGTAAGAAGCACACTACATGGCCAAAAGTATGTGGTCACCCGACCATCACATCCGTATGTGCTTGTTGAACATCTCATTACAAAAACATGAGAATTAATATGGAGTTGGTTCCCCTTTGCTGCTATAACAGCCTTCATTCTCCTGCAAAGACTTTTCACCAGATTTTGGAACATGGCTGCGGGAATCACTTCAATTCAGCCACAAGAACATCAGTGAGGTCGCGCACTGATGTCGGGCGAGAAAGCCTGGCTCACAGTCGGGGCTCTAATTCATCCCAAAGGTGTTCGATGGGGTTGAAGTCAGGGCTCTGTGCAGGCCAGTCATGTTCTTCCATACCAATCTCGGCAAACCATGTCTTTGTGGACCTCGCTTTGAGCACGGAGTCATTGTCATGCTGAAACAAAAAAAAGCCTTCCCCATACTGTTGTCACAAAATTGGAAGCACAAAATTCTCTAGAATGTCATTGTATGTTGTAGCATTAAGATTTCCCTTCACTAGAACTAAAGAGCCTAGCCAAAACCATGACAAACAGCCACAGACCATTGTTCCTCCTCCATAAAACTTTATAGTTGGCACTATACATTCAGGTAGATAGCGTTCTCCTGGCATCCGCCAAACCCAGATTCGTCCGTCAGACTGCCAGACAACGAAGTGTGATTCATCACTCCAGAGAAAGCGTTTCCACTGCTACAGTGTCCAATGGCGGTGTGCTTTACACCACTACAACCGACGCTTGGCATTGCACATGGCGATCTTAGGCTAGTGTGCGGCTACTCAGCCATGGAAACCCATTTTATGAAGCTCTAATGAACAGTTCTTGTGCTGACGTTGCTTCCGGAGACAGTTTGGAACTCGGTACTGAGTGTTGCAACTGTGGATAAACGATTTTTACGCGCTTCAGCACTCGGTGGCCCGTTCTGTGAGTTTGTATGGCCTACCGCTTCGTGGCTGAGCTGTTGTTGCTCCTAGACGTTTCCGCTTCACAATAACAGCACTTACAGTTGACCGGGGCAGCTCTAGCAGGGCAGAAATTTGACGAACTGACATGTTGGAAAGGTGACATCCTATGACAGTGCCACGTTGAAAGCCACTTCAGTACGTCCCACTCTGCTGTCAGTGTTTGTCTATTGTCATTGAATGGCTGTATGCTTGAGTTTATGCACCTGTTATCAATGGATGTGGCTGAAATAACCGAACCACTAATTAGAAGGGGTGTTCACGTACTTTTGACCTTGTAGTGTAATTAGATAAGGGACAAATAGACAGACACAAAAATTTTTGTGTTTTTATAAATATAGAGATATTACAAGTTACAATCCAAGCATCAGTATAAATAAAGTGATAAAATACATAACTATCATGAAATAAGATAAAACAGCTACAATGTTTAATTCAGTAAACCAAACAGAAGGTAAAGTTATTGTCACCAGGTGCAAAACTATGCCAACACAGTTAGTCTCAAGTGCAAAAATAATGATGACACCAGTACTTTGTGCGCACAAAATTATACCTAAAACGTTAATAGTCACTTCATTTGAACATAACAATGCATCGTCTACTATATCTACTGCACTAAATATGAGTTTTTATACAATAAAGAGTCATCAAGACATTATGGGATGGGTTTCACCTAGAGATGACAATTTTAGCTTTGACTCACGTCCTGTGAGACAAATTACAACGCAAAACGCAGAAAACTGTTTTAGTTTCAATTTAAATAATAAATTTATTCATGGTGTGAAATGAAAAAAATTCTCTCAAATGATTGATTACTTTGTTATACTTGACTTGACAATAGTTATATACAGTCATGTGAAAAAGTTAGGACACCCTAAGAAAGCCTGTGTATTTTTGTAACATTTTTGGATATATAGATATTTAATCTTAATTTTAACATTACTAAGAGATTATAGGAATATAAATAAACAATTAAAACTGAAGAAAAGACTTTTCAAGATCTTCTGTAAATGTAATTCTACAAAAATGCATATTCTAACTGAGGAAAATGTTAGGACACTCCCACATTTATTCCAACTTAAAATGGTTCAACTCACACACAGGTGTATCACACCAGGTGCACATGATAAGAAGATCGTTACTCAGCATTTTGAATGAGGCTTGCCCTATTTAAACCTCAGACATTTAGTTCGGTGTGCTTCTGACTGTTGAAGTTAAAGTGAGCACCATGGTGAGAACAAAAGAGCTGTCTGAGGCCTTCAGAAAGAAAATTGTAGCAGCTTATGAGTTTGGTGAGGGATTTTAAAAAATCCCAAAAGATTTTGAAATCAGCCATTCCACTGTCCGGAAAATAGTCAATAAGTGGAGGGCTTTCAAAACAACTGCCAACATGCCCAGGTCTGGTCGTCCAAGAAATTTGACCCCGAGAGCAGACCGCAAGATGCTAAAAGAGGTCTCCAAACACCCTAACATGTCATCACGGGACTTACAGCAGGCTCTGGCTACTGCTGATGTGAAAGTGCATGCCTCTACAATTAGAAAAAGACTGCACAAGTTTCACTTGCATGGGAGGTGTGCAAGGAGGAATCCTTTGCTCTCTAAGAAAAACATCAAGACCAGACTGAAGTTTGCCAGAGAAAATGTAGACAAAGACCAGGACTTCTGTAATAATGTTCTTTGGACAGATGAGTTCAAAATTGAATTATTTGGACACCAGAACAAATGACGTGTTTGACCTAAACCAAATACAGCATTCCAGGGAAAGAACCTCATACTAACTGTGAAGTATAAAGGTGGAATTGTCATGGTTTGGGGCTGCTTTGCTGCAGCAGAACCTTGACAGCTCACAATTCTAGAATCCACCATGAATTATGCTGTGTATCAGAGGGTGATTGAGGATCATGTGAGACCATCTGTACGAAAATTAAAGCTGAAGCGGAACTGGACTCTGCAACACGCCAATGACCCAAAACATAACAGTAAATCAACCAAGGACTGACTGAAAACTAAGAAATGGAGAGTCTGGAATGGCCGAGTCAAAGCCCAGATCTTAATCCCATTGAAATGCTGTGGGGTGACTTGAAACGAGCTGTACATGCAAGAAACCCCTCAAACATCTCACAGCTGAAAAAAATTCTGCATTGAGGAGTTTGGCAAACTTTCTTCAGACCGATGTCAAAGACTGGTAGATGGCTACAAGAAGCGTCTCACTGCAGTTATTTCAACCAAAGGGGTAACACTAGCTATTAGGGGTAGGGTGTCCTAACCTTTTCTTCAGTTAGAATATGCATTTTTGTAGAATTACATTTACAAAAGATCTTGAAAAGTTTTTCTTCAGTTTTAGTTATTTATTTATATTCCTATAATCTCTCAGCATTGTTAAAATTGAGATTAAATATCTATATATCCAAAAATGTTACAAAATTACACAGGCTTTCATAGGATGTCCTAAATATTTCACATGACTGTATATACGTATAAGTAATATTTTGTTGTTTCTAACTGTGTATGTTGTTAATTTAATTATATATATATATTTCCAGATGTATTATTATTCTGTAAATACCATATTGCTTAACTTCATCACATTGTTTACCTTGTATCATGTAGTTTTTGTTTCTTATTTGTTATGTATAGGAGAAGACATTCCTTGTGAATCATGCAATAAATACATACTCTTGTGTGAAACTTGACGAAGGACAGTTGCTCAAAATGTCGTTGTAAAGAAAATAACATTTCTTTTTGTCCTATATATGTATTCAAAAATACTTATTTTATGTCGTAAGACAAACTTTCACGTCCCGAGTACTGCCTCTTAACAAATAAACCAAAACTAAAACAATGCTAGGCATGGACGATTCGTCTTACCTTCCATCAGTGACAAGTCACTGGATAAAATAAGACAGAAGTAAACAGACTCGACGTCAAACTTTATCAGATAGCCAGATGCAATAAAACACTCCTTTTCGAATTTTTATCAACGACATGCTAGAGAATAATATTCAATTCTTTCCACTCTAGGTATGAGGAATCTTTTACATTTATTTTTTTACGGGTGATGGTTGTTGGTTGGTGTTTATTGGAAATAATTTGAAATCTGTAAGTTACGAAATAAGGCAGTTGCCCCTCAAATTACGAACTGTTTTACTCCTTTTTATAAGCTGGACCGAAATGACAGGCGATACTGATCAGTTATTCCAGGACCTCTTTAATTAATTGTTCATTCCGCTCACATACTCAATTAAACCTACATTGTATTTATTGTCTTATATTTATGCAATTGCTAATTTTTGCTGTTTGGTAAAAAAAGCGATTTGATTAATTTAATATAAAATAGTTGCTTACACTGTTTACTCATCACAATTGTAACGTTTAAAAATTAATTTAAATGCATTCAAAAATCCAGACAGTAATACCCTTAACTCCTAATCAGGGCACATACTTACATTAGAGACGAGGTAAATTGGAAGTCTTATTATCACATTATTGACCAATGATAAGTGAACATTATGCTAACATTCCGTGAAGAAAAAAAACAAACACGTCTGTTGATTGGATGGCTAAGATATCACGAGAGTTTGTTTATACTTTTGTTCGCCGGCAAGTTTCCAGTTTCGTACATTAGTGTGCATTCACTAATTTTCAAAACAAGAAAAAGTGGGTGCTATATATATATTAGCCAAAAAAAAAAAACATAAACAAAAACGACCTCATATTTCTTCGAGTGATGGTTCAGAAGTAAACAAACAAAATAAACAGTTGATAATGAGGAGAACAATTTGATGACCTTGTAACTGGACTAAGCACTTCCCCATTGCCGTTTCTACTGCTTCTGTCAAGAAACTAAACACTAAACCTAAAACTAAGTTGTAAATATCATGAGGCTTATTTAAAGTTTGGTTTCATTTGTAGATGAAGAACAACCACAGTGCATTAGTTGTTCGTATATCTTAGCTAATAAGAGAGTAAAATCATTGAGTCCTTCAGACGGCAAGTTACATAATTATTAGATAAAATAGTTTATTAAAAAATAAAGAAACTACAGATATTGCCAATTTAGCTCAGTTTTTGGTATTCCTACGATATTTCACAAAGAGCAAGTGTGTGAAGAGTTTCTCTTTTATCAAGCTTAAGCACTGAGAGAAAGGGTTATAAGGGAATATTTTACCACTAACAATCCATTTTGGGTTAACTGTGTTGGAGTATGCATTGACTCAGTTTCCATCGGAAACAAGAAAGGGTTTAGAGCGAAAGTAAGTGCTAGTGCTCGAGGCGTAGCATTTGCAAATTGTATCGAGTATTTGCACCAGCTACAAATAAGCTATAATCCGAAACAATAAAATTCTTACAAGATGCTGTGAGTGTTGTATAAGGTGTGAAATTAAGAGCATTGACAACAGGCTTTTCAATTCGTTTTTGAGAAATGCGATACATGTATGAACCAGTTCCTGTTCCATCTAGAGGTATATTGGTTGTCTTACAAGAAGTATTTCAGTCGCATTGTGCGGCTCAAAGACTTCATATTTTTTTTACTATATTACAGTCGCACGCTAGCAGCGCACTTTATGGATGAAACGTAGCTTCTGTTACTGTGATACCTGGCTGATATTTTTGTTATACTTGAAAATCTAACGACCTTAGCTTGTTACTGCAAGGTTGGACTAGTAATATTCTTTATTCTATTCGTCTTAAACAACGTCAGTGTCAATTTGTAGATCAATTCCAAGAACCAACAGGAAAACACGATTAGATGTGAAATACATTTATTGGCAGCGTAACCTTTCGTCTGCAAATGTCAGTTCAAGAAAAGCTCATAAAATTATCAAATGATAAGTGAAACCCATCCTTTACACTAATGAGTAAACTGAAAATTTTTGTTTATACTATATACCATTCTAAGACATTTATTTTTATTTGAAAAGTGGGTGGGGTGCAACAAAAGACACGTTTAGAAAGAAGGGGCTTCGTAAAAATATTATTGGTGTCACTGAAATTTAATTTATAAGTTTTAAACAACGAACGAGGAGCTCAGGCAATCTTCGAGTGACTTTGCGCCAAATTCAAAAGACAAACAATGCGTGAGACCTGCTGTAATTAACCCTTCTTAAATTTTGATTATCTTTATGTTTGCATAAAATAATAAGAAATAATTGTTTGTTTGTTTTCGAATTTAGCGCAAAGCTACATGATGACTATCTGCGTTAGCCATCCATAATTTAGCAGTGTAAGACTAGAGGAAAGGCAGCTAGTCATCACCATCGACGAAAAATTCTTGGGCTACTCTTTAACGAACGAAATAGTGAGAATGACGGTGACATTATAACGCTCGCACGACTAAAATGGCAAGCTTGTTTTGTATGGCTGGAATTCGAACCTGCGGCCCTCAAATTACGAGTCAAGCATCCTAATCTTACTACCAGGCCATGTCGGGCAAGTAAAAAAAGAAATAAACCCCTAACAAAACAAAACGTACATTAAAATAAACCCTAACTGTTCAGAATATGGAAAGATAAAGTTGAAGAAAAGAATTTTCTCATTTTTAATAGTTTACTTTTAAGTGGTTTACATTAAAAATCTACTTTTCCATTATTATTTTTATGACATTTTAACAAGGTATTTTTAGGAATAATTATAAAAATAAGTAGGAATTAAAAGTTACTAGAGATCGTCACATAAGCATTAACAAGTCAATGCGTTAAACTACGCTAATTTGGTTTTGTTTGCAATTTAATTATATTCAAACTATGACATATCCAAATAATTAAATATTTTTAAATATCTGGCATGCAGGTATCAACTATTCATTTTAAAGAAATACATTTTGATGAAGCTCGAGGAATACGCTTAACATTTTCAGTCAGATGTTTAAAATGTTTAAAGGAGGAAAAAGAAAAGTGATGGCAAATATCCAGGAATAAATTAATTAGAGTTCACTCATTCTTGTTTGTTAAACGTAGGTATACTTAAACTTATTTGTAAAAAGTTTTTCACTTATTTTGAATTCTGTTGCGATAAGAAGAAACATCTTTTGCTGCTTTAAGATTTCAAATCAAAATCTATTCATAAAAAAGGTTCAATTATAATTGGTTATTTTTTCTCTGGAACTCAAGTTCTATTGTAGCCGATTTAGGTCAACCACAGGTGAATTTGCAGCGGTGAAAAGAAATAAAGTAACAGAAAAAAAAGTTACATTTTATTTAAATACCGTAAATATTCAAAGGAACAAAATAAAAACTATTTTATTTTAAATCAGTAATTAATTGACAATATGTGGCTTCTACACATTGATAACACAAATTATGTATGATGGCAACACACTTTCACTGGTGTGCAGAAAATGGAACATCTTAAAAACGTATTTTTTTATTACCTTTCTGTTAAGTAAAGATGTATGAAAGGGAATAATATTTTATATACAAGCACATATATATATGTATTCCTGCGTGTATTGTGACTTTTTCGTGACTGTTTTTCTTGTGACTTTTTTCCTGGATTCTTTGCATCATTTAACAATGAAAGATAATCACGTGTTTGAACATATCAGTTTCTGGATTTGAAGTTCATTATACAATGGCAACAAAGTTAATTACTTTACTACTGGAGGGAGAACATGAAATTCATGGATTTGTGGCACGCGAGATGAACATTACAGCGACAGTAGTTAAAAGCATTCTCGTGGAAGTACACTGGTGTCACGAGGCACGTGAACGTAATGTAAAATGAAGATCGTGCCTTTGGTGATGTCATGCGGAATTGAGCTCGATAACTTCTAAAAATGTACAACTAGGTTCATGTTTTACAATCCAGCAATAAATAAAAATTACTAGTAATTTAAAATACTCTATAAAAACATTTTGATAATTTATTCACATTCAACTTATTCTCTTGGGAAATAATTGAAAAATGTAAGATTATTACAGTAGCAAGAAGTATCCCATGAGACTGTACCCTTACATTAATAACAAAGTAGTACTCTGCATGTTAGGAAAATCCAGAAATTTGATCTACGTATTTTGGAACAGAAAGATATGAATTATTCAGTAATAGAGCTGGATAATATTTATAAATTATTTAATTCATATGTTACTTTTATTAATTATAAAATATGTACTCCTTCTTCACATTATATTAGATCACAACATTTTCCACAATATAAAAAGACTGCATTGTTTTTAACTTAAAAAGT
Source organism: Tachypleus tridentatus (assembly GCF_004210375.1). Taxonomy (NCBI): domain Eukaryota; kingdom Metazoa; phylum Arthropoda; class Merostomata; order Xiphosura; family Limulidae; genus Tachypleus; species Tachypleus tridentatus. The sequence continues at coordinate 28,230,401 of NC_134825.1, read as the reverse complement.
TTGTTTGTTGCTATGCGGAAAGCGATACGGTGGGTTATCTTTGCTGTGCCAGCTATGGGTATTGAAACCCGGTTTTCAGCGTTATAAGCCTTTAGACTAACCACTGAACTAGTGGGGGGGAAAGAAGGGTTATTCAAAAAGGAACTGAAATTAATAGGCAAAACAATAATTTTATAATTTAGCACGATTACTGTAATTATAAATAAATCACTAGCTAGATTTTTCCGTGTAGGTTTGCACTTAAATAAACAAAAAGATTAAATATATTATAAAAATATGGAAATAAACTGAAACCGAAATCAATATTACAATTATTCAAACGACATCAAAATAAGTTAAATATTGAACGATATCAGAAACCATAATGAGGTGAACAAGGTCTGCAATAATAAATCTTAAACACTCCTCCAACCGCTTCTGAGTGGCACGGCGTTATCTCTGAGGACTTACAACACTATAAATCGGGTTTCAATACCCGTGATGGACATAGCACAGATAACACATTGTATAGTTTTGTGCTTTATTCAAAACAACAACTTACCTAACAAGCATTATATCTAGCTAATACCGTTTAATCAAGTATGCGAGTGTTATTCATTAAATGATACAGTTCTTGACGAACGAAGCCCGGCATGGCCACGTGGGTTAAGGCGTTCAATTCGTAATCTGAGGGTCGCGGGTTCGAATCCCCGTCGCACTAAACATGCTTACCCTTTCAGCTGTAGGGGAGTTTTAATGTTACGATCAATACCACTATTCTTGGTAAAAGAATAGCCCAAGAGTTGGCAGTGGTTGGTGATGACTAGCTACTTTCCTTTTAGTCTTACACTGCTAAATTAGGGACGGCTATCGCAGGTAAAATTAAACCAATCATTACACTATGTAACAAAATATTTTACTTTTTCTTGTTTCTGGGTAGAAAGTGTAATTTCCCAATTCCTTATGCCTAAAGTAAATGGAAAAGACCTATTTTTCTCTTCAAACTTTGCTTTTGAGACCTAGGAAATGAAATTGTCGAATTTACCCATTTTCCAGAACATTCCAGGTGGATTCAGTGCTGAGTAGCTGATAGAGAATTTTCTCGAACTTACACGGATTTTCAAGAACTTTCTAGAATGTTGTAGAACTTACGATAATTTGCAAGAACCTTTAATAATTTTCTAGAACTTTCCATAGTAATATATATACAGGGGCTCATCACTCACCACTCCAGTTTAGTTCTAGCTGCCTAAATAAACACATAGATTTGTCTGATTTGATCAGAGATAGCATCAAGAAACTGCAAGCATTATCCAGACGCATTCTGTTATGTATGTGGCCAATTTATCAAGACAAGAGCGAAATCGTACTCTGTGACAGCATCTGCTAAAATGTGTGAAGCCTACAAGGTATATTTCGGCATGCCTGTCGTGGATCAAGACAAACCGTGGGTACCTCGTTTTACCTACGACCACTGCAAAAAAACTCTAGAAGGTAAGATGGATAATTATTGGTTGCTTGAATAATAAGATTTTATATTATACAAATTTTATACCTTTTAAAATTTGAATAACTTTTAATTTTTTTTAAATTTCCAATAGTATAGAAAAAATATTACATCTAAAATATTTTGCATGAACCTCTTACAGATTAGTTGTTGATGAAATAAGTTTATTCTTCATAATAACAATTTTATTTTGCTCTTTTTCAGCATGGTATAGAGGAAAAAAGAGAGCCATGAAGTTCGCTATTCCAAGAATTTGGCGTGAACCCACTAACCATTCAAGCAATTGCTACTTCTGCATGGTGGACCCTTCCAAACGTCAGGCTAGCAAGAATGCATCTGTTATCATGTATCTGGACCTTTCATCATCCATCACCCCAGTGCCACACTGCCCCGAGCTCCCTGTACTCATTCTGCCAGAGAGAAAGCAGCCATCCTCAGAAGAGAGAAGCAAATCAGAAAAGGAGGTAAGTGTTGAAGATCCAGAATAAAACTTCAGAGGTTCAGCTGGTGAGAGAAACCCATGCTACCTCAACCAAAGAGACCTCAATGACGTGATCAGACATCTTTATCTAACGAAGTCGAATGCCGAACTTTTGACATCTAGGCTCAATGAGTGGAATTTGTTAGATGAAAGTGTGGAAGTCGTAAGTCAGAGGAAGCGTCACCGAGATTTATCAAGCTTCTTCACTCGTCACCATTGGCTCTGCTTCTGCCACAATGTATACGGTCTGTGCGAGACAACTGGAATTGCCTGTAACCCGAACGAGTGACGCCTTTCTTCATTGGTAGCTCATTCAGAAGTCTCAAAGCTGTACTGCTCCATAACAGAAATAAGAATCCGTCTTTTTTACCTGGCTCATTGCCAATGGTGCATCTCAAAGAGGAATAAATAAGACCTTGCTAGAAGCTTTGAAGTATGTCAAGTGTGAGCTACTAGTGGAACTCCAGAAGGTGTTGTTTCCACTATTGCACATAAGATTCGGTTTTATGAAACAGTTTGTCACAGCTATTGATAAGGAGTCTGCAGCCTTCAAGTACCTTCGAAACTTCTTCCCTAAGCTGCCTGAGGAAAAGATCAAAGCTGATGTCTTCAGTGGACCACAAATAAAGAAGATCCTGTACTGCACAAAATTCCCCAAGTAGCTCAGTAGGAAGGAAAAAAGAGCTTGGGATGGCTTTGTCGCAGTGGTTTGGGGCTTCCTGGGTAATCACAAGGCCGAAAATTATGTGGAACTGGTTGGGGCTCTGGTGAAGAATTACGGCAAAATGGGCTGCAGGATGTCCCTGAAAGTCCGTATCCTTGACGCTCATCTTGATAAATTCAAGGAGAACATGTGAGCATACTCACAGGAGCAAGGCGAGCGCTTTCACCAAAATATACTGGACTTTGAACGCCGCTATTAAGGAACGTATAACAAAACATGATGGGAGACTATATTTCGGGGCTGATACGGAAAAGAGATTTACATTACAGTCGCAACTCTCGATAAACTACTCACTTCTAAACATTTTTGTTCATTTTTGTATAACTTTAGTATAAATACATGTAAATCTTGATTCATACGTTGTTTTATTCAGACCTTAGGTAAATTAAAATATGCAAAGTTGCCCGTTTTTACATAGAAAATAGGTTAATTTATAAATTTCTTTATCCAGGTCACAAAATCAAAGTTTGAATGGAATAATGGTCATTTTCTGTACTTTTACAACATGAGCATTTAAGAAATAACATACAATCCAGGAACAAAACTTGTGTTACATAGTGGTATTTGACATAAATAACGTAACACTACAAAGATAAAACGAACAAGGTGATTAGCAAGTTTATATAACTTTAATCTTGTTAAAATGATATTAAACAAACTCTCAAACACTTTATATGAAACGTTACTTAAAGCGACTGTGTACAGTTTCCGAAACCTATTGTATATATTTCGCGATATGATTTTTAATTCTATACATCACCGAGTTGTTTCAAGTACAACAACTAATAACTAATTTCTAGTCGAGGCTAAGTGTCAGCCTACAAATTAAGTACGTGTCTTAGAACATCTTAAAAATCTTGATTAATAAAACAATCAATTTTAATTGGTATACGTCTTTCATAAGTGTATCGTAAACGTCCTCTAAAGTTAAGACTGAATATACTAGGTCTAATTAAACAGTTCTAAGACTTCTTTTGTTACAGGTACCAGTATAAAGGTAGTGAGCTTCACTGAGGTGTGTACAAAGTACAAATAATGATATACCCCACGAACAAGCCAATTCTCCAGACCTTATACCCATGTTGCCACAAATGTGTTCAAAGACAGACGTATCTCTTGTTCCTGTTGTAATAAAAATAAACAGAAATGAAAGGCAACGTGTTTGCATCAAGTTTTGTGTGAATAATGGTAAAGAAGAAACAGAAATCCTCGAAATGTTAAGAACTACCTTTGGTGATGACTGCTTCAGTAAGGCTGTCGTTTATCAGTGGATAAAACAATTCCAAGATGGTCGGGAATCGGTCAAAGACGACCAACGTTCTGAGCGACCGTCGACATCGACCACTGATGAAACGGTCTCTAAGGTGAAAGAAAATATTCGAAGTGGCCAGACAGATAACCAGACCTTTTATAAAGAGGTCTGAATTCGCTTGAGGGAGAAAGTTAGAAGAAACCTCCACGAGCTGTGGGAGAATGGTCACCGGTTTCTTCACCGTGACAACGCGCCTTCACACACTGCTGTTTCTGTTCAAAAATTCTTGAAAGGATAAAAAAGCATTCTTGTGATACCACATCCCTGTATTCTCCCATTCTTGTCCCGTGTATTTTTTTTTCCTGTGCCAAAAAATCAAAATTGAGTTGAAAGGAAAGAGATTTAATGACATTCCAACTTTCCATAATAATGTGAAACCAGAACTTAGTCGCATAACAGCTGAAGGTTCCCAGCATTGCTTCTGAAAATAGCAGGAACTTTGGAACAAGTGTGTATCAGCTGGGGAAGATTACTCAGAAGGGGATAGCATGTAATACTGATGTATGTACATTATTCTTTAGAATAAAAGTAAAGTCTTAGAACCTTTCATCACATCTCGTGCATTTCCTTATTTAAGCTTAAGTTTAGTACAGGGTACTCCAAAATTATATTTTAAAATTTAATAATCAAATAAATAAATACAACTCAGCAGCTTTCAACGTCTGGTAGTCTGTGTTATTGGCCGAACCAAGCTATACTTCCTTAGAATGCGTTAGGATGGATAAATACATTGTATTCTATCTCAAATTATTAATTGCTGAAAATGAATAATTATACCGAGAAGTTACAGCCCTAATTTCATTTTAGAAAGTCAAAATCAAAACTTTTTTCATGTATTCAACGTAAAAAGTTTTAATAAGTCAGATTTTAAAACGTAGGTTTATCTAATAAAAAGTACAGTAAACAAAATCCACTACATATTTGCGAAACAAGATCATATTTTGACTTTCAAAGTATGCTACATTAATAAAAATAAATGGAAACGGTTTTTAATAGCCTACACAGTTTAAATTTGAGTCGGATATAACAGTTTCTCTGTTTGACTTTTATTATTTTTAAGTAACGCTAGTTTATGTCGACCTTTAACCTCAGTGATCATCATAAACTCCTTTAGGTTTGGTGGTTCTTCTAACATTCTATGCCAGAGCCATCTGTACAGGGTTAGTCTGTACGCTATAGAAACCTTGGAGGGTCATTACGTGTTGACCTGGCGTGACCAGGTGGTTAAGGCACTCGACTCATAATCTGAGGGTCGCGGGTTCTAATGACACTGCTAAATTAGTGACGGCTAGCGCAGATAGCCCTCGCGTAGCTCTGTGCAAAATTCAAAAGATTACTTGTTACTTACTGAATGAGATGGGACTTTTTAAATAAAATTATTTGTGAGTAAAAGACGTTTAATGCGTAAGCTTAAAACTTACGGTGTGATTAATGATGAGTGTGTGGACCAAATAAACTCATTCTTGGGGCGGATGCCGCCAGTGGATCCCAGCATCACCAGTTATAAACAATTACAATAACTGAAACATATGAGTATATGACAAGTAACACTTAGTTCAAAACCTTTTGAGAAAAACTGGTGATTAGATTTTCAGGAAGAAATGTCTTTCTAAAGTACTTCGCATAAACTGTGGCATCACATTTTAACATGTGTCTCTGAATCACGTGACCCTAAAAAAACCACAAAAATTCATTTTTATTTCATGTACAAATAGTGTTATTGGATGATATCCAAACGTTCTTTGTCTTACCACAAAAGTATTTAATTAGCCATGAAATTTCTTTAACTTTTTATTATACCTTGTAAATATGTACATGTATTCGCTAAGCTTTGTTATACTCGAACTACTAGCTAAAATAGCATACATCAAACATACTACATTTATATTGGAAACAAATCCTTTTTCTTGGAAATATTAACCATCTTGTAAACATTATTTTACGTAGTATGACTTTAATTCAATAAAACAACGTTCAGTAAAAGGCTGTTGTATTTTTAGTTACTGTAATTAAAACAGGAATGCTTCTAATCGCTGAATACTTGTATATGTACCACACTATGCCGATCGTTATTTTTGCATAAGTCACGATGATACAGAATACAGTTCAGTAATTTAACCACAATATGTCTCTGCTCTGAAGCTAGTGTAAGCGTATAACTTAATCACATAGTGAGGTATCTCCAGTTTAATTGAAATACCACTTCGTTCTCAGTCAGCTTGTAAAATATTGACTGCTACTTTGCAATAGCATTCGTTGTATTGTTAATTTAAATCCTGGTCAAAGTAAAGACTGTATCAAAAAGAAAGTAGCTTAAAACTCTATCTATATATATAAATGTATGTTTTTATTTTGGAATGAGACCCGCTGCCATACACCGACAATGTAATAAGTTTGTTTTCAACCCATTTAAAAATTATATATATATATAAATCATTTGGTTTCTGACAAACAAAGTTGTTCAAATATTTGTAAAAAATACTGAAAATCACAAGTTTCCGATATTTATAAAGATCCATTATATTCGTGAATGAAGTTGCGAGGTGAAAATAAATGTTGCGTGTAGTGTTTCCATTCACGGTTTCTGACGAGTTAACAACATAGAATTATAGCTCTTCAAAAGTGAGAAATGTTACTGGAAAATTTAGTGCATAAAAATGAGTTGTAGTTCTCGTTCGGGGTTACACTCTCTGGTCTGAGAGTATACAATACCTGAAACACAAGTTAACAAAACAACAACAACAAGACCGACACCACATTTTGACTAGATTACATACTTGTAAAAATTTAGGAATGTTTTCCTTAATAAAAGATCAAATATGAACTTTTCCTTAAAGGGTGTTAAGCCTTGAAAAAACAGCTGTTTATTAGAATATCCTCCTAGACTAAATAAATGAAACAGCATTAGTAACTCGATGAGATTAAAAGATTAATGAAAATAACTCTTGATGTAATTTACTTCAACTATTTTAATCTAAATAAAATGTTCATCCATTTATAAGTTCATTCCATCCAGCGCCGTCATTATTAATAACTTGTTAAATTTAACGTCTAGGCATTAAAAACAGTAAAGAAATAAATGTTATTAGAAAAGTCACATTCCAATGAGTCTTTTTAATAGTCGTAACTCTTCCTTGATGTCATTAAGTTAAAAATGCCCAAAACAAAATGCTTTAAAGCACTGAATTGTGTTAAATGGTTATTTATTATTAAGCACAAAGCTACACAAAGGGCTGTTTGTGCTCTGCCCAGATAAGATATCAAAAGTCAGTTTCTATCAGAAGAAGTCCGCAGAGATTCCGCTGTGCCAGTAGGGACTGAACTGTTTTCAGATTTATTAGTCTGTAATCTAGCAAAAGTTTTTTTCTCGTTCAATGTACAAAGAACTAAAACTATTAACTAAAATATTAAGCCTGTTAAAAATAGACGAGGACAGAAACAGAAAAAGAAATCCGGAAACAAAATAAATTAAGTACCTGTTATAGAGTGATTTGATGGTAGAAATATTAAATTAGATTTTGAATTTCCGTGGCTTAACAATTGTGAACAAAAAAGAAAAACACCAAGTTTTTTACTGGACGTTTTAGCAAATAATGTTAAAGCTCAGGATTAGCTATCCAAGCTTTGGCCCCTAATCTTTCTTGTTCATCTTTAACACAGAGAATATTGCATTACACCTGATCTTTCCATTAGCTCTATAAACGGTTTCAAAATAACAAGCTAAACAAAACACAATTAGAAAACAAGCAAATAACAAACAATTTCATCTAAGTAGAAAAATACATTGTCTTAACTCAATAATACAGAAAAAAAACTCATTTTAAACAAGCTGTTAATTTAACACATGTATGAGTAGTAAATTCTTCTGTTTTCTTTGTTGTTCTTCCACATGGCTTTGAAATCTTTTCGTGTAATCGATCGAGTTAAGCGGATACGTCTAAACGAAAAACGTTTCTTTCATTTATTTAACAACCTTGAATGAACCTGAAAAAATGATCGAATAAAATATAATTTAACTCAAGTTGCGGCATTAAAAATATTATTCTCTATTTTTATATCAAACAGTGTGCAGTGTTAATTTTTTTTGCCCTACGCCTGGAAGAGCTTATGGATATAAAATTCTGGTCTCGATACCCAGAGAGGACAGAGTACAGCTAGCCAATTTTGTGGCTTTGCACTTAGTAAGAACAAAACAATAATTCTATATTTATGAACACGTTTTAGCTTTATAAGTTTATGTAACAATTATTTTTCTCATGTTAAACGTGCCTTGTAAGTTTGCTTTGGTAGTTCTCAGTGAAAGTAAACAATATATATGCATATATATTACTATATTTTAATTGATATAAAATTGTAGTGATTAATGTCATTTTTCTTCACATATTTTATACGTTTGTTTTTTGAATACTTACGGTTCATTATATGTGGTTAGAATTAACTTGTTTGGTAGTTTTTTGAGCAGACCCACACTTAGCTTGTCACTTTTATAATGCGCCCATATATTTCAATGTAGTGCTTGTTCAGAAAAACATCCAGAATTGAACACTGTATTAATTTATTTGCAATCCAACGAGTTACCACTAGACCACACACAGATACCAAACACGTGCTTTAATGTATGCCTTTTGCACGTGTAGTACGTTATCAAGTGTTTTGATGCATTAACGACTTTACAAAATTGACTAAAGAAACAAAACAAATACAGTTTCATCATTTCAATCAAGCAGAGGACGCTGCTATTCAGGTTTGACAGTTGAACAAATATTGCTTTAGAAACAAGTTGTAGCTAGACACACTGAACAAGAGGTTCTATTGAGCAAACATCGTAAGGTAATTGCTTCAGTTTACAGTTGTTGTTGTTTTTTTTTTTTTCCTTTCAATAAGCTTGTGATCATAATTATTAGTTCTTTATGGCAATACATTCGTATGTTTTGTACAGTATACACGATACCATATTATTAAATGTGTAACATGCAACGAACTGAAGTTTTTTTTTTTTTTTCGTCTGGATGTTTCGAAATGTCACTTATTACTTCTTTCGTTGTGTTTATCATGTCTCACTTGAGAATTATGTCATCTTGTATTTCAGCATTCATAGTTTCATAGAAACGCAAAGCTAACATGTGATTTAACAATGTTTTGACATATTGCTAATGAAAGTACATGTCCGACAGGGGTGATCAATAATATCCCAGATTCTGTTTCTAAGAGAGGGATTAGCTAATGCATAAACCCCTTATTTAAAATTTTACAAACAATTACACACTGGAAAATGAACGTAAGTTCATTACTGCAAGAAAACGACACATGATGCTTTAGATCTATATTTAATATTTATAAAAATTTTAATTTTTATCATCTAGTAGAAGCTCTTAGTCGAAATAATTAGTTCGAAGAAATCGTTACATCGCAATAAGTAACAATAATGTGATTTAATATTCAATTAATAATTTACACGTTCACGTAGGGGTATAAGTATTGACAAAAAATTATGTTATTGTCAAGAAAGGCCCCAAGCTTTATGTAGTTTAAATATGATGAATATATTAGATATTATAAAGAGTTTAATAGGCTGTGGTGTTCTTCTGATGGAAAACTTTGAGTGCTACTATAAATTGCTCTCAACTTAAATTTTACCCGGACATTCAGAAGTTTTAGCAACGCTGGTCCACCTCCGATAAGCCCGGCATGGCTAGGTGGTTTAGGCGCTCGATTTGTAATCTGAGAGTAGCGGGTTCAAATCCTCGTCGCACCAAAACATGCTCGTCCTTTCAGGCGTGGGGGCGTTATAAAGGGATGATCAATCCCACTCTTCGTTGGTAAAAGTGTAGCCCAAGAGTTGACGGTGGGTGGTAATGACTAGCTGCCTTCCTTCTAGTCTTTCACTGCAAAATTAGGGACAGCTAGCGCAGACAGTCCTCGTGTAGCTTTGCGCGAAATTAAAAAAAACAAACATCTCCGACAAATTGTTTGTGTGTAGAACATAGCTTCTTCAACTAATGTTTAGATTAACTTCGTCCGTTTGCTGTGAAAACTTTCAGACAACCAAAAAGGAATAAAAACTGTTTTCGTGAAGCTAAACTTTCAGGAAAAGTTACTAGTTATAAGATGTACTGAAGTGTTGTTTGTCAAATGAATTTTAAACTTTCTACACATTTCAAATTTAACTAAAATATTGTATATTATTCACATCCTTTTTCTCTTTTCTATATCTATGTTTCAGACAGTTTAAACGAAGGCAGCACTGAACTTCTTTCCACGAATTCCAACTGACATTGTTACATATAATCAACAAAAACTCGGTCAATGCCTTAATCTAAGACCTAAGCACTAGTCACAGTTTTTGTGTTAGACAGTTTAATTAAGATTACATTGAAACCAACCTCTAATAACATCCAATTATATGCTCAATGTAGTCGCTTCTCATTAAACACAAAACTACACGAAGAACCATTTATATGTGTTCTGCCCAACACGGGTACCAAAACCTGGTTTCTAGCAGTATAGGACATACCGCTGTGCCACTGGGAATCAGATCATATTTAAATGAAAGTAAACAATAAATCTTATGAAGTATAATAATAATAACACGAGCATTTTGCACCTGCATTATTAGTTATAGAAGAAAACTACATCATTTGTTAGGTTTTTAAGTTGCAACCTGAATAATATTTTATTCGACACATGGACTTAATGATAAAGTTATATACCCTAAAATTCAACCATAACCATTCGTAACTTAGAACTGATAACCAGAGAGAGTACAACTAGACATCATTGCCTGCCGCTAACATGGGTGCTCTTGACAGGATTGGCTGTTACTATTTTATACCGCTTCCACAACTGAAAGTGCAGAGTCTACTACTATATAGTGGGTTCGAACCTTGAATTTAATGGCATTAAATCTAATACGTTAATTAATAGACCACGCGTGATCTAGATGTTAGAGTTTCTAATAACGTTATAAAGTTGCTATATTAGAAATTTTTAATAGCCAAACTAAATATCATGTTTTCTTTCTAAACATATTATTAATGCAACTACCAGATTATTAATTGTTAGCCCCCTCCTTGTGGCTTAGCGTTAAGTCTACAGGCATATAACGCTAAAAATCAGTTTCGATACCCGCGGTGTGCAAAGTGCATTTGTGTACTTTGGTTAATAACAAACAAAGCGATGAATAGTTATACAAAAAAACTTTACTTGAGCTTTTATTTTTTCCCAAACAGAACAAAAATCACTATGTTAAACTACTACTACACACACACAGTATGTTTATATGTATTATACTACACTTACTTAAGACATAATATGCAACATTTCTGACAAAATAATTTTGTTGATTATTCCATCTCTACAGTTTTCGTTTAATGTAATATAAAAACACAACAACATAAAACACCTTTTGTTATAGTGGTAATTATTTCGTTACTTGCCCGTTCGGAGTTACAGTGGTAAACTCCGATGTTCGATTTCCCTCATAACAAATAACCCGATGTAGTCTTCTTGTAAAAAACAAAAAAACAAAAACACAAAAACGTTGTATTTGATTCTACAGAAATTCTACCAATAGTAAAATATCTATTTTAAAATCTATATAATGCCTTTTCTAACTACAGTTCCGTTTATTCAAGTCAAAAATGTCTGTCAATTATCGTCCCGTCATAGCCAGGTGGTTAGGGAGCTCAACTCGTAATTTGAAGGTAGTAGACTCGAATTCAGCCATTACAATGAGACGACCAATCCCATTATTTGTTGGTAAAATATTAGCCCAAGAGCTGGCGGTGGGTGGAGAGGAGTAGCTGCCGTCCTTCTAGTCTTACACTGCTAAATTATAAAAGACTAACGCAGATAGCTCTTGTGTACCTCTGTGCGAAATTGAAACCAAACTATCGATAATAAATTTCTCTTTGAACTTAGAGGATAATGAATAAAAATTGAAACAATTTTTCTTCTACTCTTAAAAGTTGTTTATAATTATAAAGTAGGATCGTTTATTTAGCATCAGGGGCATTGAAGAACATTATCGAGATTCTTTTCATTTATTATCGTGTCCGGTTTCCCAGTCATCAAATTTTCAAGATGCATTTTTAATCAATTTAATTTTGGGTTTCACACGAACTAATCATATGAACATGAAACCAAGGAAGAACCAAATCTTCAATTACGGATAGTTTCGACTTTTTTTTTCTTCAGAAAACAAAGAGAAACCCATGGGAGGACAGGTTCAACATTTGAACACCTACAATCCGCAGGAGGTAAAGATTCACTTTTACAGTATCTGACAGAAGCTACTATGATCCAAGTACATTGTTCACACCCATAAAACGTTCATTAACCGGTAGGACGCGCTTGAATACACAAAAGAACTAAAAAGTTTAGACAATGAATAATGATATTTTCAGTAAAAAACAAAAGGAAAATCTTTAAAGAGCAGCTTGGAGAGAAGACACTTCTTTACTTTCTCTCCAATCAATCATCAGTCTGGAAGCTTGAGACATTGGCTAGCTCTTGCTCTTATCTTTCTTTTGAGGGAAAAATTGAAGGTAGTTTTATTGATTTTCGTTTAATCCTGTTTCTCCATTTACTTAGTCGGGTTAGGGTATTTTCATATTTCAGAGAAATATTTTTACATATAGGAATAAGAGTGTGATGACCATGGTAGCCGAAAAATGTTGAGTCCTGACGCTATTTCCATATTTGTATGTCTGCTGAGTTTCAATCCTGACGCTATTTCCATATTTGTTTGTCTGCTTAGTTTCAGTTCTGACGCTATTTCCATATTTGTTTGTCTGCTTAGTTTCAGTTCTGACGCTATTTCCATATTTGTTTGTCTGCTTAGTTTCAGTTCTGACGCTATTTCCATATTCGTTTGTCTCCTTAGTTTCAGTTCTGACGTTATTTCCATATTTGTTTGTCTGCTTAGTTTCAGTCCTGACGCTATTTCCATATTTGTTTGTCTGCTTAGTTTCAGTCCTGACGCTATTTCCATATTTGTTTGTCTGCTTAGTTTCAGTCCTGACGCTACTTCCATATTTGTTTGTCTGCTTAGTTTCAGTTTATTTTTCTTCACTGTTTTAGTAACTACTTGAATAACAGCTCTTGTACATTTCGTTAATCTTCTCCACAAATCTTGTAACTTAATAGTGCACTTGTAACTTTATGTATTGGTTCCATACATTCAGTTGCATAACAGAAATGAATAAAAACCCTATAACTCGAGTGCTTTAGAAAGGTGAACCTTTCTTCTTCAAGGGCAAATTGGACAATTCATTTGCATAATAATAATTTAATTTTTCCATCTACATGCCCCTAGTGGCACAGCATTATAACTTATAACGCTAAAATCCGGGTATCGATACCCGTTGTGGGCTGTTCACAGATGGTTCGTTGTGTAGCTTTGTGCTTAACTTCAACACAACAAACAGTAATAACAATCCACCTACAGTTTAATTATTATTTTTATCATTCTTCACTATATCCGCTGTAATTTCTTGTTCATTTCTAAAACTACCCAAACATTTCTATTTACTAATATTATTATTCCAGAAAAATGGCACATTTGTCTGATCCCAAAGAACTCTCTTATAATAGATATTGTATAATATATCATTCGTTTATATATCGTACTAGTACGTTTCGCTATTATCTTTGTTGCACATGTGAAATTTCTTTCTACGTACTTTAATAACGAGGATAAAGTTGAAATGTTGAAATGTGACATGTTGGTGAAATAGACTCTCATCCTATCAGTTACGACACGTGTAAGAAAATACTAGCACGGAATTAGGATCTAATTTTCAATGCGGAAATGACAAAGATCAGAAGTATTATAAAACTGAATACAGGGACTATGTTGTACACCCCGTGAGTGTATAATTTACTTATTTGGCATTGAGAAAAAACAACTGAATAGGTAGTTTATATGGTATGGCTTGTCACTAACAGTAACTAATATAGATATGGACTCTTCAACAGTAAGTTATTCATTACTTCAAAGTTTGCATTAACAGCAAAAAAGTCGACATAGCAGTAGTTGTTTATTCGCTTATAAAAAAGAATTGTGAAACAAATTTTCATTTTATTAAATACGTTTTCATGTTCGCTTACATGAACTTGCGTTTTCAAAACATTGAAAGCTACTAAATATAGTTAGTATCCTTAAAGGTTTGATTTCAATAATTAGATCGCTTAAATTGCTTCAAATTACATGTGACTTTATCATAAGGATTTATAAATCATTTTTGAATTATACTTAATATAACGATAACAGCGAGACACATAAGCAGTGGACTCCAGATTGCTTAGTACTTTCTAATAATTGTATTCCATAGAAAGAGTTCTCCAAACCCTGATGGCTTGCAGTTCCATGCTATTTTCGGTTCTCTCATGGGCTGAAAAATGCGTTAACAGAAACAAAAAAAAACAAAACTGTATTAGTAGAGGAAACACCTAATATCGTGTTAATTAATTTTATCATGATGAAATGCATCGTTGCAAGCAATTATGATTCTTATCTGAAATATGTGATAAAACGGTATTCAAATTCCTCATAGTAGCTTAGTCAACGTAGTGGGCTCAACTCCTTTTTGTTAATTGTTCGAAATCCGTTTATACGACCCCCCACCTCCGCTAGTACAGAGGTAGGTCTGCGAAATCACACTGTTAGAAACCCGTGATAGGAAGAGCACAGACAGCCCATTGTGCAGCTTTGTGCTCAATTCTAACCAAATCGTTTAGACGCAAGTTTTATATCTTCAACGAATTATTTTAGAGGTAAAGGTATTTAAACAGAACTTATGGTTTAGTGTTCGAAATATTCAAAGATACATAACAAACAAAAAATAATACATTTTACCTATCACTAGTTCCCTAGAGTACGAAATACCCCGAGCCTTATCTTCAGCGTATTATAATTTAAAAAACACAGAAAGCAAAAATATTTATTAATAAAAATGAGGTGTTCGGTACTTGTATGCAATAAGTTTTAAAAATAAAATAAAAATACAGTGTTCTACATCTAAATAGTGATGTTGAAATCTAAGAGAATAAACTCTTCAAACCTGATATAAAACATTCTAATAAATCTTCTCAGTTCCAGACTGTCAACAATCTCCATGGGAATTGACACTTTTCAAGGAGTTATACATACATAACAAAGTGAAAATAAACCTAAGAAAATTATGTGGAAAAAAATGAGAAGAAAATAATTTGCTTTCGTAATAGACTTACGAATTCAGAGCACTCATATCTCAGGAGACCAATCAAAGTGTTTTATTTTACTTTACGAAACAATTTTAAAAATTCCAGAGAAAGTACTAGCGTTATCGGCTCAATTTCTAGAATTAATTGGATTTTTAACATATGAACGAGAATAAATGAAACTGGTGAGCCGTTAAAAAAGTGAATCGACAGCTTGTATTAGGTTTTCTTCTTTTTAGAAACTCGATGCGTTTGCTGGTAGTAGTATAAAGAAACTAATTCACAAAAGGCATATGTAAATGCACTGTTATTAGCACTGATATTTTAACAGTTGGCTACGTTTATAATAAGAGGTTCAATGTAAGATTATGAGGTTTTGCGTATAAAAGCGGTTACTCTATGAGAAATAATACAAACATTGTGTTATATAAGGTATCTGAAAATTTTCATAGCTTTTGTTTTCGCTTGGATATTCAAGAAATGTTATGTTTTTTTGTGTAAGTATTTATATCTAAATTAAAAAGCATTATTAATCTTAAATCAATTACAAAGTGATGAAATGATTAAAACTATACTTTAAAAAAACTTATGAAATGTTATATTTTATCAACAAAATAAATAAATCACCCAATCAGCTGAATAAATTACTTATTATATTTTTGCTTCTTTCTAGCATTTTAGGGCCCCGACATGGCCAGGTGGTTAAACCACTCGACTTGTAATTTGGGTTCGAAACCTCGTCTCACCAAACATGATCGCTATTCGTTGGTACAAGAGTAGCCCAAGAGTTGGCGGAGGGTGGTAATGACTAGTTGCCTTCCCTAGGGACGGCTAGACAGGTAACTCTCCTGTAACTTTGCGCAAAATTCAACAAATAAGCAAATTTCATCAATTCAACTGGCACATTTTATCTTCCTGAATCTGTTATGTTACTGTATTCACTCACCTGATGTCTTATTCTGAAAGAGCATTAACATTGCCTTCAAAAACCTTCACATTTTACAATTAAGGTCTCGAAAGCTTATGGTAATGTATATTATTCTCTGCAATATAGTACAAATTGATATATAATTAAATATATATTTATGTTTTTCCACTTACTTATTTTATTAATGATGGTAACAGAGTAGCCCAAGAGTTGGCGGCTTGTGGTGATGACTAGCTGGCTTTCCTCTAGTCTTACACTGCAAAATTAGGGACGGCTTGCACAGATAACCTTTGTGTAGCTTTACGCGAAATTCAAAAACAAACAAACAGACTAGATACAATGAACGCTATTAATAACAAATATTGATGTTGTCAAAACAACCTATATAAAAAGAGAATTATACGAAGAATGAGTCCCAGACATTTTGAAGAGAAGACATAGTCTATATTTTTTCTTTTCACTTGTGAGTTTTAGTGATTCTAGCTCCATTTGCACGAAAAAAAAACCCCGCAAAAAACAATAATTCGTCAGAAGCAAGTAACACTATCACCGGAACCCTAAATATAGTTTTGTTTTTATTTCCAGAATGTGTTCTATCATCAGGTTGTCATTTGATACAAAGGCGGAGGATCAGACTGTTCTGAAGCTGTGATTTGATACACAGTATGGAGCTCGTGAAACCAGGATAAACGAACAAAAATCAAAAGTAAAGTTTTTATTAGTTTCTCTTGTAGACTCACTTGCAAATTATTAAGTTTTCAAATGATTAATGCCTCACCCTCAACAAAGACTAATAGAGAATATTAATTGAATATAGTGTCTAACTTACTATCAGAACTAGGAGAAAGTTGTTAGGCAAAATGCAGTTCTCTCATCATCACGTTTCTAATGTTCTACAAAGGTTGAAAAGATAGAAACTCAGGATATGTGATTGTCTGATCTTTCGAGAACAAAAGAAATGAAGAAACATTTTAAGCTACTACTATGTTTATTAAAAACAAGTCTGCTTAGCAATCAAATAGTAGAAGGCGACTAGACACAAATTATTAACAAATTAAAGGCAACCCGTGAGATTAACTTAAAAATAAAGAGCGTTACATTTTAAAACATATACAACAAGATATCAAAAATATATGAAAATACAAATGACTAACATTATTACGACGTAATTAAGGCCCATCTTTATCAAAATTTAGTTTAAGGCTTTAAATAGTTATTATGCTGTCGCGGGTTCGCATTCCCATCGCGCCAAACATGCTCGTCCTTTCAACAGTGGGGTGTTATAATGTGACAGTCAATTCCACTATTCGTTGGTAGACGAGTAGCCCAAGATTTGGCGGTGGGTGGTTATGACTAGCTGCCTTCCCTCTAGTCTTACACTGCTAAATTAGGGACGGCTAGCACAGATAGTCCTCGAGTAGTTTTGTGCGAAATTCAAAAATAAACAAACAATGTATTATACTATAATATTAGAATACAAGCATACAGAACTATTAATGAAATAACGTAAATTTACGAATGCAGTTTTTTTCTGAAGAAAGATTCAAGGATTATGAATTTTATTCACAGACAACAACTGATTTATTGATTCAAGTTATTATAATGGACGAAATATTAATTTAGGTATCTATGTAAAATCACTCTGTTATGGCTATTAAAACTATAGCATTGAATGAGATGGCGTTTGAAACTTAATACTCATAGCTTTAATCACAACCAATAGATCAAGCCAAGACTATGAAATGTAACTAAATCCGTTATTACTTGTACTTTTTTATTATTTTTTTATAGTTAATATTTACGAGTTTAATGCAAATAATTTGGAGAGCTTTTAGGGCGCAATTTCTGCCTTTGGTTTATTTTACATGATGAATTTACTGAATGTCATTGTATTATGCAATTAGATTTTGTTACCTTGGATTTTCGTTTCAAATAGAATATACATCACCGGAATGTTTGTTTTACTTTTTTATTGAAATGATTATAAATAGTATACTGTTTACTGTTTACAGCTTAATTTTACTTCAGATATATTTGTTTGAAAGCGTCGAAATATTTATTTAAGCCCACAAAAGTACATTAACCCAGTGTGCAACTTTAACGACAGGGTTCGGCATGGCCAGGTGGTTAAAGTACTAAACATGTAATCCGAGGCTTGCGGATTCGAATCCTCGTCACACCAAACATGCTCACCCTTTCAGCCGTGGAGGTGTTATAAAGTTACGGTTAATCCCACTATTCGTTGATAAAAAGTAGCCCAAGAGTTGGCGGTGGGTGGTGATGACTAGCTGCCTTCCCTCTAGTCTAACACTGCTGACTTAGGTACGGCTAGCGCAGACAGCCCTCGAGTAGCTTTGCGCAAAATTCAAAACAAAACAAACCAGTTTAACGACAATGACCTAACATTCCATTAAAAAAAGTTTTGCCAGAAGGATGAGTTTCTTGGTGAGTCGGTGAATATCCAAACGACTTTTCGTATTCTTTACAACGCAAGTAGTAATATAAACTTTCAAGTGTTCTGTTTATTCTTCATTCCTTTTTGGTTTTTAGTATTTAAATATAAATTATATGTGCCTTGGTATATATATATAAGAAATGATAAACTTCTAAAATGGGGCATTTGTATCAGCCTAAGCAAAAGTGAAATTATTCTAAATCAGGAGATTAGAAACAAAATGTATTTCATCTAAATTTTCTTTTAATCATAGCTAAAAATTATAAACTTTTAATTAATAAACTGATAGTACAATAATACTTTTTCTTAAAAAAAAGGTTCAAAACTTGCCTTATTTTTAGAACTTTGGTAAATGTTTTCTGTTCATTACTGTTAAATATATGAAATAGTACTTGTTCATTTTGTACAAATTTTGGTTGTCCTTATAGTACAGTTAATTCATAATGTTTATTTTCAATTTCCCCATAATAAGGTGTTTAGGAACATTTTATAAATAACAAAAAACATCGTAGACCAAATGTCGTACCCATGAGGCCGAATTAGTCTATAATATTAGCTTTAGTTAGGCCTTCTATCCAAGAATTTTGTTTGTCTTCAATCCCATGCTTGAAGAAATGAGGTCATGGGTGTCTATAATCAACCTGGTACAAAATTGTCATTCCTAATTTGACTTTTCGGTGTACAATAAATCGATACTTCTAACAAATCTGTACTTAAAGTAGCTATGGTTGTTGTTATTAATCTTAAAGCTACACAAAGGACTATCTGTGTTCTACACATCTCGGGTATCGAAACCCGGTTTCTAATAGTATAAGTCCACGGATATACCACTGTGCTACTGGGGGACAAAAACAGTTACGGAAAACGCAAACTTTTTATTTTTATTAAAAAGATACTGCATAAACGTATATTTGAAAAAAAAAGCAGACCAATATTTTTAATAGTTAATAAAATATAGACGAGTTACGAAAAAGGACAATATAACCGATTCTCTCCTCCGAATACCTACTATTCTGGATAGTTCTTGTTGTAAAACAGCCAAATGAATTTTGTAGATAATAGATATTTTCCAAGCCAGCAAGCTTCACGTTCGTTAAGAGTTAAACCCTTCCTTCTGCTTTAAAACCTACCAATTACTGGGTTTAAGAAAAATCTTCAATTTACTTTCAATCGCCCATTTCTGAGCCAACTAATTTTTTTTTATCTTTGTTCTTCACATTTTTTTCTATTCAGCCAATATAAGAATTGGAATTAATTACACAAAATCCAATTATCTAGATGGCGCATTGAAGCTCTTTTTAAAGCGAACAGTTTTTAATTTCTTTTCTGAATTATTTCTGGAATGATTCTTATTCTTGTGTTATTAACGTGCTCTCATTTTTGTAAAAAAAGTCTTAATACCTAGAGCTTGTACGATGCAAGTGTGATTATAAACGGGTGTAGGCAATGAGAGAGTTATGAAACCGTAGTTCAGCTAGTTGGTACGGGTGTGTAAAAATACATGTGTTAATACACACAGGTGTATATATAAAATGGCAACAGGGGTCTTTAGTGTGGTTTTGGTCTTTATTTCGTTATATTTACAGTGCTCAACATACGAAGTTGATAACCGCTGACTGAGGTCTTCAGTTCAGACATGACTACTTTTATCTTCACTAATCTGTATAAATGTATAACAACTGTATTTACAAATGCCATAAATTTGATACCGAAGCCATCCGAGGTAAATATTTATACGATACCTGAACATACTGTTTATCAGAATTGAAATAATTCGATTCATTGATTTAAAGTACATCAGCGCTTGGCCGGAAATATCGTTAACAGTGGATAAACCACAGTGGTAAATCGATGCATTATAATATTTCTAAGAAGAAACGTCAAAAAGTATAGCAGTTTTACCGGTTATCAGATTCACTATTAGTTTAACTGCACATACAAAACTTACTGTGATCTTTTATATATGTCTTTTTCTCTCCATACATGTTATTAAAAATAACATAATATTTGTTTTGTATCTTTTGTATTTCTTTGGTTTAATTCTTACAGTAGTCCCTTCCTGTATACAAGTTTCAAATAATAAAAAATACACGTGTTTGAAACTCAATCGCAAAAGAGGAATACTTTTATAATTTATAAAAATTAAAACTGAAAACAGTTATTCTTGTTAAATAATTATTATAAACATTTCATATTTTCTATTTTATTTCCTAATGTAAAAGTAATTACATTTCACCTTTGAAGTCGTTACTGTGATGGCGAGAAACCCACTTGAAGTGAAAATGTATTTCCAAGACGGCTGGTGTGGGTATTAAAACTTCAATTAAAATAAACTATAGAACAACGTTTCGATCTTGTAACCTAACCTAAGATGGCCTAAGAAGGTCAAAACAGTCTTTTGTACTTTATTTGAATTAAAGTTTTGATACCCATACCGGTCTTCTTGAGAATACAAGATTTACTCTGTCTCATAGTTTAGGACTTAACGTATTTTATAAATAGACTTACAAAGGTCGCCCTTCTTGTTTTACGCACTATTTTAAGATGTGTATAACACATTATTAGTAAAAGTCTGTTAATAACATTAACCAAGAAATGGTTAAAACCTATAAAAATTCTTTTCATTCTTCTGAGTATAACTGCTGCAGAAATTATTTGGCTTTCTTTCTTGATAATTCCTTTGTGTTTGATAGCAGAAGTTTAAACTTAAAGAAACATTATAAATAATTGAACACATTTTTAAGAATGTTTGTTTTATGTGAAAAAATTGTGGGATAAGTGTTGGGGTAATTATGTTACAAAATCACCCGTAAAAAGAAAAGATCTTATTAAAGTTGACAGTTAAGACTTTACAGCGCTGTTAATAAGAATAAGCTACTTATTTTTGTTTGTCATCTTTCATCTGTTAATGTTCTACATTGACTTATTATTGGTAACATCCTTATCTGTTTATCCCATTCTTATCACACAATTCTGCATACAGCAAGGAGTAATTCATTAAAAGACGCCAGAGTCTAAAAAAAAAAGACATTTATCAAAAAACAAGGCACTAAAACGTGAAATGTATTCATAAAACATATTAATGAATGTGTACTGATTAAAATATATATATATATAAACAGACACTCCTTCATATTGTAAACATTTTAACTCCTGCCACTGGGAAAGAGAGATAAGACAAATAAATGGGGGTGCTTGAATCTAGCACACGATTGATTAAGAAGTATGTAAGAAAGAAACCATATAAAGATACATATAAAAATAGGTAAAAGTAGAGATTTAAAATATACTGAAACGAACTCTTTTAACTCCTAATGCGTTAAGTGAGCCTCACAGTGGCTCAGCGGTATGTCTGCGGACTTACAACGCTAAAAAGCGGGTTTCGATACCCGTGGTGGGCAGAGCACAGATAACCCATTGTGTAGCTTTGTGCTTAATTCAAAACAACAACAATAGCGTTAAGAGATAGAACAAACTTGTAAAATTATAAAATAATGTTATGTTACTGTATACATGATTTAATATCTATATATATATATATATGAATAAAATGTCAAACTCAACCTTCTTTTTGTTTAATTTTTACATAAAAAAAGAGAACATAAAGTCACGTTCATTTATAAAAGTTGTTATGGCCAGAGAGCGACGTTAATAAGGTTTCTGTGGAATTATGCGTATTTTTGTCATAAAAATCGTTAAACTAATAATTACATAGGTTTAAAATAACACGCCACCAAGTAATCGCTTTGCTCATTCCATTTTATCGCGTTTGTTCGGACTAAACTTTTGCTAGGCCTCAAAATCACTATAGTATGAAGACAGGCATATTGACTAATTAAATTAGTTACAATCTATCCAACTGGGAACCCTATTAAAGTGCAGACCACGTAGCTGTCTTCATTTGGGAGGTTTAAGAAGAAAGCAACCTTAAAGACAATGCATGGGTCTTGATAATAAATCTCCCATAGACACGCTGTTCTGTCTAACGTCTAATATGTATTGGGAGAAAAAAGCGACGGAAATGAAACCACTGTAAACTCAGCTATAGTGATTCATTTTCAGTCCACTGGTGTAGTAGTTAAGTGTCGTATAAGATGAAGAGTTTCCCTGGATCTTTTTCCCTGGGAAAAAGCTCTAAAGAACAATATAAATTATGGACTGCCTATTATAAAGTCCATCTTAAAAATAATAATATTTTATATACAAAGTCTTAGAGTGAAAGGTTTGAAAATGAAACATTTCTTTACATTTCGTGGACTTCTTCATCCATCCTTAACAAAGGTTTCTGAATTTTAGTGATCAAAAGATGAAAATATTTATGAAACAAACATTGAGAAAACATAATTATTGAGGAAAAGGTTGTTAAAATGTAATCAAGAATGAAATTTAAAGTTTAGCTGTTTATTGTTAAAAATAAATCACAAGTATGTGGAGGATGACGTTTCGAAAAACTTTCAAAACGTCGCCCACTACACTTTGCTGTTGTTGTTTTTCTCACAACAAGCAGTTGCTGTCCATTACAGTGTACTCATCATGGATCTATCGAAGAATTAAAGCTGTTGTTTTGTTTGCAAAAATCTGCAGCATGAGTCAATAGCTCTCTGTTCGTTGCGGGATATCGATCCCCGAATCTTAGCGTTGCATCTGAACTATCGATGAAAAAATTTCTGAAGTAAAATTACAGAATTCGAAAGATCGTCGCTATGATAAAACACAAAAGTTTATGGACCGTCCAGTGTAAGCCTTTTGATGAATTAAAGTAAGCATTGATAAAACTGTTCATAAGAAACACTACAATAAATTATAGAATTGCCTAAACAAGCATTTATGGTAAAATAAAAGATTAAAGATGGTCTAGAATCTATACAGAAATCTATGGAGCTATAGAATCATATATATGAGTATTTGTTCATAAAGTAAAGCGCTTTAAGTATCGCTAGCTTGAAACCTCTGCAACATTAACATACAGCGATATGTATAACAATTCAATCACATTTGAGTTTAATTTATGCTATCTTCTGTCTGTTATCATTCTATTACACTGTGTGCCCATGCTATTGTGTAAGGGTGATGCAAATGTCATCCCTTCTAACTTTGCATTGTTTTTGATGGATTGATATTAGCCATCCCTACATTGAATTATTTTTAACATTTTCTTTACTTGTTTACTTGTTCTTTCGTGCGGTATTTCAACAAACACAGGAAGATTTTATTTATAATCAAGTTTTAAATACAATAAGGTTCCATAATATTTATTGCTTATCGTTTATTGGGTAATAATTCCTGTTTCACCCTGTACTTAAGTTTGTAAAAAAAATGCCAAATTTATGTAAAAAAGATAACTCCAAAGGGTTTTCATAAAGTCGTTTACACTAGAATTGTTATTTTTTAAAGTTACTGTTACATCGTTTGAAACTTTGTCACTTTAGTGAAGTTGATTGACATAATTGGTTTTTGAATTGTAATAAAACGGAAACAGAAGAAAAAAAACCAGGTATTCAAACTTTCTGCTGTAATGTTTACAGACATTCACAGAACTAGTGACTCAGTCATTACATAGATATTGTTATAAAAGTAAACAATGTATAATATTAGTAAAATTCTGATGGCCTGGACCCGGCATGGCCAAGCGTGTTAAGGCATGCGACTCGTAATCTAAGGGTCGCGGGTTCGCATCTCCGTCGCGCCGAACATACTAGCCCTTTCAGCCGTGGGGGCGTTATAATGTTAAGGTCAATTCCACTATTCGTTGGTAAAAGAGTAGCCCAAGAGTTAGCGGTGGGTGGTGATGACTAACTGTCTTCCCTTTAGTTTTACACTACTAAATTAGGGACGACAAGCGCAGATAGCTCTCGAGTGGCTTTGTGCGAAATTCAAAAACAAAACAAACAAACATTGCTGTCAGAAAGGCTATATTGATTCTACTAAACGAAAACTGTTTCCTCGAAAGAAAGAAAACAACATGCTCAAGGAGAATGTGACGTTAACATCCATTTTAATTGGTCTGAGGGCCAGGCAAGGGCCAATGCTGAACAGTCTCCGAATAATAGTGAACTTGCTCACTTACCAGTTGAGGCTTGAGATGAATGTGGGTGGAAAAGCGAGTAAACTTCTTCTGCTATTGTAAATATGTAGTTGTTCATTGCATGAATAGTTTGTTTGAAATCAGTCAAAAATGTAAGATCTTTTATTCTGAGTCCATACCTTATATTATTATTATCTATCATTCCTACAGTGCTGAATGCAGTTACTTCTTGGTATTATTAATATTAACTTGAAAATAAAAATCAACCTGATAAAGAATAGAGCTGATTACATACACTAGTTCATATTTACAAATATATGTATTAGAGCAGACTTAAGTAACCTCGCCGTTACAGCCAGGTCGGATAAGGCGTTCGAGTCATAATCTGAGGGAATGTGTTAAAATCCCCCTCCCACCAAACAAGCTCACCTTTTTAGCCGTTGAGGCATTACTACGTGACGGTCAATCCCACTATTCGTTGGTAAAAGAGTAGCCCAAGAGTTGGCGGTGGGTGGTGATGACTAGTTGCCTTCCCTCTAGCCTTACATTGCTAAATTAGAGACGGCTAGCGCAGATAACACTCAGGTAGCTTTACGCGAAATTCAAAAAACAAACAACCACCCTCGTCGTTGAGGGTATTTTCAGCCATAAAACAATGTTATCTCATGTCCAACTTAAGATATTTAGGTTAGTTCTAAATGTAGAAGTTAAACTAGCAATGCTAATTTTTTTTATAATTATAACGATGAAAAATGTAAAATGATACAAATAAATATTAAGTATCCCAACAAATACTGGTAACGAAAGTAAGACTACCGAATTAATAGAGTATGAAAAGAAATTATCCCTATTCTCCATCTTAAACTTGTAAATGAAGCTTAATTGCCTGGATCAATTATCAGAACCTCAGATTTCCAAACATTAAACGAAAACCAATTGTTCTTTCTTCAGAACAACAAATACCTTGCTCAACGCAAATTTGTGCAGTTGTTTCGGAAAATGTCAGTTGTAAGATGAGTATGTCTTCTTATAGCAAAGCCACATCAGGTTATCTACTGAGTCCACCCACAGGAATCGAACCGCTGATTTCATTATTGTTACTCCGTAGACTTACCGCTGTACCAGCGGGGAACTCAGCTAAAAAATAAATGAAAGTTTGGAATCGAATGATATTCCTACCATAATATGGGTTACGTTTCAGATTTGCACTGCAATTACGGTTACATTTCTATCTCTAATAAATAACAAATTTGTTAGTTATGTTTACAAGTATCATAAAGTAACGGGTCTTTTTGATAATGAAAGATTTAAGATTATAAGTTAATGTACTCTTTTCGTAATCCGATAATTGCTTTCACGATTTGATTATTTATGTCTATATGAAACTTTGTCAGATTTGATAGAAAAAAAATTGCAAATAACGAAAGACCGAAATCAATCATTGGTCAATATTATATTCTACAACTCTTTGTGTTATTTATGGTGCCAAAATTTCTCTTAAATGACAAAAAATTATTCTTTGTAATAGTAGCATAGTAGTTGAGGTTTTTAAAACTTGGTTTTAGCAACAAAATAAAGTAAAATATTTTGGACATAACGAGTTATTAATTGTATATTAAGATATCTGTCCAATAAGTAACGAAATTTTTATTAGACAGGTAAAATACCAAAATAAAATAAATTATTTTGATCATGTTACACTTTTTGTGTAAAAGAGAACAAAATATTAATGTTTATTTGCGTTTTAGATTGTTTGTGTAAAGCTATACAAGGCTTACTTGTGCATAGACTCCTAATTTTGAACTAATACATACGAGGGAAGGCAGCAACTCAATAGAATCCTCTGCCAATTCTTCGTTAGCTCATTTAATATCAAGTAACTGTATATAACCATCACTCTTGTAATGCATTCAAAGCCTCATAGTACGTACAACGGTTTTTTGGAAGACGGGACTCGAACCACAAACCCTTGAGTTTGAAGTCAGGGCACACTTAGAACTGCACTAATACATTAATATTGATGTTCAAATAGTTTTGAGTTTGGTACACACGCACAGATGTAATTGCACCGTATTCTTCTAACATATGTTTTTTTAAAGTATAAATCTACTCAGTGGGCTGGTTGCCTGTATTGTGTCCAACGTAAGTGTCGAACTCCAAATTTTAACATAAATCTCCTCTAAAGGACATAAACGGACACGTAAAACTGTCAAGTACGTTTATATACATATCTTCTTTGAAGGAAATACGTATATGTGCAACTGTTCAATGATGCACCGATAAACATAAAAGTGCTCTCACTGTAATGTTTGTCCAAATTGCATAATCACACAGGTATAGATTTCTTTACGAATAAGACTTAACACAATAGAATTTTCTTTGTTAATAAACACTGAGAATTATAAACTAGTATTGAAGTTTTGACTGTTTGTTTCTTATGCTAAGCATAAACGTTAATCATTTTAGTTAAAAGGCTACCTTGTCACGAATACTTCAGTTTTCAGTTCTTTAGCTATTACAGATGTTTTAGCTTAGTTAATTACATCATACGTTTAATAAGTGGAGTCACTGGTTTGAATGAATTTGGATTCCAAACAATCTCAGTTTTCGCTTTCTAAGCTGATGTGTCACAATATGAAAAACTGATATTTAAAAACAAAAGTGACAAAAATTACTTTTAAAAAGTAAAAGTTGATTTTGCTTCTTTCAAACATTTTAGTGCATGCAGGAATGGCTTATATATTTTGGTAAAACTTAAAATGTAACGACTCTTACATTCCAGATAAATGTAAAATAATAGATTTTTATTTAAACCAACGTTTTTCCTTTGCTGCTTCTTCACGGTTAATACACATAACTGTTTGACATTAGAACATTCGTTAAATTATAAAACTGTTGTAATGTTCTTTTTACCAGGGCCTGGCATGGCCTAGCGCGTTAAGGCGTGCGCTTCGCAATCCGAGGGTCGCGGGTTCGCATCCCAGTCGCGCCAAACATGCTCGCCCTCCCAGCCGTGTGGGCGTTATAATGTGACGATCAATCCCACTATTCGTTGGTAAAAGAGTAGCCCAAGAGTTGGCGGCTTGTGGTGATGACTAGCTGGCTTTCCTCTAGTCTTACACTGCAAAATTAGGGACGGCAAGCACAGATAACCTTTGTGTAGCTTTACGCGAAATTCAAAAACAAACAAACAGACTAGATACAATGAACGCTATTAATAACAAATATTGATGTTGTCAAAGCAACCTATATAAAAAGAGACAGGAATTATACGAAGAATGAGTCCCAGACATTTTGAAGAGAAGACATAGTCATTTTCTCTTTTCACTTGTGAGTTTTAGTGATTCTAGCTCCATTTGCACGAAACCCCCCCCGCAAAAAACAATAATTCGTCAGAAGCAAGTAACACTATCACCGGAACCCTAAATATAGTTTTTTTTTTTATTTCCAGAATGTGTTCTATCATCAGGTTGTCATTTGATACAAAGGCGGAGGATCAGACTGTTCTGAAGCTGTGATTTGATACACAGTATGGAGCTCGTGAAACCAGGATAAACGAATAAAAATCAAAAGTAAAGTTTTTATTAGTTTCTCTTGTAGACTCACTTGCAAATTATTAAGTTTTCAAATGATTAATGCCTCACCCTCAACAAAGACTAATAGAGAATATTAATTGAATACAGTGTCTAACTTACTATCAGAACTAGGAGAAAGTTGTTAGGCAAAATGTAGTTCTCTCATCATCACGTTTCTAATGTTCTACAAAGGTTGAAAAGATAGAAACTCAGGATATGTGATTGTCTGATCTTTCGAGAACAAAAGAAGAAAAAGAATTTACTGTGTTTAACAAAATTATTGTCCCCAAACAGTGAAGAAACATTTTAAACTACTAGTATGTTTATTAAAAACAAGTCTGCTTAGCAATCAAATAGTAGAAGGCGACTAGACACAAATTATTAACAAATTAAAGGCAACCCGTGAGGTTAACTTAAAAATAAAGAGCGTTACATTTTAAAACATATAGAACAAGATATCAAAAATATATGAAAATACAAATGACTAACATTATTACGACGTAATTAAGGCCCATCTTTATCAAAATTTAGTTTAAGGCTTTAAATAGTTATTATACTGTCGCAGGTTCGCATTCCCATCGCGCCAAACATGCTCGTCCTTTCAACAGTGGGGTGTTATAAAGTGATGGTCAATCCCACTATTCGTTGGCAAAAGAGTAACCCAAGAGTTGGCGGTGAGTGTTGATGACTAGTTGCCTTCCCTCTAGTCTTACACTGCTAAATTAGGGACGGCTAGCACAGATAGTCCTCTAGTAGCTTTGTGCAAAATTCCAAAACAAACAAACTTTTTACCAAGTGTGTCGTAGCATGAGTAAAACGCATTATATTTCCTTTTCTGTATTTGTACATATATATTATTGAAATAATGTATGTCATACGTTTGTATAGCTACATAGTTCGTATTATAACTTTACAGTAGAGTATTAGAACAATAATTAAACAACAATTATACTTCATACATTATTAGACTCGTGATACAGCAGACACGTGAAATAGAACATTACAAACAGTTTTATAATTTAACGATTATTCTAATAGCAAACAACTTTGTATATTAACCTTGACTCTGCTGTAAAGGTGAAACGTTGAATTAAATAAAAATATGTTTCTTTATACTTATCTGGAGTGTAGAGGTCATTTTTTCTGACATTTTTTTAAAAATGAATTTGTTTCTACCTTCTTGAGAATATATTAGTTTGTAACTTCACACTTTGTAATCATAACAAAAGTTATTTTGGAATTAGAATTTAGATGTGTTACTTACAATAAACTATGTATGTAGGCATTTTATATGTATATATTAATAAACAAAAGCAAGCCTAATAAAAAAAACAAAAAACATTGAACAAATCAAAAGGATCTTCAGGGTACTGGATGTAATGTTGAATATAAAATTACCCTAGGTTTCAAAGGAAACGGAAGAAATAGGATTCACACTGCGGTGGGAATACACTGTCTATCAGTATTAACCACCGTTTACCAGTCTAACACGAATAAATTCATAAATAATAATAATAAAAAAAATAGTCAAATTTAAGAAAAATAGTAATCAAAAGATATAGGAATTAGGAGAGAGAAATGTGAGTACTGAAGCCCACAACGTCCCATCTATAAAACCCTTCACTGCCTGCAGATAGGTGTGGGAAGGTATCTGCTCACCAAAGTAAAGAAGAATAAAAATTAAACAAAAAGTGAGAGTAATAATGTACTACCACTTGGGAGATAGAAAGATATATATATATATATGTATGTATATTTATATATATATATATGTATGTATATTTATATATATATATATATGTATATATATATATATATATATGTATGTATATTTATATATATATGTATGTATATTTATATATATATATGTATGTATATTTATATATATATATGTATGTATGTACTTAGAAAACTGAGAGTGATTTAAATAAACTGTATGGTAGAAAACTCTAACAGTGCTGTAAAGCTTAAATATATTTTAAGTGTGTTTTTTTTTTCTAATTTTCACAGGACTCACAGAGGAAAGAAAACCAAACCCAAAAAAACGCTTCCCGTTCATTGCTTCAGAATTAGGAGAACTAAAACAGGTTTTCTTATTAAAAGGTCAAGGTCTTAATGATAAAGTTTTTAAGAGTTCAGTTCTTATGCCTTTTTACAACCCCTTACGTCACCACTGCAAGTGAACGTCCCTTGATTATTTATGGCTTTTCACGCCCTTTTCTGAAAATCGACTACGAACCTTTTAAAATACATAAGATATTTAAAATACTAAGACAAACGACTTCGCTATTGGGACGCGTCGTCTTCCACTTATCATTAGTATTTCATGGAGATTTTTTCGATTAAGTTATTATTATGACTCTATCTCTAGCCACATAAACTCGTAGAAAACAGACAAAACTATTTAAACTTATTACAGAGTTGAATCGATTTTAACGATCAGATTATTTTGTAATTTTTATATTAAGGCACCTTTTCAATAAATAATAATCGAACAAACAAAGAAACTTGTTTAGGTTAAATATCACTAGTTACCAAACGATAACTTTATTCTGGATACGAATTTTCTATTTGATTGCAATTATTGTTCGTCATTTAACATTTTATGCATCGATAAAGTGTTGAAAGCGAAAGTTGTGTATAAACAGACGTTAACGAGAGTTTTCTAATTTCACTGGGGATTAAGTATCCTTTATGTCTCTCTCCTAGAGTTTCTACTTATATTCTAAACTTTGTGCTGTACAGTTTTTAACTCCCAGAAGCAGGAGCTGAAACATGTCTCTTCCATACAGTAAGTTGATCTCTTGATTGTGGGAAGTGCATACAAATTGCAAGACTTGATGTCCTTACTTAAACGAATAAAATAATTTTAGATTTAACGGAAAAAGAAATAAAGGGTTGTTTAAGGTAGTGATTTTACCTCGACAGAAATAGTAGTTTAAATAAGTATACGCTTTTAAGTACATAAAACTGTTTGTCTTCTCGTTAAGCAAGTACTAATATGGTTGTTTGTTTATGTTAAGCGCACAGTTGCCAAATGAGTTATTTGTGCTTTGATCTTCGCCGCTGTAGAATCCAATTGTTTAGCTATATAAACTCGAAAGTTACTTCTGACCTGTCTATGACATTTTGATTTTAAATAATAGAATGATTTGGCTTCTTTTTTTCATATTCAATGTCAATCGTTAAAATGAATTTTCAGATTAATTATTGAATTGGCCCGGCATGGCCAGGTAGTTAAGGCACTAGAATCGTAATCTGAAGGTCGTAGGTTCGGCTCCCCGTCACGCCAAACATGCTCGCCCTTTCAGTCGTGGGGGCATCATAATGTTACAATCAATCCCACTATTCGTTGGTAAAAGAGTAGCCCAAGAGTTGGTGATGGGTGGTGATGATTAGTTGACTTCCCTTTAGTCTTACACTGCTAAATTAGGGACGGCTAGCACAGATAGCCCTCGAGTAGCTTTGTGCAAAACACAAACAAACACATTGGACATTAATATTTTTACGAAAACGTTACATAACTTCAATGTAATCACCGAAGAATACAGAGCTAACTAGCTCCCTATAAAGTGAATTGAATTTACATCAGCTCGAAATTAACTTGCTCATCGTGAACCCTTGAAAAGATATCAAGGAAATTCCAGACAAAATAAAAGACTTGATAATGCTTGTAAAGCTTTTATACATAGATAATTTATTCCTAATAACAGCTAATATAAATTGTATAATTGTTTGTATAGTAAAACACATTTGTATTATAAAAGAAACTGTGTGTACCAATCTTGTTGACAAGTATCATAAATTGGTTACATATCGACATTTATCTAACTTTTAAATCTAAATTATAATTTAACTTAGTATCAGGCTATTTAAAATTGTAATACGTAACGTAATAGGACCATTTTAACGTTATTATAATGTTTGCCTTTGACATTTACATGATTCGTTATGTTTGCATCAATTTAATCCTACATTCACATGTTCTATCCTTCTTCTGGAGTTATCCCGATCATACAAAACATCCACCAATCTTCTCCAGAACTATGTACTATAAGCAGATACACTTAGAGCACATTCTTCTACATGCTCGCCCTTTCAGTCGTGAAGGCTTTATAATGTGACCGTCAATCCCACTATTTGTTGGTAAAAGAGTAGCCGAAGAGTTGGCGGTGAGTGGTGATAACTAGCTGACTTCCCTCTAGTCTATAACTGCTAAATTAGGGACGGCTAGCGCAGATAGCTCTCGAGTAATTTTGCGCGAAATTCAAAATAAATCAAACCCATTACTGAATTTTAATGTTTTAAATTTTTCTAGAAAGCACTTGAATATTGATAGTACTTTTTGTTACCTTTGAAACCATGAATTATAGTAACATTTTGTAGTTTCAGCTGCAACACACACTCAGTTACGCTATATATGTGAGTGTGTGGTGCTTTACTCAAAATTGTGCTTTTTTTCTAGGTTTTATAGAGCACTAAAAATAGGCCTAAATACCAATGGAGGAGGCTGATAGTTTGTGTCAGCTTTGAGTTTATTTTTTATGTTTTTATTCTCAGGGAAAAAAACAACTATTGAAAGAGATTAACAAAGGATTTGAAAAGTCCTTAATGACCAATTATCTCAGTGCGATAACAATTCAACGAAGCAGGATAAAATGTTCTTTTAATACCTGGCACAGACATAAATTCGTGAAGTTGTAAATCGTCCTTATTGCACTTACCTCCACTGAATGTTTAGCCATATATAGGTAAGCCCAGTAATCATCACCTTCAGACATCCTTCTTAATGGGTCATCACTCGAACACTTTTTGTGTCCCATTAAATAACCTAAAATTCGGATTCTTTAAGATTTGGCGATTACTTTTAAAATACTGCCGCTTAACACATCAACATTACTGCTAGAAAGCAACTAAAACATTTTATGAGACATTTTAAAACATCACATAAATATAAGATTATAAATGTTTCAAAACCCACACAAGTTTATTATGTTATTAAAAGCAAGACAAATATAAAAATCAACAACAATAAAGACTTAACAAATAAATAGTTTGGCCAGAAGTGTTATTTTGTTACTACCAAATTCAAATAGTTTCATACATTTATTTATTACTTAAAATAGTTTATATATGAAAGAAACACAAGTTAAATGGCAAATAATCCGGAAAAATTAAAGCATATGACAATACTTGTTTTATGTCATTATTAAACAATTAAAACTTATGGAAGTATCCTGTTAGTTTTAAGTTAAAATCAACATCGAAATAAACAATATTACAATCAGTAAATTTTCCCAATGATGTGTGTGGGTTTTCTTATAGCAAGGTCACATCGGGTTATTTGCTGCGTCCATCAAAAGGAATCGAATTCTCAATGGTAATTGACATCTAAAGAAAAAAAAAGATATAATTTTAGATTACTTTAAAAGCGTTGTACAAGAAACGTTAGAAATCTTTCCAGTACTAATTTTGTGAATGAATTTGATATTGTAGCTTTGGGTAACAATATTAACCAAATTAAGTCATGTCTATTGTTACTTGTTGTTTATAGGTTTTCTAAACGCATATAAACAGGCCCGGCAAGGCAAAGCGTGTGAAGGCGTGCGGCTCGTAATCTGAGGGTCGCGAGTTCGCATCCCCGTCGCGCCAAACATGATGTCACATAATATGACGATCAATCCCACTATTCGTTGGTAAAAGAGTAGCCCAAGAGTTGGCGGTGGGTGGTGATGACTAGCTGCCTTCCCTCTAGTCTTACACTGCTAAATTAGGGACGACGAGCACAGATAGCACTCGAGTAGCTTTGTGGGAATTTTAAAAAACAAACAAACATACATAAACAAACACGCAAAAGAAAAAACTTCTTATCATCCTGCTATTTTAAACACAAATCAATTTATTATAATTAATAGGATAATATCATGCAAGACAGAGATGGTAAGTAGATATAAGTGCGAAATTTCCTTCCATTTGAGTTTTCGACAACAAAATTGCTTGCATTTAATTTTATAGTAGAAAGAATGTTCTATTGAGAAAAGAAAAGAAGACAGACGCTAATAGCGGTTCTCCACTTTTAATTTTTAAGAACTTCAAATTTTGATATCTAAAACACATATCTCCCATTAGTTTTTGGCCCCTCTTGCTGGAAGACTAATTTGCCCCCCACTGACATCCACCTATTTTTCTCAAAATAACTCCACATGGTTATAACGAATAAAGAAAAAAGAAAAAAAGTAGCTGGAGAAATAAGAAACAAACCGAACTCAAAAGAAATAACCTGGAAAGTTAAAACATTCAAATTCCCTCGAAGTATTTCGACATGGAAACTTAAAACATTGAAACCAACATTCAAATTCCCTCGAAGTATTTCGACATGGATTGAAGTATCTGTATTACCGAAACAAATTGTTAGAAGTACTACAGTACCTTGTACTGCGAGTACAAAATATTAAAAAAACAATTGATTACTGTCTGAGTATGATAAGGAACATTATCCTAATTTGTAAAATCATGGTGTTTTGCTACAGTTAGTAATGAGAACCAATTTATATATATTTACGCACAAAGCTTCTGTAAATCATGCAGATATATAGTCATTTATCACATTGAAGAAATATTAGCCTTAATGTACTTGAACTCATGAGGACTTTCCCTTACATGAGAACAGCTCTCTACACAAACGTATGGGTAACTTTAACTCATCAAGAGGACGTTAGCCACAATGACTCTCTTGAGACAAAGTTTCAATATCAATTTCACTTGAGAAACAGGATTCTTGAGCCATTTATGATAAAATTAAATTAGCGTGCGATTATCAGCATGAAAAGTAGTGCCTATGTGCTTCCTTCTTCTCCCAGTGCACTTCCATGGTGTTTGCTCTTTGATTTATCGGTTAGAACAGTAATTTAGGAAAATAAAGAAAAGGTAGCTATTTCATACTCTAAATTCTGAATAGTTTAGGATGATGCAAACCGATACTCAAGCATTATCCTTCTCAATATCCGTGGTTAAAGAGTTTAGGGTAAAAATAAAGAGGCTAGCAAAGATTGAAACTATAAGTTAGCATGATCCTTCCAAGTTCTTATTTTAAAGTTCTCTCAGATCACTTATGTAAATAAAATATGCATTTCAAAGAGTTTTTTACCGTGAAATCTATAAGAGAAAACAGTCAGATGGTGAGTGAGCATTTGTTATTTATCTACTTCAAAGAAGCATTACGCCATAACAAGTAGTCTTGTATCTACTATTAATAATCACTTGTTTGCCATATAAACTTATGGATATATTTTAAATACTTATGTGGCTGAAACACATAAATCTATTTACTTTAAATTAAGCTTGCTACAAATGGTGATGAGTCTTCTACAAGTCCTCGTGTATTAGCACAAATAGTAAATAATGTGCTACAAATAATCACGTATCCGCTGCAAGTATTCAATAATGTGCTGCAAATAGGTTTGTGTCTACTGTAAGTATTCACTAATGTGCTACAAATAGTTATTTATCAACTATGAGTATTCAATAATTTGCTACAAATAACCAATAATCTGCTACAAGTAACCTTCTGCATACTTTTTATCGTTACAATTTTCCTCTGCTGGAGGGAAGCGCTAAAGTTATTACTATTGTTTTTTCTCTGACGCTAATTTTTCCGTTGGTCCTGTGTACTTCGGAATATCATCCATGTCTACCAGAATAGTCACATATCTACGTTTGTCATCTGTATACTTGGGTATGACTACGCAAAGTATTCACATATTTACTCAAATAGGCATGTGTTAACTGTTAATAGTTATACTCATGGTGTCATAAAAACACGTAGGCTCGAAAAATGTTGATAAAAAATCATAAAAAGCCTATGTACCGATCGAATTGTATCCGGTTTTCCAAGAAATGTTTAGTATTTTTTCATGTACTATGTAAGTGTTTAATTTTCGGCACAACGTACCCGATGGCGAGAGTGTGTTTGAAAGGGTGTTAGTGATATTTTACTTTTGAAATGGCTAAAAATATGTGTACATTTAAAATCATACTTAAGTGTTTAAGTAAAATAAAAGCGACATCTGGAGGCTGATTGAAAAATATATGTTATAGAATTTAATTTATAAAAATAAAGTATAAAAATTTTCGTAAACAAATAGTGAGTTTTAATAAATTCAGTTTTCATTTTACATGAAAAATAAGCAAATAATAAAACTTATTTTTCTGACAGAGATGAATCAATGAACGGAGATCACTGATTCCTGGATCTAGGTTAATTCTACAAGGTTGAACAGTGTTTAGAATAGTGATCCAATAAGCTTCTTTTACCTCTCCAGTTTGGAATCATGTTTCAATGCCGATATTTGTTAATGGAATGATAGGGTTGGTTAAAGAGTTGAGTAACAGGGAGATGTTTCTCGGTGTTAATACAAGATTTATGAGTTTTGAAACGTTCCTTAAAAGTTGTTTGTGCATGTCCTACATATTTACATATTAGTGATTGCAAGTTTTACATCGTGTAAGATAAATGGTGTTTTATGTTTCACAAGTGATTTCTTTGAATATCTTGAAGTTTCTTTAATTGTGCTAGTCAGAAGATGAGTCAGTGGTTTTTATAAACTAGCAGGTTTGACAATGGGTTTTAATAAATGGATGAAAATCATTTTTGGGTAGGATGTAATTTACTTTTGAGTGAACAAAAATATCCTTTAGAGTTCTGGTTTTTCAGAAGAAAACAGAAACTTCAAGAAATATGTGTTTAAGAGCTTCGTTGGGCTGTAAAGGATAAAAATGTTTTTTTCAGAATTAGTGAAACATTTCTGAGTATGAACTGACAGGTAATAATTAGATGAATTACATTCAAATCTTCATTTATGCTCTTTATTGGGATGTTTATCCGTTGGGTGTTGTTAACCTTTTCGAGTTTTCTGTCTATTTTGATATCTTTATATCCTTTTTGTAACCTTGTGTATTTAAATCCTTGATGTGTCTTCTGTAGTTTGTTTTATCTGAGCATTTATTTACTCTAAGAGCTTGATTGTTTGTTTATCTGGTTGTTTTTTGAAATTGATGCAGAGCTACACGAGGGCTATCTGCGCTAGCCGTCCCTAATTTCGCACCACCCACCGCTAACTCTTGGGCTTCTCTTTTAAATACGAATAGTGGGATTGACCATCACATTATAACACCCCACGGCTGAAAGAGAGAGCATATTTGGTGTGACAGGGATTCGAACTCGCGACCCTCAGATTTTGAGTCGAGTGCCTTAACCACCAGGCCACGCCGGGCCCTAAGAGCTTGAGTGTAGGTAATGCTCTATTTAGTGTGATGGGGTAACGGCTTTTATAGTGATGATAATGTGGTCGTTTTTAAGTTTTTTTGTATGAGTTGTTGCCCTTTAGAAAGACAGTAACTTCAATAAAGTTAATGGGGTAGGTTTGTAATCAAAGGTAAATTTGATTGTTTTATAAAAGAAGTTTGTCTGTGAGATAAATTCTTTAGAAGGACTAATGCAGATTTATTAAATTCTAGTCATGTGGAATATTAATATAGATGGAAGAAACATCCATTGTGCAAAGAAGACTGTTAGGCTGTATGGTCAGTTACTATTAATATATTCAATAATATTAAGAAAGTAAGTAGTATCATTTATGTAAGAATGAATACAGAGAATACATTTTATGTGTTAGTCAATAAAATCAGACATATTTTCACAGCCATGTCTATGTTAGGAGTTATGTGTCAGCCAGGATTGTTTGGTTTGTATATTTAGGTAAGATATAAAATCTGCCAGGAAAAATTTGTCTGTCGAAACGTTTCTTTGTTAATTTTATTTTTTTGGAAAAGTTCTTTATGGTTGTTAGTTAAGGTATTAATAAACCGAGTTGTATGATCATGTAAGAAAAATTAATGTCGTCTAGTTGCCGATTAGCTTCTGTGATGTTGTCATCTTTGTTAGGAATAACAATAGCTCCACCATTGTCTGCCAGCTTTATTATGATATTGTAGTTCGATTTCAGATTGTTTAAAGCGCTTATTTCTTTCTGGTTAATATTATTATAACGGTGCTTGGAAGAATTTAAGGTCTGTATTGCGTCATTTCCTACTGCTTTAATATAACTCTCTAAGTGTAGTTCTCTGTTTGGTGAAGATGTCCATAAACACTTTTCTTTGAAGTTCGGTGTATGTTGGTTTTCAATAGGCTGAGGGTTGTTGTGAAAAGATTCGTCCGATATTTCTAGTGAATTCACGAAGAAGTGCGGGCTCATTAACATTATGTTAATTGGACAAATGTTGAGACTTTTTCTGAGTAGACTGAATTCTGCTTCAGAGTGAGTTATGTCTGAAATATAACAATGTGAGATGTGTGGGAAGTGCTCATCATTACGTGTACATTTTATAAGGTCACTGTTATTTTCAGCAGATTTGTTAGTTTGAAGAGACTTATGAATAGAAGTGAATGAAGTGTTGTTAAACATTTTTAAGCTGTTCATTACGAGATAAAAGAATTTTTAATGTCTCTGAAAGAGTGCTTGATACCATGGTAATTTCCCACTGACGAAGAAGATGACTTGAAAAAATGCTGTTGGAAGCGCTTTCCGTTATGGGTAGGAAACTGATTTTTGTCGTTTTTTAAAGATGGAATGTTTCAGTTTTATTGGTTAATTTTTCTAGTTCTTCATTTTATTTTCCACTAACAGTTATTTTTCTATTGGATTTAATTACGTTTCTGTAATATACAATCACGTATTTACTATAGAGGTATATACTACGAAGAGTTACGTATCTATTACGGATAGTCATTCTATACAACCAATTATAAGTTATATACTACAAGAGACTTGTAAGTATAAATAAAAAAACTATGAATATTAACTCATTTAGTACACAAACCCACAGCTATAATAGAAATAATCTTAGACTTATTAAACACAATAGTGTTCTTACATAATCTTGTATATGTGTAGTAAGTATAATTTGACCTTGATGGCAATGCGCAAAGAACTACAAACCTATGATGAATGTAGTATATCACAAATTAGTTTTAATTCACAGTGAACAATGGTGGTTTAAAAGATAAGATTTATTTGTTCTACAAATCCTAACGTCATACTCTAAAGATTCCATAACAATGTCACGCAGACCACCTCTCTTCGTTAATACTTAAATCTTATAAATAAACAGTTATTGAACAAACCATTGATACTGTTTCCTGTACCGCAAAACACAGAAACCTCTGACACTGAATTTTAAAAAAAAAAATTTATTTTTGAGACCATACAAAATGATTTGTATTCTTTTTCATGTTTTTGTTTTTAGGTAACTTATTTTTAAACAGCATTTTCCTATAAACCCACACACAGTAGAATAACACAGTTTATCTCTCATCATCTAAGATTAACAAAGAATTATATCTTTAATACACTAATCAAATGGACCAACAGCTTCAGTTAAAGTTTTCAATTCTTGAAAATAAATTAATGTCCTTTTAAGACGGCTTTATTTATTTGAAAGAAACAAATCTGGAAGACATAGTTTGTTACCCTAACCTACATTCAGAGAGTCGTAGGTTAAAAGTTCAATTTCTGCACTCACTCACGTGCATCAGTGGACACACGTGGAAGTTTCAAGGAACGACCCCTAGAAAAAATTGGAATACATTGTGGTCATAAAACAACTTTTAATGATACAGCTGCAGTTGTAGTATGCTCAGTTACAGATATTCAGAATTTTATCGATGTCTGTATGTTCTAAGAAACTATAATTTTGTTTCTACTGGTTTTCTCAATGTAATTGTTACCCCGATGATACTATATATTTGGAATACATTCTAGCAACTCTAAACACTTAACACGAGACTCCAATATGTTAAATCATAATATTGGTATTGAATAATCTCTCACTCTTAGACATCATAATCCAAGTATCAAAACTCTTTGTTTAAGGCTTACACGGTTGTTACACTAATGATATTCAGTAATCTCACACCCTAATACGTCATAACTCAACTACCAAAACTCTTCATTTGAGACTCTTACATGGTAGGTATACTATTGATATTGAATAATCTCACGTCCTAATATGTTTAAATTTCTAAACACTTACGTATGCCTAGCTTTACTTACTTTCTTATTTATTTTCCTATTTTTCATAATTGCAAAGCTGATTTGTTAATCTTATAAACTCGATAACAACTTTTCTTACAGATCAGACAATCGTAAATTTCTTTCAAGCTGAGGAAATTTGTTTTATTATATTGTTTGTATGACACGCATGAGTTCAGTATGCTTAGTTGTGAATGTTAACCGTTTCAAGTCTACTGCGTATATTACACAGAGTTTTGAGTCAAACGAACGATTATCAGATTTATATCTGTGTCTTTAAGGAAATGTTTATATAAAGTAGATTTTCTCAGTGTTCTCCTACTAATAACTCAACAGGAGAGTAAACTCACTTTAACGTATCGAATACGTACACGAGTTACTCGTATTAAAACGCTAAACGTTTGTAAATTAAACAGAGCAGAAATAAAAATACCTCTACAGAAAATGTGTACGACGGGAGAATATCTTTCTGTTTCAGCTTCTACTTTCTAGAAGAAATACAAGTAGTGTCAGTTTCCGATTATAAATTACTTCAATAAAGAATCTGCTTGCGTTTTCTAGTTTGTTTTTTTTTGCTGAAAAATACAGCAGTAGGTTCACGTGATGATATACAAGAAATAACAAACGAAAGAAAGAGATTTCCTGTTAAGTATTCAAGCCCATCTTTCGTATGACCTGAAAATCGTCACATTACAAAGACAAATGTGAGAGTCACTCCACTTCTTGCTTAGCTTTTGCCCATTAACAACAATTGTCACTTTCGTTCCAAACGGATTTTAAGAGATGAATTACCATTAACAAATCTCGATGGAAACGGCTACACGGGAAATTCCAAGAAAAGCACCGAGATTAAAATTACGTTAACTGATGATTTTTTTCTTTATTGGTGAGATTAAAAGAAGGAAAAACTGAGAAAACAAATTTCTTTATATATGTGTTCGAAATCTTAACTGTTTAAACTTAAGTGAAAATTCTGATAAGAAAAACGCTAGTTTAAGAATGATTTGTTGAAATATAGTGTCGAGGCAAAAATCCATTAAAATGATCCACCAAGGATTGTTTCAAATCCATTGAAATGATCCACCAAGGGTTGTTTCAAATCCATTAAAATGATCCACCAAGGATTGTTTCAAATCCATTGAAATGATCCACCAAGGATTGTTTCAAATCCATTGAAATGATCCACCAAGGATTGTTTCAAATCCATTAAAATGATCCACCAAGGATTGTTTCAAATCCATTAAAATGATCCACCAAGGATTGTTTCAAATCCATTGAAATGATCCACCAAGGATTGTTTCAAGTCCATTGAAATGATCTACCAAGGATTATTTCAAATCCATTAAAATGATCCACCAAGGATTGTTTGAAATCCATAAAACAAATACTAAGAAGTTTTAAAATGTTAGAAAAAGCTCCACCTATAATATAGGTAACAACGGATATTCAAACTACAAGAGTATAGAGTTATATATACTTCTATTTTTATACTGCTTATCAAACGTTTGAAAAGTATGGTATAACAAAAAATTATAAAGTTTTTAAATATGCTATATGAATTCTACAAATGTACTTGCTGTTCCGTTACTTGGTTAGTCAGCGATAAATTTGAGGATTTACAACTCAGAAATTACTGGTTCGAAATTCTCCACATCAGGCAGTGTTCACTTAACCAATTGTGTAGCTTTGTTAAATAAAGGACAAAGTACAAACAGCTGTACACTGTTTCCATCCTGTCTATCAAACGCTCATGGCGAGGTAAAAACACCCGTTTGCATCAGAAATTACACTAATATCATTTGTAATGTTTGGCTTTAGTTCCTTGATATCTTTGAAAGTAAACAAATGCTTTTAACGATAATACACCAAACCTAAACTCTAGATTAAGTCTTTAACGGATGTATTATTGTATATCGATTTTAATATCTATGTTTGTTTTAGTTTAATATATATTTAGACATACTGGTAACTTATATTGTTAAATGTGTATTGTGAAAGCCCCGCATGTTCTATAAATTTTAGAAGATTCTCAGATTGTAAAAATCAACAGTATATGTTTTACGAAAGCCGTAGCACACCTTCGAATATTGTTGTCAACTGAACTTTTGAGAACCTTAAACTAAATGTTTGTCAATCGACTCGTCAAAGACAATAATGTTGGTCTGCTAAAGTTAGTATACTATAAACCTCGAAATCTATAACTGTAATAAACACTTATAGTCGGAAAATTATAAATATTTGACTAGAAACGTTTATAAATTTTGAACATTACAAACCGTTTTACTTCAGTGAATTAACTTTGGACAATAATATTTCTACGAAGATATTAGATATCTTCGTCGGAGAAAAGTCAGCTTGTAAAAGCCGTAAGGCCAGCCAGTAATAGAGAGTTAAGAATATGTAAATAATATCAGCTCAGAATTACTTCGCTTATCGTGAGCGTCATTTAAATATTCAGTTCCAGATAA
The DNA here is from genome assembly GCF_004210375.1 of Tachypleus tridentatus. NCBI lineage: Eukaryota > Metazoa > Arthropoda > Merostomata > Xiphosura > Limulidae > Tachypleus > Tachypleus tridentatus. The sequence goes on along the minus strand of NC_134825.1, from coordinate 28,187,656 downwards.
GAGAGAATGCTTAATATTGTTTGTAAGTTCGTGAAACTTTTGTATATAAATCATTACTTATAATAACTATTTGTAAGTATCGTTAGTATAAGTTGTATTGTTGTTTTTATATTAAAATACATTTATACTCAGAAAGAAAATTGTGTTTATCAAACTTGTTGGCAAATATCATACATATCGACATTTAGTTAACTTCTAGATTCAAATTCAGACTTCCGGCTATTTGAAATCGTAATACGTAACACAATAAACCGAAGACTTCTCCGAGTTAAATTATAATACGTAACAAGTCTGTGAATGAATGAATTTCGCGCAAAGCTACTCTACTCGAGGGCTATCTGCGCTAGCCGTCCCTAATTTAGTAGTGTAAGACTAGAGGGAAGGCATCTAGTCATCACCACCCATCGCCAACTCTTGGGATACTCTTTTACCAACGAATAGTGGGATTGATCGTCACGTTATAAAGCCCCCACGACTGAAAGGGCGAGCATGTTTGGTGCGACCGGGATTTGAACTTGCGACCCTCGGATTACGACTCGAACGCCTTAACACGCTTGGCCATGCCGGGTCCAATTTTATTCCTGGATTTTATGAATACTTTGTTAGACGTCTGAAATTTCCGAGTAGAGATTGTAATAACTTAGGCAGATTCCATGATCTTGATATATAAAGCAAAACCGTTCGTACACTGACAAAACATGCAAAATTAGATTCTCTTTCATCAATGATGTCAAAATCCATGAACTTTGTAATCACTAATTGTCTAGTAGTTTGCCAGATAAGGGAATGAAAAGGAAATAGGAAAGTAATAGTTAATACTATTTCCTTTAGGACAAACAAGATGTTCATTTAGTTCTTACTAAAATGGTTTATCTTAAAAAAAACAAATGATTACATTAAATTTTTGTTATAAAGATTAACTTAAGAAATCAATTTTTTATATTAAACTCTTTTTATACTACTATTTCTTAAGACGTACAACAATTTATATTAAGTTCCTATTATAATGGCGTCTTTTAAACAACAATTAACGTTACATTTTTATTGTGAGAATTTTTCTTAAAATAAATTACGATTTTTAGTGAGTTGTTAATATGATGATTGATCTTGAAACAAATAAAGTTTATCACTGAAATCTTCGAAAAATAGTTTTTCTTTAGACAAATATGATATCTTTCAAGTTTTTCCTCAACGATTTATTTTGAGATAAAGAACAATTATTACTAATTTTTTTAAATGGTTTAAGTAAATCTTCCTTAATTTCCTGTTTCAAGCTTTCTCTTAATATAAATTGTGATTTTCATCGAATCCTTATAATGATAGTTCTCCCAGACAAATTACGATTTTCATAAAGTGTCTATAATATTTGTTTTAAGAAACATTTGACTTTTATTACAATTTACTTATAACAGCTTTTGAACCATAAACAGTAACATTATTAAACCTTTGTCATAATAATTTTTGTTGAGAAAAAAATTATTATTATTTTTTTAATATCGTGGAAAACTGTTACAGGGTTATCTGCTCCAGCCGTCCCTAATTTAACAGTGTAAGACAAGAGGTAAAGCAACTAGTCATCACCACCAACTCTTGGGCTACTCTTTTATCAATGAATAGTGACATTATAACGCCACCGCAGCTGAAAAGGCAAGCATGTTTGATGTGAGGGTGTTCGAACCCACGACCCTCGGATTACGACTCGAGTGCCTTAACCACCTGGCCATGCAGAGGCGTTGAGACTGATACTAATAACAACTAATTTTTAATGGTTTCTTTTAAGACAAACCACTGTGTTCATTAAGTTATTGTTTTAAAGAGTTCTCTACAAAAGTAATATTTTCTTTTTCTAACGGTTTTTTTAAGACAAACTATTATTTTCATTAACTTATTGTCCTAAATAATTCACTATAGGAAAATAACACTTTCTTCTTTCGGCAGATTTTCAAAGACAAACCATTAATTTTATTAAGTTATTGTTTTAAAGAACTCTCTACAGAAAAATAACACGTTTTTTATGTTTTTAAGACAAGCTAATATTTTCATTAAGTTACTGTTTAACAGTTTGTCATTAAAAGTTCATTTCATGGTAATAACAAAAGAAACATTCATTGTAAATGTTTTTGATGTGATGTGACACCATTCGGTATATGATTGATGTGTTAGATTGGTTTAATTCTATGGCACAATCGATAAAGATGTATGACATAAAATGAAAAAAATACTATCATTGTCCGAGTATAACACTTATTTAATGAGAACCAATCATCACTAAATCTTCGACGAATGTGTGAGATTAGAAAAACCTCAATCACACATGCTGTTCTCTGCGTATCAACGCGGTATACTTTCCACAAGAGTGTGTTTTTTGTGTTTTTCTTATAAGAAAGCCACATCGGGCTATCTGCTGAGCCCATCGAGAGAAATCTAAACCCTAATTTTAGCGTTGTAAATCCATATGAGTGACTTTTTCATAATAACCTGTTATTTTAATGGCTAATGAAACGAATTAGAATTCCAATGTTTAAATAAGAAAATCTTTTATTTGTATACTTTATTAACAGGTATAAACCATTCTGATAATTTTATACAGTTATAAGAAGACAACATACAGAAAGATTCTATCCTGAAAATGCAGTGATAACGCTAATCTAATTATCCATAGATTTGATAATAATTACAGAAATATTTACTTTGCATAGAATTTACTGTATACTAATAAACACGCAAAACTTTAATATAATATTTTTTTTCTGCGCCTTTATTGTAAAATGTAACCTACTTTTCAATTTAAACGAATAAGCATAACGTTTTCAGTGAGAACTGATTAAGAACCGTAATGAAAAAAGTCAAATAAATTGTCTAATCCTTCTTCTTATAATGACCCCTTAATTAATCAGTTAAAGAAATAAATCGATATTACAAACAATAGTGTGAATGCAGTTAATTAAAGACCATTGGAGCTTATATAGCAGAAAAGGCTATCTATAACTATAGGTTATCTACCTTTGCGTAAGGCGAATGTGTTAGAAAATAGAAAGGGCAAACAATAAGTGTTAAAATTAAAAATAAAATATAGCAAAAATAAAACTATTTATATGAAAAAAAAATCGTGAAGCGAAAACAGAATTCAGGACAAGACTTGAACCCAGAATTTGGGATTAATGCTTTACCATTAAACTACAACTCGTCTCTCCTGTTCAGTCATAACACGGTTTTTATTGTATGATCACCATACTGTGTTATGGTATGGATGTTACTACCACAAAAGGTTCATATCAAAAATTAACCCTTTAAAACTTCATAACATGATTTCTAAATGTAGTACAGGGGAAAATAAGATTTAATTAATTCAGAATGATTTGTTTCCCTTTTGTTCTTAAATTAGCTGCTTTATTATTATTATTTATATTTCTGTTTTGTAAAATATGTAATAAGCCTCACAGTGGACACACGTAATGAATCATAACCGTTTTAATATAAATAAACGTTTAAACTAGAGAGAAATGTTACAAAACGTTTCAACTCGGCTGTGGTGTAACTTAAGTCGTAGGGTATGTGTTTTATAGCAAAGCCACACCGGGCTATCTGCTGAGTTCACCGAGGGGAATCGAACCCCTGATTTTAGGGTCGTAAATCTAAAGACTTACCGTTGTACCTGTAAGGACGAGTCGTAAATAATTTCTGAAGAATCATTTTATCTCTATAGGAACTACTTCATTACATAAATATTGTTCAATTACTTAATTAGATTTTGTTTGTTACACATAAGTTGTGAAAAGTTAATTCTGACAACAGAATATTTTTATCTTTAATAAAAGTGGTCTTCACTATATTTTTAGCATCCAAACTGAAACAATAATTTTGTCGTTTGAAAATTTGATTTCAGCTAAACATATATAATATACACTTTAAAGTACGTACAGTAAAAAATACATAATTTCACTATATTACTATCTAATGTTGTTACATCGAACAAACTGTGCATTAAAAATATATTCGAGACTATGAATTAGCAGTTCTTTAACAACAGAAATTCCCCGTCAATTTTTCAAAGACATTGTCTGTTTGTTTTGTTTCATGACAAAAGCACTTGTGCTTTAACTTGTAACTGCCAACCAGAGGGAAGAAAGCTGGCCGGCAGCAACTGCTGCCACCTTTTAGGTTATTTATATGCAAAAACGGCTCGTTTGGGTTGATAAAATATTTTACATAGAAGAGCGAACAACGTTTCGACCTTCTTCGGTCATCGTCAGGTTCACAAAGAAAGAGGTAACTGACCGGAAGCTGACCACATGTTTGAAAGGGGTTATGTAACTGTGTGTCGAAATGTAGAGGGCGGTATTTGTTCGCTCTTCTATGTAAAATATTTTCTCAACCCAAACGAGCCGTTTTTGCATATAAATTTCTCAATAAGTGGGTTTCTCGACATCACTGACTTTTAGGTTATTATTTTTCCAACGTACCGTAGGACTATCATCAGATTATAACATTCCCACCACGGTTAAACAGAGAAAGAATGTTCGGCGCTGGGTTTTGATCCCACGATCTACATAACTAAAGTCAAATGTTTCAACCACCAGACCATTCCAATTCGAAAGTCATTAAGATAAATCTGATAGGTGCTTCTGATGGTGCATCTACTACAATACACTACGCTAGCCTCCCGCGGGCTCAGTGATTAAATGTTAGGACTTAAAAAGCTAAATAAATTAGATTTTGGTACTTGTATTGGGACAAATAACTCATTATGCAGATTTAGTATTAATAAAATATAAACAAGTATTGTACTTAATAATTATATTTTTCTTATGTAGTGACGCCTGGTGTTAAACACATATAAAATATTTTATTTAATATACTTAGTAGATAATTGAATTTATGACTGTTTTGCCAAATATCACAAAAAAAAGAAACTTCTTAATAATTCAATTACAGTTCTATACATGTTATGTCGTTATGAGACTTTATTTCACATGAAAACGGTAACAGATTATGAAATAGGAATAATAAATGCAGAAACTACTTCATAATTTATACTGTAATAAACAAAGTGTTCAAGTGCAATACAGTTTCATCAAGCAATATAAGTTTGTTTCCTTGTTATGTCGAATGAATATCGGAATGTTTACTTCGTGTTCAATTATGAATTGTTTGTTTTGTTTTTTTTAATTTCGCGCAAAGCTACTCGAGGGCTATCTGCGCTAGATGTCCATAATTTAGCAGTGTAAGACTAAAGGGAAGGCAGCTAGTCATCACCTGCCCACCGCCAACTCTTGGGCTACTCTTTTACCAATGAATAGTGGGATTGACCGCCACATTATAACGCCCCCACGGCTGAAAGGGCGAGCATGTTTGGTGCGACCGGGATTCGAACCCGCGACCCTCCGATTACAAGTCGAACGCCTTAACCCACCTGGCATGAATACTATTGCGTCAAATATTTCTCAATTTGTTCTTCAAACACCCATTTAGCTTTATTACTTCTGAAGTTATAAATCGTGGTGTCTTTTTGCCAGCACATATTTTTGAGCTTACAAAAGCCATTGTTACGCTCTCATTCATTTTTTCTATTTACAATAAATAAAAGAGTTTCTTTCATTTCATGTTCATTGTTTGTTTTTATTACTGATTTCATTTTTAAAAAAATGCTTTTCGTATATTGAATATTACGGAATAAAAGTTACGCGTAAGTCATTTTATTTTTTCTAATTAGCACTAACAGGAGGTGACATAATTTAAATATACTCTTTAAAACAAGAAAAGCAAAAAAGATATTTTTGTTATTTGAAAGAGAACTATATGTAATAACGTTACAAGCTCAGAGTATGTGATGTTCACGTGTTAAGGCACTGATTGTCAGACTAAAATGACAATAAAAGTTGTGCACTTTGAAAACGGAGGAAAACAACGGATTTTTCGCCAAAACGCATGCATGTCCAATAAATTTGTTTGAGAGATCTGCATGTTCTGCAAGTGCAATATGTGCAAAATCCCTATAAAAGTGACGGGTTCTCGGTTTCCATAGCTCAGTGTTATGCCACCGACACGCAATACAGTTACGCCAAGATTGACTGAAGCACAACGCAACAACGCCATTGATCGCTTGTAAGCAGACGAATCTCGATCAGATGTTGCCAGAGCTGTGAATGTCCACCCAAGCACCATCACAAGGCTATGGAATCGTCACCAACAACATGGATCAACTCGTGACCGTCCACGATCTGGCAGACCTCGTGTAACCACACCCGCACAAAATCGCAACATCCGGTTACGTCACCTTCGGGATAGGACCACCACTGCGACGTCTACTGCCTCAACCATACCAGGGCTGCGTAGGTTTTTCGATCAGACCGTACGCAACCGTCTACGAGATGCAGGAATCCGACCTCTACGTCCAGTCAGAGGCGTCATCCTCACCCAGCAACATCGTCAAGCACGGCTGCAGTGGACTCGGGCACATCGGGTATGGCCTCATCGACGATGGTGGCATGTTTGGTTCAGCGATGAATCACGTTTTATGCTTCGTAGGCAGGATGGAAGGACCCGTGTTTACCGTCGCCGAGGTAAACGTTTTGCAGCAAACTGTGTGCAGGATGTTGACAGATTTGGTGGTTGCAGCGTCATGATGTGGACTGCCATCGCCTACAATGCCAGAACAGACCTTTTGCACATTCGAGGAAATCTTACGGCTCAACGATACATCGACGAGATTCTTATGCCCCATGTGCAACCCATCATGGTGAACGTCAACGACGTTTTTCAACATGACAACGCCCGTCCTTACACAGCCCGACTCACCACTGTCTTCTTGAGACACCACAACATCAACATTCTTCCCTGGCCCTCCAGATCACCAGATTTAAACCCCATCGAACATCTTTGGGACGAGTTGGACCGACGTCTGCGACGGCGACAACCTCAACCGCAGACTCTACCTCAGCTTGCAGCAGCTTTTCAGGCTGAGTGGACAGTCATTCCACAGGATGTGATTCGTCATCTCATCGCTTCCATGTGCAGGAGATGCCAAGCAGTTATTGATGCTCACGGGGGCATACTCGTTATTGACGTTGAGTGACGTTAAACTTCACCTAGTGAGCGTGAACTTCGCCTTTGCAGACTTTGGATGTTCAGCAGTGAATGTGCAAAGTTTCACACATGTCATACAGAACTACCCGAAATAAATTTGTTAACAATTTGTCTCATATTTTGCCTTTTGCGTTTCTTTTTTTGAAGAGTATATATTATCTGCATAACCAACTTAATGGAGGACAGCGATTACGAAACAACCTTATATGAAAAGTTACCAAGACAGTTTAGAACGTGATGTAATCAATCAGACTGGAGAGCTACATAAAACGAATAAACAGATTGATATTCAGTCATGACAATTGATCCAATATAAAAATACAATGTTATTTAATTCCTTTATTAGGTGTTTTAAGACACAGAAAACACTTCCATTATTTTCACCCCTTATAGTAAAAAGTTCGGAATTTTTAAGGGTAAAACTTTATAATGATATTTTTTTTTACTGGCTTAATTGAGTTGTAGTGATGGATAGTTAAATGAAAATAATCGTCACCAAACTACTGAGTAAATAGTTTTCTATGCATTAGTATTTATGGAAGATTGTAAGACAGAGAGAAAATAACACAGCAGTGCCTTTCACTACGAATACTGTCTCACATTAACACATATATAGATGTTTGACTTCGAATATTGTCTCACGTTAACACAGATATAGATGTTTCACTACGAATATTGTCTCACGTTAACACAGATATAGATGTTTCACTACGAATACTGCCTTACATTGACGCAGAGATAGTTGTTTTACTACGAATATTGTCCCACATTAATAAAGAAATAGTTATATTTTACAAGAGAAAAAATACAGATGAAACAAATACAATTATGAATTGCTCGTTTGTTCCGAATTTCGCACAAGAGCGATAAGAAGAAGAGCTATCCAGTTTTATCTTAATGGTTTGTTTTGAATTTCGCGCAACAGCTACGCGAGGGCTATCTGCCTCTAATTTAGCAGTGTAAGACAAAAAAGAAGGCAGCTAGCTAGTCATCACCACCTACCGCTAATTTTTACCAACGAATAGTGGGATTGACTGTCACATTATAACGCCCCCACTACTGAAAGGGGGAGCATGTTTGGTGTGACAGGTATTCGAACCCACGACCCTCGGATTACGAGTCTAATGCCTTAATCACGTGGCCATACCGGGCCATTTATCTTAAAGTAAATACTGCTAATATCATCATGCTGGGCCTTATAAATTGCAATCCATTTAAATATGTTCTTTATTAATTTGGTAAATAACCCTTACGTTACTGGTTGTTTATATAAGATTATTTTACTTCCTTAGATGTAATAAAATTAAGCACTTTATTATCACGTTTTTTATTCTTCAGTTTCATCACGTGAACAAAAAGGAAGTTCATGTTAATTACAAGTCTTACAAATTTGAGAAAAGTGTATTAGTATTGAAAACGTTAAGCAATGTTTTTATGAAAAAAATATTTAAACCAGACAGTATTACAACAGATCATTGTGTAATGCTTCAGAAAGATGTTGAAAATATTTGTAATTTGATATGTTTTATAAAGTATTACAATAGATAAACAAAACCGTTGCGTTCATCATCACACGTGTTTTAATATTATCTTTGACTAAAACTTAAACGGTGTTATGTAGCTTTGTGCTTTATTTCAAAACAGAATTACAGAATTCAATAAAAAAACATTTGAAAGTATTTTTCTTTATTTTAAATGCTAATAATGATAAATGAGATGAAGAAATGAATGTTTAATATTTGTACAAAACCATTATGGGTTCTCTATTTTATATATAAATCGTATTATAACAGTTAGATATATAGTGGGTGTAATTTTGTTACAAAAAAACTTAGGTTTAAAGCGATCCTCTTCACTTTATATGTTAATGATACCAGAATATGTCAAAAACATGTAAATGTTATGAAAGGAAACCAGAGAAATATTTTTGTTTGTTCTGCGTAGAGTCTACCAGGTGGTATGGTGGTTTGTGATTCCAAGGATTCATGGTTCTTAACCAGTGTTTTTTGTAATGTCACGCAAAGTACACGAGGACTATCTGCACTAGCCGTCCTTAATTTAACAGTGTAAGATTAGAGGGGAGGCAGCTAGTCATTACCACTCACCCCCAACTCTTGAGCTACTCTTTTACCAACGAATAGTTGAACTAACCGTTAAATTACAACGTCCTCACAACTGAAAGAGCAAACATGTTTTGTGTGACAAAGATTCAAACTCTCGATCCTTAGATTACGAGTCAGGGGCCCTAACCACATGGCCATGTCGGGCCTCGCGTCTTGTTATAGCAAAATCTTGCTTCTTCCTTTGTGGCCATGGATGTAGCATAAGATTGATGGGTAAATCACACTATCGAATTAGAGAAATCCCAGAGATGACGACTGGTTCCATTGACTACGCGTGTTTCATTTATTCAGTTGTTTATAGATCAGAGATGGCTAGCGGCAGACAGCGCGCGTTATTTAGTTCTATGTGAGTAACTGAGACAAACAAATAAATTCTTTGTTTTGTGTGTTAACAGTCTCACTAGAGCTCAAAGAAAAGATATTGTTGTTACACAAAACTTGGAAAATGCTTATCTTTTGTTTATATGCAGCCAATGTTACAAAACCTTTAGTGATGTGAACTACTTATAATCAGATATTAGAAGGTGTTAATATTTGGTTAATTGGTATTAGTATTGACAAAACTCAAGTAATACCATATACTATTTCTTATATTCACAATGTGTGTTCTTTACTTTCTCATATTTCTGCGCACCCGAGTTGCCTAACACGTGGCTTTGCGTGCGGTTTGATAGCTACATTCCTGTCTCTGTATATCATTTTAAAATATAGGGCAGCCAGCACAGAGAGACGCAAAGGAATTTTGCACGTATATCTAGAAGCAATCTTGGTTAACAGTCTTTTAAGCGTGTTGTTTAATTTAAACTGGTGGAACTAACCGAATGTGATGCATAATCGCATTAATTATGAAATGAAACTTTTTGGTTTTTACTCCAACAACTAATGTACTTCCATTCTTCTTTACATATTTTAAGTTTTTTGTTTATTTTATTGTGTCACGTTTCACATGTGTTATCCACGTGTCAAGTGCTTCGAGTTATCTATGCATCAAAAGATGTTATTTTTGCAATAGTGTTCTGAACACCCTAATAAAATACGAGAGATGTATCAAACCAGGGATATTTGGAATTTGGATGACACTTTAGGAAAACAAAATTCTAAAGTTTTGAAACATAAATACGTGCGTAACATAAACATCAGAACGTGCTTTGCAGATTAAAATATTTTACAAAAAGGAATTTAATAGCATTTTTTTGTTTGCAGAACAAAGGACATGTTTATTAAAAGTTTTTTTTTATAGAAATCTAGTAAAAATACAAATAGTTAACCACCTAAAACTTTAACAATGTTTCTTGGTGAACTATTATTTCATACTGTTTTCAGAGTTATGTCTCTTCGTTCCCTGGTTTGTCGAAACTAAATTTTCAAACTTATAGTGCTAAAATCTTTGGTTCGAATCCCTTTGATGGATATATATCAGATACTCCATTTTTGCAGCTGTATAGAAAGAAAAGACCAATAACAATTTGTCTCCAAGTCTATGAGTAATTAATTTTTTGTACTTGAAAATTAATCAATGAATCAGATTATTTAATTAATCAGATTTAGAATATCTAAAGGGATTTTGAAGGCTATTCCACTTGGCAAATAGCTCCCCGCTGGGACACTGGTAAGTCTTCGGATTTACAACGCTAAAATTAAGGATTCGATTCCCCTTAGTGGACACAGCAGATAGCCCACACTCACGTACTTGCAAATATGTACTTTCTTCGCGTTTTCTTCTTTAAAATATTTTATAATAATAAAGTTGCACAGTAGTTTAGCGTATGAGTGTGTTCTTGCAAATAAATGTTTCGAAAAAATATAAATCATTTACACTTTATTGTTTTCATTCCACTTTGAAACCAGTAACGCTTTATTCCTAACAGGGCACTTACAAATTACACAGTTTATACACTAGAGATAAAACTCCGACACAATGTAGACAGCAATTAAGGACTTCAGTCACAGCTGCAACAGCAAATTAAATCAAAACCTGTCTAAGCCTTTCGCTGCTTAAACTAAAACAAATTTTAGTAATTAATGTGAGTATAACTTATGTTCTATGTTTAGTGGTTATACAGTGTTTTGATGGTTAATTCCTATGGAAATATCTTAAGAGAGAGACAGTGAAAAGCTAATAAAGACAGATAAGTTCGTAAATTTACTCTATTAATTCAATGTTTTACGATAGTTTTTGTCGCTTTATTTTAGTCTATAGGTCAAAGCATTATCTTTTCTCAGTGTGTTTTTCTCTTTTTAATAGTGCCTAGGTGTAGATCATTGATATTGTTCGTTTGTTTTGAATTTCGTGCAAAGCTACATGAGGGCTATCTGCGCTAGCCGTCCCTAATTTAGCAGTGTAAGAGGGAAGGCATTTAGTCATCATCACCCACCGCTAACTCTTGGGCTACTCTTTTACCAATTAATAGTGGGACTGACCCTCACATTATAACGTCACCAAGGGCGAGCATGTTTGGTGCGACCGGGATTCGAACCCGCGACCCTCGGATTACAAGTCGAATGCCTTAACACACTTAACCATGCTGGGCTGTAGACTATTGGTAAGACTGTGGACGTATAAAACAATATTGCATTGGGCAGAACACAGACAGTTCACTGTGATGTTTTGCACTTAACAAAAAACATCAAACGTTTGAATATAACGAGAATTAGGGATGTCAAACACTTCAGAGTTTCTTATATCTTTTTTACAACTAATGTTTTATTAAACGTTTTTTGAAAAAGCACATTTATCAGGATCACAGACTCAATATCTGCGAGTCAAAATAAAAAGATATTACATCCATGATATGCTAATATTGTTTTATTTTGATTTATAATTGTATTATTCTTCCAATTATAATTAAACAAATACCTTTAAACAGTTTGATAATTGGAAACATGTTAAAACTAGGATAATATTAAGTTCACACTACGTTGAAAATAGCTGATTCGAGTTACCTTGAACTCCCTTATGCAAATTAATTAAAACAAATGGTCATTTTACAATATTTTCAACATGGAGGCCGGTGTAGGCTCGCTGGACTCGCCAATTTGTTTTAATAGTCATTTTTTCACACAGACGGCGTCATTAGCTGTATTTTGCAGTACGGTTGATCTATTGTTGGGATATATGACGAAATATTGAGGAATATTACGTCATTCGAAATTGTGTTAGAAGGGCAAGGAGACCAGTCAAAAAGCAATTTTCTTACCAACTTAATGAAGAAAGAACAGTATCAATGGGGTCTAAAATACAAGAACTGGACGCAAGAACAATGGAAGAAGGTGTTATTCAGTGACGAGACTCATTTCGTCGAATGGGGTCAAAGAAGTCTGCATGTTCGCAGATCTCCAGGTCAGAAACTTCGAGAATCTCATATCAATCAGTTCGTAGAACATCCCTTGAAGAAGATGTTTTGGGGCTTTTCAAGCTACTATGGCGTCGGAGACTTACATATCGTATAAGGTATGATGCGAGGACCACAGTACATCGAAGTTTTTCAAAGAAGAGTCGTTCCAGAATTGAAAAGAGATTTCCAGATGGATCTGGCATTTTTCAGCAAGATCTGGCTCCGTGCCACACATCGAAACTTGTGAAAAGTTTTATGACTACAACGCGAATAAAGGTGCTGGACTGGCCTGGAAACTCTCCGGACTTAAATCCTATTGAAAATTTTTGGTCGATTTGTAAAAAAAGACTTCGGGCAAAAGACTTTACTACGAAAGATAAGCTAATTGAGGTGTGGTACCCCTATTAAAAAATTAGTAAAGATTGCAGTCAACTCGTGGACTCGATGCCAAAGCGGATGAATGTTCTTCTGAAAAATAAAGACGGTCATATCATGTATTAATTTGTTTGTAATTTTTGGATTCTCAGAAATAAAACGCAAAAAAATGAAAAAATCGTAATTTTCCGTCTTGTTTCAATTAATTTGCACAAGGGTGTACCTAATAAATGTCTGACACAGTACTGAACTCTTCATATTTAAACTTTACAAAAACAAACTACAATACATTTTTAAGTTTTAATTGCATGGAGTTTAATAACCTTTTGTTTTATTAATAACAATGTGTTATTTTATGGAAGGTTTGTTTCAATTTAAGCACAAAACTACACAATGAGCTACCTGTGCTCTGTTTACCACATGTATCGGAACCCGGTTTTTAACGTCATAAGTCCACTGACAAACCACAGTGCCGTTGAAGGACTTCATGAAGGAATATCTAAAGATATTCAGTTATTTATCATGAAGCACTATTCTAAGTATTTTTCAGTATTATAATACTGATAAACTGTATTTTAACCAGTTTGAAAAATGAAATCTGAAATCTACCCTTCAAAATTCAAATTATATTTCATGAAACTTCGTGTAGTGAATGTAGTTAATTAATTTTCTTTTCAACAAAGTTGCTTCGCGCAACAAATATGTGGCCTTCCAGTGGCTCAACGGTAAGTCTAAAGGCTTATAATGCTAAAAATCGGGTTTAAATACTCGTGAAAAACGTAGCAAAGATAGCCCAATGTGTAGTTTTGCGTTCAACAAAATGCAATTAAATATGCTTCCAAAGGTGAAAGCTTAATGGTTTATAAATTGTTGAATTGATGAAACTCTTGTATCGTAAAAACTCCGTCTGATAATCTATATTAAAACTATATACACTTAACTAATAAATACACACAATGAATATGGAAAAATATATCTGTTGTCATAATTAAAAATATTGAAAAACATAAATCTTTGGAGGAAAATTGAGAACTATTAAGAAACTTTATGGAACATTCAATACCAACTTCACTTAATGGAGTGGCTCGGCACGGTTCTTTAATTTTATTATAAAAATCACTATGATATTTTCTTAATATTAACTTAAAGTGTACTCCACATTATTTGAAATGAAAATTTAAACCAATTTCACATCTATAGATGTTTGATACATTCTCGTTCAGAATTAATTAAAGTAACGTTATCAGTTTTAAGAATCGCTATTTTGATATTGAAGAACTTTATTGAAGAACAAAACAGAAACCATCTTCTAATGGTATTTTGCTGGAAAATGTGGGAACCATAGAGATATGGTGTACGTTAGTGAGTGAATAATCGAATGCATGGTAAATTTCATATGTAATGCTCTACACAACTACTAAAATTGACCAATATATCAAAGAAACACTTCTCACAATCAATGTATATCACTCATAAACGGGCCAGGCATGGTCGGGTGGTTAAAGGCACTCGACTCGTATTCTGAGGGTCACGGGTTCAAATCCCGTCACACCAAACATGCTCGCCCTTTCAGGAGCGGATACCTTAGAATGTGCGGTTAATTCCACTGTTCGTTGGTAAAATCAACTAAAACCTGTTTAAGCCGGATACTGCTTGGAGCAGAAACCTGTAAAAGCCGGAAATATCAAAATTTTGGAGCATTATCTTAAGATTTCTTTTATAAAAGGCCCTCTATATGGCGGAACCTGAAAACGAGGACGGAAAACTATCTTTCACCTACCTCATCTATCGCCAAGTAGGATTAGAACCTGAGTAAGGCGGAAAAATGTTTTTGATTAAATATTAATTTCTTATTTAATTAATAGTTTGTTTAAATATTAATAAATTCTCGGATATTTTGTTACAGTAAGTATTGGTTAAGTATATTCTGTTTTTTTTCTGCCGTCATTACAAATACATATTTGTCTTTTAAGTGTAAAATTCTACTCTTTAAATAATTCTCACGAAAAAAAGAAATTCCTATCTTCTCTAATTTTAAAATTTAGGGCAAATTTACTTAATACCCTCATTTTTAAAAAGCTAATAAATATCATAATTTTTTCAAAAAGTTCTTTGTTATGACGATTCTAGTGAAATCCAAACTTTGATTGAGAAGGTTGATGCAGGTGATTCTATGAACACAGACGTTTTGTGAACGTTGACAAGAATGTTTTAACAGAAACTGATGAAATTGATTTAAAATCTATAATAAAATCTCAAGATGGTGACAGTTTGAGAGATTCAGAATATGAACAAAATGGAAAAGATAGTGAAGAAATAGAAATTCCTACTTCATCGCAAGTGTTAAGTTATATTAACGCAATCAAATTTTATGCAAAAAATGAAGTGGGAAAACTTCATGAAAAGGCCGTAGAATTGGCGTTCTATTTGAACCGCATGAGAAAGCCCATTAAAAAAACGAAATAGTTGAAATTGGACATTTTCTTCAAATAAATGTTATTAAAATTTTGTGTACTTACGTATATTTTCAATGCCTATTTTTGTTCTTATTCTAATAAATATAACATAAACAGTGTGATAACTTTATTCACAATCGTCTTACTCCCCTTGAATCAATCAAGTATAATGTTCCGCTCAAAAATTATATATAATTAAGGAAATGCATGTTCACTGTGTCTAAGCCGGAAAACTTGCTTGAGCCGGAAATTTTACTCGGTCCCGTGCGATTCCTCATTAGACAGGTTTTACTGTAATAGACCAAGAGTTGGCGGTAGGTGGTGATGACTACCTGCCTCCCTCTAATCTTATACTGCTAAATTAGAGATGGCTAGCGCAGATAGTCCTTGTGTAGCTTGGTGTGATATTAAAAAAAAAAACAAGCACTCAAACGTTTTCGATTAAATAATGGAAGTTCGTGTATTTTAACAAATATTTTAATGAAAGGCAGATGTTTTTGTTGTTGCTAATAAGCAGAAAGATACACAATAATGTGTCTGTATTATACCTATCACAGGCATGGAGACCTTATTTTCAATGTTATAAACCTTCAGCCTTACCGCTGCGCCATTAGTAGTTGGTTAATGAGTCACCATTATGCAAAATGTCATGAAGTTTCTGATTTTAAATCATTTTTAAAGAAATTTATCGAAAGTAAAGAACATAAATGTCACCGAATGATTGGTCGTGATAACAATGCGATTTGACACAATAAAGAAAGAACCTTTCATAAATCAGAAACTGTTTGTAACAATGATGTGGCTTAGAAAAGGAAGTAAATACATAACTTGCAAAACAAGCTCAGTGTAATAACAAAATTAGTGAATTTCACAACTAGAGGTACTAGGTGGCAAAAAGAAAATGTAGTAACAAGCTAGTAAGTAATGGTAATAAATGTTTAATAACAAGTTACATATAAAATGAGACGTGTGTGTAATGTTAAAATATGCTACTAATACGTAAAAAATGAGCCATTATCTAACTTCAACTTTTGTCTACAAATGGTAAGTTCATGAACAGAGCCATGTATATAGTTTTAACTTTGCATATACGGTTGATGATTTTCAGTTTGATATATACATATACATGGATTTTATAATTGTTATTTAAAATATTTGATTGTAATGTGTTTTACTAGCTAGGATCATTAGTTCATTAATCTAGTGTTAACTTACTTTAGTAAGATTTATTTTATTTTTTTCTAGTTAAGAATTCATAAACAAACAATACACATAACATCTACTAGTAGCCTATTGGAGAAGAAGTCTGCAGACTTACAACATCAAAATTCCGAGATTTGAGTCCTTGTCAAAAGTAGAAAATAGACAACTAATTGCTATAGGATTTGAAGTGTATTAGTGAAGGAGAGAAATGGGTCACGTTTTGTTTAAATAGCCCACAACACATTAAAGTTTGTTAATTTCGCCAGAGATAATCGATAGCAGTCTTCGCTTGCCGACCCTAAATTTTGAAGCGATATATTACAGGATAAGCAGTCAGTCGACAACTACAACGTATTGGTTACTCATTACAATGAATAGTAGGGTTTATTCATTATAATACCTCATAGTATGACAACGTATTGGCTACTCATTACAATGAATAGTAGGGTTTATTCATTATAACACCCCATAGTATAAAGGGAGGATGTTCAGTTTTCGATCCTGCGACCAATATATTGCGAGTCATTCATCTTATCCAAATGACAAACAAAACTTAAAAGACGCAACTGAATGTTTTTATACAATAGAATGAACAATGAAGTTGAATAGTTTACAAGTTTCAGGTAATTGTAGCTTTATCCTTTAACATTACACAAGTATAACCAGAAACCAAAGTTACAGCCTGGAGATTACATTAATTGTATCGTTACACTAAAAACTACACAGGTATAACAAAAACTAAGCTAACATCTTCGAGTTATGTTGAGTGAATTAAACTAAATGTCTCAATGATTTCGTGAAATAATGATCTAAAGGTTGCACGGAGACATAATATATCCTTTTCACTTCTAGTCAAACTTAAAGTTATTGCATTTTTTACCAATTTAGTAAGTCTTGTTTTAAGAAATTTCAGTGTTTCGTAATTGTTACTGCGTTAGATCTCTTTTGGCTTTTTAGAACCTCTCAACACAGATGCTCTTAAAGCAGGGATCTAATACTAGCTATGTGGTTAAGCATATGTTTTTATAATATCCCTCTTAAATTTTGATATTTAAAAATATATTACTGTGTTTATAAATGTTACAATGAAAACCTAATAAACTAATTGTGGAACTCGGTGGCTCAACTCCCGTGTCTTGGCCAATTTAATTTATGGAAACAAAAAATCTCCATTACAAAACCTCGCGTCACGTTCTACTTGAATATCGAGACGACAACGAGTATAACTTTGATTCCAAGGACATAGTAGCAATATAAACTTTTATAGCTTTTACTAGTTTAGCGAACATCTGAAAATCAAATTTTCTACGTTTTCTGAAAGCTTTTAGAGGAAAGAGCAAACATGTAATTAGATTTCAGTTGCTTGTCAAACAAGAGAAAGTACAAAATCCTATTTTGCAGACCATTTATGGAAAGATGAGTTTATAAAGCTTGTCAGCTCGCATTTCGACGACCTCTTCTTTCCTGTAAATGCAATAATTCACTCGAACTCGCAATTGTCAGGGCAGACTACTCAAAATAGAAGTTAAGTCAGAGTATGAATAGTGTGAGTGAGTCACAGGGAATGTTGTTAGTAGCTAGGATAGGAACACCATACACTGCTAAACTAAAAAAAAAGACGTAAATTAATATGCAGAGATAACCCAACTTTCATGTATAGATACCTTATACTAAATTTACATCTGCATGGTCCCCGAAAGTGTTCTGTTTCCAGAGTAAATAAAACCGAACGTAAGAGTAGTAGATACTATTTATTTCTTGTTTTTGAAGTTCGTATGTACTGTTGTGTTGTGGTGTACAAACTGCATAATTCTTTTCGTGATTCATGGAATGCGCACATTTTTATTGACTTTACGATTTTACATATTGCAACATTATGCATTTATTATGTGACATCATTTTAATGTCTACTGACTGACACACTATTGTATCTTTGTGCCAATTGTTTTAAAACAGGTGACCCCGAAGGCGGCCTTTGGTCTCTTTTCTTAAAATGATCTCAACGAGTTAATGAGACTTATGCCACTCATATTTTTGGTATTTTAGGTGAATTATAATTTCTTCCGCAAGTTCTTATACAGTATTAACTTTATATTACATAAAAAAGTTATATTTTTTACCGTGCTTTCTACTCAGAAAGAAGGCTCGGCATGGCCAGGTGGCTGAGGCACTCGACTTGTTATCCGAGGATGGCCGGTTCGAATCCCCGTCACACCAAACATGCTCATCCTATCAGCCATGAGAGCGTTATTATATGACGTTCAATCCCACTATTCGTTTGTAAAAGAGTAACCCAAGAGTTGACGGTAGATGGTGATAACTAGCTGACTTCCCTCTAGTCGTACGCTGCAAAATTAGGGACGGTTAGCGCAGATAGCCTTCGAGTAGCTTTGCGCGGATTTTAAAAAATAAATAAACAAACTTAGAAAAAAATTAATGCAAAGATGATGGCTAAGCACATATACTTTTATTATTGCCCACCACAGGTGACACAGCGTTATGCCTGAGGAGTTATTGCGCTAGAATCTAGATTTCGATACCCGTGGTGGGCAGAGCACAGATAGCTCGTTGAGTAGCTTTGAGCTTAACCTCAAACAAATAAAACAAACTTTTATCACCTTAATTTTGATACAAAAGCTATATATATTAAAGCAATGTAATTCAAACATTAGAATCAATTATTTATTTATCAGTTTTGAAATTATAAAGCAAACAGAAAGAACATAGTTGTTTCATTTAATCATTTTTGGCCCCCAGTGGCTCAGCGGTATGTCTGCGGACTTACAACGCCAAAATCCGGGTTTCGATATCCGTGGTGGGCAGAGCACAGATAGCCCAGTGTGTAACTTTGCGCTTAATTCAAAACAACAACAATAATCATTTTTATGATATTAAAAGTTTGAATTAAAATGTCTAAATAGTGCCAAATATTTTAGTATGAAAATTATTTATAGTTTTATTACTTTTAATATTTACAAGCAGAAAGTGTAGTACAAAGGAAATTTTTCAAAAGAAATGTGTATACATTAAAATCGTAAGTAATTAGAATATTGGTATTTGTTATGGAAATTATAGTACCTTCACGACAGTTTTCACTGTGATTAGTTATAATCCAACCAATCAGATAATACCATACTATCTGGCCCGACATGGTCAAGTGCATTAAGGCGTGCGACTCGTAATCCGAGGGTCGCGGGTTCACCTCCCCGTCGCGCCAAACATGCTCGCCCTTTTAGCCGTGGGGGCGTTATAATGTTACGGTTAATTCCACTGTTCGTTGGTAAAAGAGTAGCCCAAGAGTTGACGGTGGGTGGTGTTGACTAGCTGCCTTCCCTCAAGTCTCACACTATAAAATTACGGGCGGCTAGCACAGATAGCCCTCGAGGAGCTTTGTGCGAAATTCAAAAAACAAACAAACAAACAAGCCATACTATCTATGGTATTTACCAATGAATGATCCACCTTAGGCTAAAGGTTGAATGGTACCACCAGAATAATAGGATACACATTAGCATGAAGTGTTATGAATAAACGTGTAGCTGTTCAAAAACCGCTGAAGGACAGATAAGCAAATCAAATGTCAAACAATAGGATGAGAAAAGCTGTACTGGTATGGTCCTTAGAGATGATTTTAAATCCAGATTGTTTGGCAACAACCAATCGTAATTTGTTCGATATCAGAAAAGAAAGTGGTTTCCCAATGGACATGCTGCATCTACAATGAAACGTTATAAATGTACAAAGAATTGCCAACTTCTGACTGCTTTTATCCATCTTTACATTCCCTCAAGAGCAATACTTCTTGGATATGTATTTGTTTTTAAGCAAGGTAAATATCTCAAACATTCAGAACATGTGGTGAAACGATACCTGGAGTAACAAATGTTCAACGGAACATTCATAAACCATAGTCTGGCCCACGCAATTTTTTTTATGATTGTATGGTCTTATATAGAAACTAAGAAGATCAAACGATGTGTGTGTGTGTGTGTATGTAATTTTCTTATAGCCAAGTCACATCGGGCTATCTGCTGAGCCAACCGAGGGGAATCGAATCTCTTACTTTAGCATTGTAAATCCGTAGACTTACGGCAATTGAATAGTTTAGCAGAACTGTAGGAGGGACAGCAATACAGGACACCTGAGATAATATTTTACAGCCATACTTTGATATACGTGAACTAACATTGAAATAATTTGTAATGTGCATTACTGAGTTTGAAGCAAAAACAAAACACTAGTACCTTAAATAAATTATTATTTATCCTCATCACGGTTGCAAGGAGCGAATTTGCAGTCTTTAATTTAAAATGTTTCACTTACTGTTGTATGCGTCTTTGCTATTGGCATATTTAGTGTGTGATGCATACTAATAAGTTGTGAATGACATAAACTTAATTTGACCTTGAATTAACGCAATAATATTCTCACATTCTATGCCACAAATAACAATTTTTCTCCATTTTTCCATTTCTGAAATATCAGTGAATTTGTGAATCACCTCATACATTTATATGTTTATATATTGACAAGGATTATTCAACAATTTTTGTTTTACTTGATTTATTATAACTGTATAAAATCTGAACTTCTTGTTAGAAGTTTAAAGTATTTGTAAATAAATTGTTAAAGTTGACATTCAGATACTTTGCATCACAAGCTTAATTACTATGAAGAGGGTTCAATAAATTACTGTAAATCTGGATTGAAAATTGTTTGATTTTATTAAGCAAACGATATACAATGGGCCACTTTTCGAAAACTCTCTGCTGTAATCACTTTGTATTAAGAATTCTTGAGCCAACATGCTTTTCTGACGTCACGAGTGGTTAAGGTGCATGACTCGCAATCTGAGGGTCGCAGGTTCGTATTCCTGTCTCACCAAACTGTGCTCTTATTCTTTATCACCATTTGTCGTCTTTTCACCGGGGAAGGGGATTCTTTTCAGGTAGTAATAGTCTGGAAGTGATCTAAATAAGAACCTCCGGCTCGCTTCTGGTAAAGTCTTCTCTGAAGCTGACCACTTGACTGTTCTTCCACTGGTATATGTGCAAAGATGATTCTGATGGATGGCCTTTGCTTTGGACAACCTGACTTCCCAAATCTACTGTATTGCCTGTTAGATTGTACCTGCTCATTATTTTGTACCTCTATCCTTACTGTCATTGGAAGTCCAACCTCTCTTGATTACATGTTGTGAAACTTTTCAAAGCTAATTTAACATCACATTTTGTTTGATTTTATTAAGCAAACGATATACAATGGGCCACTTTTCGAAAACTCTCTGCTGTAATCACTTTGCATTAAGAATTCTTGAGCTAACATGCTTTTCTGACGTCACGAGTGGTTAAGGTGCATGACTCGCAATCTGAGGGTTGCAGGTTCGTGTTCCTGTCTCACCAAACTGTGCTCGCCCTATCAGCCGTGGGGCGTTATAGTGTTATGGTCAATCCCACTATTCTTTGTTAAAAAAGTAGTCTAGGTGTCCTCGTGTAGCTTTGCGCAAAAATCAACAACAAATAAGTAAACTGATGTCATGGACATAATTATTAGATGCATTTTATCATAACACGAGTATCCTTACTGCTTAAAAATGTTTTCAGATGTAGTTCCATGTTAAATAACGATTCATTCAAATGTTCTAATATTACTCTGAAAGAGTATGATTTCATCCTCGCAGTACTGAACTACTGTATAATGTCAAACTTTATTCTAAGAAACATCTGTATGAAAAAATACATACACCCATTTATCTTAAAACTGAATAAGTTATTTTTTAACAGAAAATAGTAAAGACACTTCTCCCACAAAGTAAAAATGCTTTACTTATAAAGTAATTAATTATAATTTTAAAACTTTGTATGTAGTATAGCGAAACTATTTGTTTGTTTGTTTTTGAATTTCGCACATGTGAGCATGTTTGGCGCGACGGGGATGCGAACCCGCGAACCTCAAATTACGAGTCGCACGCCTTAACGCGCTTGGCCATGCTGGGCAAGCAAAACTGAAGCACAGTATAATAACCATGTATAATTTAGGTAAACTTGTGCGTTAATTAAAATTGTTAGCGTTCATAGTGCTTGAAGGCCAAAATGTTAGCTTTTGACATTATAAATATTCATGTTTAGGTTATTGTTTTCCTCTCTCGTTTAAATAATATTATTAATCCAAGTTTTTAATCTTCTTTTCAAAGTTTTGATGGGATTTGTAAGTACTTTGCACATTTAATCACTTCTAAATATTGATGGCTTCTCAAAATGGAATTCTTTAGCAGCAAGTGCTTGAAACGCAAAGTCTATGGAAGAATAACATCCACTTATTTTCATCCAGTATTCTTTCGTGTGTCCTCAGAAGCTTCAGGGCTAGCCTTGAGCGCCATCTAGTAGTGTTTTATTCTAAAATAATCTCGTTGTTCACTGTGCTGACTATTTCTAACACAGTGTAGTAAAACTAAAACATAAATGTATGCATCACCCACTAGATCATTAATTTAGCTGCTTCTACTTGAAAGGCTGTTTTAATACAATGTCTAAAATTCGGCCTAATCTGAGAAAAGTTTTCTCTACAACTGCAATTTCTTTGCTGAATACAGAATGAGTTTATAACGTTTGTTTGTTAACAAACAAATGTTATAACCAATCCAGGTGTAAGATATACAACACAACATGTTTTAACGATGCCAGTTATACAACTCACAAGGCATCTGTGTATGTGTGTTAAGTGCTAAAATATGTTATTTTTTGTTTACTATTTTGACATAATCGTTTCTTTTGTTGATCTTACGTCTCACTAGTAAATTATCATCTTATCGTTACTATTGTTATCTTAGTAATAATGTCAGTTTTTTATACAATAGCAATTTAGGAATATATAGTTTGTTTGTTTTGGAATTTCGCACAAAGCAACTCGAGGGCTATCTGTGCTAGCCGTCCCTAATTTAGCAGTGTAAGACTAGAGGGAAGGCAGCTAGTCATCACCACCCACCGCCAACTCTTGGGCTACTCTTTTACCAACGAATAGTGGGATTGACCGTCACATTATAACGCCCCCACGGCTGGGAGGGCGAGCATGTTTTGGCGCGACTCGGACGCGAACCCGCGACCCTCAGATTACGAAGCGCACGCCTTAACGCGCTAGGCCATGCCAGGCCCAGGAATATATAGAAGAAATGTAATACTCTTTCTCGTTAAAAGGCCGGCATGGCCAAGTGGGTTAAGGTCTTTGACTCGTAATACGACGGTTGCGGATTCAATCCCGTCGCACCAAACATGCTCGCCTTTTCAGCCGTAGGGGCCTTATAATGTGACGGTCAATCCTACTATTCGTTCGTAAAAGAGTAGCCCAAGAGTTGGCGGTGGGTGGTGATGACTAGCTGCCTTCCCCTCTAGTCTTACACTGCTAAATTAGGGACGGCTAGCACAGATAGCCCTCGAGTAGTATTGCGCGAAATTCAAAAACAAAATCAAAATTCTCGTTTAACGTTAAAAAATTCTGAATTATCATTATTTTATGACACCGTATTTCTCCATCAACTAAAACGATGTGTTGGTTTAATAGATAACGAAAAGGCTTTTGAATAAGTTTAACATAAAGACGGTTGTGTTATGTTAAGAAAATAAGCATCATGGAAGAATATGCTCAGATTTTGGAAAAGGTACACTGCTGTCCAAAATCTTAAGACCAATGAACACAAAGAAAAAATACGCATTTTGCGTTGTTAGACTCAACCACTTATTTGAGTAGAGCTTCGAAAGATGGAAATAAGAAAAGGGAAAATAAAAATAAAAAACTTTTTTAGCATTTAATAGGGAAAATGTGAACACTATGAAATTAGCCTAAATACTAGCTGGTCAAAAGTTTAAGACCATACTGAAACGAAGCGTTAATCGGTAAACATGTAACGAAATTTAGTTATTTGTGTTCAAGCATTAACGTTGTCAACATCTCCCAATGACATCTCCTGTGTTACATTAGGTAAAAATATGACAAAGTCTAAAGAGTTGACAGAGTTTGAACGTGGCAGAATTGTCGAGCTGCAAAATCAAGGTCTCTCTCAACGTGACATCACTGGTGAGATTGGGTGTAGTAAAACTGCTGTTGTAAATGTCTTGAAAGACTCTGAGGGATACAGAACGAGAATTTCAAGCGGTCGGCCCAAAACAATTTCTCCGGCCGACCAGCCGATCATCGAACCAGATTAAGGCCCTTACGGACACAGAATGCAGCTCAAGAACAATAAGACGGCACCTACGAGAGAAAGGCTTTAAAAAATCGTAAACGTTTATAAAATGTGGTTCCTTCCACACCACGAAACAGCTCGATTAAACATTGCTGAGAAGCACCAAACATGAGACGTGGGAAAGTGGAAAAAGATTTTGTTTTCTGATGAGAAACAATTTAACCTGGATGGTCCAGATGGCTTCCAACGTTACTGGCACGATAAAAATATCCCACCGGAGACAATTTCTACACGACATCATGATATAGGGTGCTTTCTCCATCCATGGAACAATGGAGCTTCAGGTTACACTGGGACGTCGAACAGCAGCTGGCTACATTGGCATGTTGGAGAGAGCATCCTTATTGACTGAAGGCCCTCGCTTGTGTGGAAATTATTGGATTTTTCAGCAGGACAACACTGCAATCCACAATGCCCGCAAGACAAAGGACTTTTTCATGGCGAATAACGTGATTCAATTGGACCATCCAGCGTGTTCGCCCGAACTGAACCCCATTGAAAATGTTTGGGTTTGGCTGGCGAGGGAAGTCTATAGAAATGGACGTCAATTCCAAACAGTACGTGATATTCGTGAAGCCATCTTCACCTCTTGGAATAACATTCCAGTCAGCCTTCTGCAAATGCTTATATTGACCATGCCAAAGCGAATGTTTGAAGTTATTCGCAATGACGGCCGTGCAACTCACTACTGAAACCTCTTGTTGGGCATTTCCTACTCTATTTAGGTCTTCTTTTTGGTATGGTCTTAAACTTTTGACCAGCTATTATTTAGGCTAATATCATAGTGTTCAAATTTTCCTATTAAGTGCTAAAAAGTTTTTTATATTTTTTTCATTTTTTATTTTCATCTTTCGATGCTCTACTCAAATAAGTGGTTGAGTCTAACAATGCAAAATGCATATTTTTTCTTTATGTTCATGGGTCTTAAGATTTTGGTCAGCAGTGTATATACAGTTGCAACAACCAAAATGTCCATAGATAAAGATGAGTCTGAGATAATCACAGTAGGATATGCTCAGAGTTTGGAGAGGATATGCAGATGCACCAGCCTAAAAGTACATAGCTAAAGGTCTGTCTGAGGCAATAAACGTAGAAAGAGAAGTTAGACGAGGATATCCTATCTATTGGTTCAGATGAGAGCACCTAGATAATTAAGGAATCATGACTGATGAAGATCTGTTATACATGAGATTTTTAATTAATGTAGCACTTACGACAGGAGTGTTAACGTTATGGAGGATCAACTTGAACTTAGAGGATTCGAACATAGAATAAAAGAAGAACAAACTTCACGATGTTACAGAATAATAATTATTACAGACGTGTGTGTTTTCTTAGAACAAAGCCATATCGGGCTATCGCCTGGGCCCCCGGGGAGCAGCGAATCCCTGATTTCAGCTTTGTAAATCCACAGACCAGTGAGGGACTCATAAGAGACGTAATTGAAACGGTTTACGAAGTAAACACCTTGGCAATCCTATAAAAATGGTTAAAATCATAAGAGTAAAGGTTAATTGAGTGAAAACAGAATGAAGTGCACTTGAAAGTATTCAAGGACAAAATAGTGTTCATATCTTTAAAACATTCTACTAACAACGTTGTACGGGTCAAGAACATGGGCAACTAATAAAGAAACTTTAAAACAAAGAACAAAAACCCAATCAGTACTAAATAGAATTGTGTTTGGCGTTTCACTAAGAAAAAGTATCGATCGTACACGAAGAAAATTCAGTAAGGTTTTGAACTGTTAAAGCATTAAAGGGGTGACGAGTAAGGGATAATAACACATTGGTAAACAGGATAATAGTGTGGCAATCAAGGAAAGGAAACTGGATAACAGTGTGGCAATCAAGGAAAGGAATTAGTAGAAATAATTTACAGAATAAAAGATTGTGAAAGAACACAGCACATTGGGTTGTGTACTTTATAAAACGATTTTGAGCTACTATGAAGTAACGGCGGAATGATACACATTAGAACTACATTTTGATATTACTTAACATTTCATGAGTAGTATGACGCAATCGAGGGTTTATTGCTTTTGGGAAAGGTATGAAACAGCTCTGTTCGGCACAAAATATTCATACATTCAAATTATAAAGATATGTCTATATCAGAGATTTAGAATTCTCAAAACGGAGATAACCTTTATATCGAATGGCATCGTTAGAAGACAGAAGAGTATGGATCAACCTGGAGCACTAGAACCATCCATAAAAATACCTACAACAAATTGTCTTCAACCATGGTAACCAACTTGTGGCTTCTGGTAACAGTAGAGTGTTTACCACCACAAACATGAATTACAGGTGTCGTCTACATGCCATAACCGATTGCATGCAATAAGATGAAGAAAGAGCTCCATCTGAAGAAGCGACACAAGTCACATGTCAACAAGCTTCTTCCTCAACATATCTATTCGTATTCCATACGAAGACCTACCAGTCATACCTCCGGAGGTAGGACCTATGCATTTCCGTGTGATCAAGCTATAAAATCAGCCATTGGGAAACCGTCTTCATCGTGAACCAAATGGATTATGGAAAGTTCACATAGAGCATTGACGTGTTTATGACATAACAGTCTTCTGCAACAGAAACTG
This sequence comes from Tachypleus tridentatus, assembly GCF_004210375.1. Taxonomy (NCBI): domain Eukaryota; kingdom Metazoa; phylum Arthropoda; class Merostomata; order Xiphosura; family Limulidae; genus Tachypleus; species Tachypleus tridentatus. Next base: position 28,160,237 of record NC_134825.1, on the reverse strand, counting down.
TGCTGTAGGTCTTTGTCAAGATGCAAAGCCGTCAGATACAGCACGACTAGCCTGGCGATGTAGACTTTAATGATGTAGTGAAACTCTGCATCTTATTAATATAATGTATTGTACGTGTCTAGAAATAATGGTTAAAATGGAAATATTATGAAAACAGTGCGAGATATCAATAAAAGATGAAATAATATGAGGAAGGCTACACGTAGCACGTGCGAGTAAAAGTAGTTTTGTTGTATATACTTCCAGTTGTTTCCAGGGTGAAAATTACGTTAACACTTTTCTTTCACGACGACTGTAACTATTTCCTTCTGTGTGTTTGCAAACGTTTTTTCTTGTTAAACCCTTAAAGATATTTCAAAAATCTGTAAGCAAATTATTTTTACTCCACGATGCGTAAATATTAAGTGTAATTAAAGCTTTACATAGTTTTATAGAGTTCTACCAAGATAAATGTTTTCTGCTGTTCCAGACATTTCAGCGTTACGTGACCTTAAATGATTAATTAACATAACTATTCGTTTCAACACTCTGAAAAGGGATCGTCTGTTAATTTAAGTTTTACAATAGTTAAATTGAGATTTAGATTTAATTTCTTCAAATAGGTAAAGTATTAGTTCATTACATGCGATTTAATGAACCATGCATAAACATGTTTTTAATCCAAGAGATAACATTTGTAGCTTGGTTAATTCATGAAAGGCTGATTTACAATTTCTGCACATAAACTAAACAAACAAACATTCTGCATTATTTTCAGCTGCTAAACACTGTTAGATATAAGCCACCTGTTGGATATATAAATTTTAACTTTTACATACTTTTCCCATTATCAAAGTACTTTAGTCTTGGTACATGTGGGTTCTGTTTCCCAAAGATATCGTTAGTGTTATTGTAATAGTGTTTACTCCACGAGAAGATCCCAAAGCGTGAGTGGAATTTTGAGTGGAGAAGTTTCTTTGTTTGTTTATTGCTTGTTTTTTTTTTAAAAAAAAGACACATTAAGCTGTCTGCTATTTTCACCATGAGGAGTCGCACCCCAGTTTCTTATCTCACTAAGTTTGGGGGGGGGGCAGCTGTAAAGCCAAATAGCTTCTAACCCTTTTTCGTAATGAAATGGCTTAAAGAGCTTTTAGTGTATTTCAAAATTAAGTAAATGTATAAAAGTTTTTCAGACTCAATAGTTTATTAGGATCCCGGACTGTTCAGACTAGTCCCAGTATTGTACTCTGCACTTTGGAAGCGTAGATGTGTTATAAAAGTGGTGGTGAAATCTTACCATTCGATCTAACAAAAGTAACTCGAGAGTTAACTGCTTTCACTGTAGTCTGCCACTTCAAAATCAAGTATTGCTAACGCAAATAGCCCTCCAGTAGCTTCTTGCGAAATCTAGACCACAAGCATACTTAACAGTTCGACAAACAATAAATAAACAAGTTGACAAAAAATAAATAAAAATAATATCGTACAACATCCCGTAGAGCTATCTACGCTAGCTGTCTTTAATTATAAAACGATAAACCAGTGGAAAAATAGCAAGTCAACATCATCCACTGCCCACTCTCACCTACTCTTTACCAACGAATAGTAAGATTCACCACAACATAGTAACGTCCCTATAGTTGAAAGGAGAAGTACTTTCAATGATGGGGTTCGAACCCCTCTCAGACTGCTAAAAGAGAGTCCTTACTACCAGGTCGTACCAGAACAGGAAAGGAAAGGAATCACTAACACAAATCTATTAAAAAATAAAACCAACTTTTAATAGCACATAATAAATATTTTCAAATGAAACTCTTGTTGTTTGTTATGGAGCGTGAAGCTACTAAAAAGGATTATATTTGCTCTGTCTACTGTAAGTGTCGAATATGTGTGTGTTTTCTTATATCAAGGCCACATCGGGCTATCAGCTGAGTCTACCGATGGGCATCGAACCGCTGATTATAGCCTTGTAAATCCATAGACTTACCGCTGTACTAGTGGGCGCGCGGGTATCGAAAACCCACACGTATAACAGTGCTGGTGAGAAGCAAATGTGACTATTCGCAATATCAAACTACAAGAAAAGGTTTGTTTTACTAAATAATTTAAGAGTATAAAAATAAATTATCGAGAGACTAAAAGCAGTTTCATGAACTTAACATGTTTCAACATTTTACTGAGTAAAAACTACACACCTCAGTCTCACAACATTTTATATATAAACAGTAAATTATTAAGTAAAACAAAAAAAATTTTCTATTTTGAGACTGAAGACAGTCTCATCTTTAAATACTTATTTATTTATTACAATTACATGTTGGCTTTTATTCTTCATTACATTAGTGTTAGTGAAAACTTAAACAAATGTTACTCTAAACATAGAACGAAATGAATCGTTTGACAATTACACAACACATAACTGTAATGCCCTGTTATTTCACAAAAGAACCATATGCAGTTTGTGTAACGAGGGAATACATATAAACCTTTGCCAGAAATTTCCACGATGTCTTGTTTAATACCCTGAAACTTCATATATCTACAGAATGGGCTATCTGTGTTTTGGGTATCGAAAACCGATTTTTAGTGTTATTAGTCCTCGAACTTATAGCTGAGTCACCGCTAGGATTTGTTTATTTATTTATTTATAAGATTGCAAGAATTCTTATTTATATTTCTAGAAGAAATTAATTTAGTATTTAATTTAATTTTGTTCAAGTTATATTGTTAGACTCGCAGGGCTTGCCACCAATAGTTACACAAAGAGACAAATACATGTAGAGGGCATTGCAAATACAATATACAAAATCTGAATTTATGTACGTTTTCCTTTGTTTATGGTGCATGCTGAAGACATTAACCAGAGTTTTGCTGCCTTAGTAAAAAGGTAATATTTTTACGATTAAATGGGTTCGCATTTTGCAACATCAGTATCGGGCGTGTGTGTTTTAGTGTGAATTATACTTGACTCACTAACACTGCAGTCAGTTTACATTGCAGACACAGGTAATTTTTTTTTACGTACATGTGAAGTGGGTTTAAAGTTACGATTCCAACCTTTCTCGCGTGTGTTCTGACTACGAAATATAATTCACGTTTCATGATGAAACTGAACTTTTCCTGCAGGAATTTAAAGGATATTCGAACAAAAGAGATGGCAACAAATGCAGAATATTTACGCTATTTCCAATCACGCATTTACAGACATTGGTTTTGATGGGTATACATACTTATAATCAGTTGTAGAAAGAAATGGAGCTTGTACTAATGTACGGTTCTTTGATGCAAAAGTAGTTTGTAATCTAACTTCCATCTGGATTTTCTATTATTGTTGTAAACACAAGCACAGACAAATATATATAGGATTATACGTTGGTAATATCGACTTATATCAACAGACATCACCTGCAGGATTTCCTCGGAAAGCACAGGCTAAACTATTTGTGTTGTTCTCTAGGCTGTTATTTCTGGTAAAATATGAAGTATTATATATTTTGAATTCGTTTTTCATAACTTTTTCCAATCACGAAATAATATCACCATTATTTAGATTAAAACAAAAATGGCTTGCTATTTTTATCAGGCCCGACATGGCTAGATAACTAAGGAGCTTCACTCGCAATTTAAGGGTCTTAGGGACGTTATTATGTGACGTTCGATTCCACTATTCATTAGTAAAGAGTAGCCCAAGAGTGGATAACGAAGGCTAACTTCCTTCCCTCTAGTCTTTCACTGCTAAATTACGAATGGCTAGCACAAATATCTCTCGTGTAGCTTTGCACGAAATTCAAACAAACGTTCCTTTATTTGACTCTCTTTGTTCCTTTCATATATTTTTCACTAAAAATAATTTAAAAAGCTCTAGCTATAAAAGTTAATCATCCATAGATCGTAAATAAGAGAAAGCAGATTTTGTGACGCGAATCCAGTTGTCACCTGCTAATCTGAGGGAGGTTTTCACTTTTCTCCACAGGATTTTTTTTTTATTTCGCGCAAAGCTACACGAGGACTATCTGTGTTAGCCGTCCCTAATTTTGCAGTATAAGACTAGAGGGAGGCAGCTAGTCATCACCATCCACCGCCAACTCTTCGGCTACTCTTTTACCAACGAATAGTGGGATTGATCGTCACATTTTAACGCCCTCACGGCTGAAAGAGCGAGCATGTTTGGTGCGAGGGGGATTCGAACCCGCAACCCTCAGATTACGAGTCGAACGCCTTAACCCATGTGGCCATGCCGGGGGCCGTTTCTCCATACAGAGGAATTCGGATTATTCATATGTAAACGTACACAAAAATACATTGGGTTGCTAAACTATCCGAGAAGAGAAGATTTTTAGATTTTGAAAAAAACAAAAGTTCTATTAAATGATGTCAAAATCCACTGAGTCAAATTCTTAAGATACTTTTAGGGAAACTAATTATTTCTAGCTACACCATTAAACATAACGCTTTAAGAAGCGTTTACATATAAATTATATACATACGCGAGTATGCGGAAGAGTAAACACTATCACATGTAGATTGTATATTCACAAAGTGGAGAAATTACATTAGTACATTTGTGACAATTTATTTATATGGAACCAGTATAAAGCTGCAGTAATGTTCATAACACGGTACAAGGTACTTCTCTTTCAGTCTGACGTCATTATAGTTACCATGTAATTTAAAGCTCTTTTTATCAGAAACACAACTAAATAATTGTATTAACATAGTTTACAAACACCTTGTACACCTATATTTTCAAGTTAACTACAAGAAAAGTTGGAATCTTGATATATTTGTATTATAAAGCACACTAAAGGAAAAAAAACAACTATTTAGTTTTATGTATACAAAGCGCTTTAGTATTAACTGTAAATGCTATTTGTTTGAGCGATTAGATATACATAGAAGGGTAAATCATAGTTATTTTTTTATACTTTGTGATTGCATATAACTCATTAAAACGGAATGTTATGTGTAAATATTTGTATGTACAAAACGATGCAAGATAATATATACTACAGAAATCAAAGATTACAATCAACGGCACAACATCCACATAAATGGTTATCATTCTGTATGCTATATTGTACAAAAATGTTGTAGGTTGTTCTAAACTCCGTTGGTTCTTTCACTATTACAATAAACGTGTCTTGGTAGTAGTGGTTATATAACGCACCTGGAATTTGTGTCGAACGTGGATCTAAGGGTTCTAACTTTGACAGCGGCATTGACATCTATTTTCATTACTCGATAATTCGATCTCGCCTACAGATCGAATTGTCAAGTTATATTACATAAAACACTCAAAGTGTCACCCAAAGTTAACCCACGAGCATTAAACTCAACTCGTGACGTTTTTCATTCTTGAAAGAAAAGCTTTCTCATGTTGAACAAGCTTTCTAAAGATTGCAGGTATAGTGAGGAAGTTTATGGAATTATTTGACTATTTTTTTGTCCTGCCTATATGTTACTGAGGGATTTATATGCTCGCCAAAAACCTTGGTATGACAAAACATAAATGTAATTGCCCTTAAAAAATTGGAATGCATTACGTAATTTACATTTTGTTTTGAGTTTGCCATTTAAAGAAATGTTTCTATTCAGAGTACAATACTTTACTTAATATGGTTGAGAGATTACAGTATAATTGAAGCCTTCAATAGACGTGTGCTGTTTAATCTATTCACATTTAACAAAGAAAGAAAAACGTTTACTTGGCATTCAAATTGTGATTAAAAACCTTACCGTTCCAGATATTTACATTCAGTGAATAGAACAAATAAATTTCCTTAATGATTTTCATAAGAAACTACATGTTTAACCCCGAGCAATAAGTCGATTCCCTCTTAGGCGATTTTATATTTAACTTTAAATAATTGCTATATTTTCTATTAGAGACAGAAAACAATGCTTACTATTGAAATGTTAGACTAATGCACATAATTTGCTTTTGGACTCTTCAGGACGCACCAGTTTATCCTGTAATAGTTCAACGACACAGACATTCCTTACATATATAACAAAAAGGATGTTTCAGTCGCAATGTCCTTCAGATATTAATTTCTTTTTTATTTACAAACATTAATATTTTCTAAAAACTCTTCGATGTAATTCCCAGAATTCTTTATAAAGTCGTCTTTTTCCAGATCTAATTACTTGAGACTGATGTACAACTTAGTACTTTCACCACTGCAACAGAATTTATTCTTTCTGCGAAACATATTTTGAGATGATTTTAGTATAATGATGAAATGTTTTGATACCTAGTTTCATAGCTAACAAAACATATTGCTTAGGAAATCAAGCTAGGAACCTTAGTTTTGTGACGTCATATTCATTCTTTCATTGCATTCAAAATCGTTTTCGTGAGATTTGTCGACTGTTTCTTCTAATTACATAATATATTCATCTTCATATACGAACCCACAAAACACATTTCGCAAGCATCAGATATTGGAAAGTTATTAGAAACATATTATAAAGCTTCTCCAACTTTCAGAGCTTTGTTGTTGTTGTTTTATTTTTTTAGGGGGGGGTCTTTTTTTACAAGTGAAAACATGAATGATCCTAAACGTTTCTTCTTCCATTTCATCATGGTTAAATAGCGATATAAAGCTGCAGAAGTAAAACGGTGACTATTGGAGAAGCACCAGGATTAATCTCCAAACTTCTGTGAAAGTACATTATCCTTGTTGAAGAGATGTGATCGTCACATAACTCCGTCATGGGATGCACACAACATATGATAACACCACCAGAAAACCTTGGCATTACATTGAATGAAACCAGTCCTTCTTTGTGTGGTATAGAAAACAAAGATTAGAATCAACGGCACAACATCCACACAAATATATATCATTCTGTTAGCTATCGGGTTTTAATTAATGCTCAACAATTATCCACTATAGACAACTGCTTCTAAACATAAGTTTTAGGCATTTGATCAATTGTTTTTAATACATTAGCTTATTACATGTGGAAGCCGCAGAGACCTTCCTCACTAAACAATGAAACAACAAAGATATAGTATTACAATGTATACAGTACTAAACATTTTGCTTCTAAGGGACCCATTAATGTTACTAAAAATATCACTGATAATAGTAGAAACTTCAAAGAATATGTAATAAGTATGTGACAAATAAGGTTGAAAATCAATACCAACCAATAAGATTTTTGAACAATGTATTAGTTCGTTTATTTGTTCTCTAAAATAATTTTTCTCTTTCTTTGATTATACACCTTCTCCTCTACCTATTTGATTTTAAATTAGTTTCTTTTCATTTTTATTTCTTCTAGTTTATTACAAATTCAACATTTCATTTATTTATATACACACACATATATATTTATATATATAAAAGGTCAGTCACACTTAAGAGGTGTCATTTACACTTGCTGATATAGCTGGTGTGATTTCACAGACACATTTTGAATTCACGGCGAATCCCTGACCATCCTATTATACAATGTTGTCACGATTACATTTATACCAGGAAAACTGTCACTGTCCGTTCCAAGAACGTATATTAGAATACTGAGATTGTTAAACAACAAAATGGAAAGACAGATCACTGAAGAAGAAGGCCTTCAGGGCTTCTCGTGGTGGCAAGAAAGCTCACTCAACACAACGGTTACATCAGTAACTTTCTCTGAAAAAAAGACCCAAACTAATTCAGATCACGTTCCTCATTTGCGAACTGAAAGCTATAGTTACGAAAGAGAACCAAACCATCAGGTATTTTGACGAATTCTATCAACTCTTCTTATATGGTTAACAAGATAATAAACAAAGACAAGTTTACGTTTACATATTAAAGTCTCTAAATCTGCTAGTCACGTCTCGTATGGTTATTTTTGTACAAAAGATAGCCGAAGAAACGAAAAACACAACAATTTTCTCAAATAACTCCAATATCCTTTTGTGTCCTTTGTCTGCTTAAATTTCCTCATGGCTGCCTCTGTCCACTTACAATTGGTCGACGAAGAATATTTCAAGATAAGTTGAAAATGTTTTCTTGCTGTACTCAGCAGATGATTATGTAAGAGCAATAAGCAAGTATGTTTTAAAGTTATCTAGTTTTATTTTTTACATAAAGTCTTTTCAATATGCACCGTTTGGAAAATGTGTTATAACTTCAGTCATAAAAAAAGTTAAAGTTTTAAAATATAAAGAATACAACAGATGGCAGCACGTGACGAGTTTTGATTTTTCTGCAATTTTGCGCAAAGTCCTACGAGTTATATATGTTCTAGCAGTGAAGGCAACTAGTCATCACCACCTTCCGTGAATTTTAAGCTGCTCTTTTACTAGCGTATAGTGGGATTGACAGTAAGATTATAACGCCCCCACGACTGAAAGGACGAACATAATGGATTCAAAACGGAGTCAAGCGCCCCAACCACCTGACCCCCACTTTATGTCGTTTGTATTGCATCAGAAGTTCGTGATTTCAAACTGTACAGCTGATGGACCGATGCAGTTTCTATTATGATTTAATAAACACATCTGAAACACACATTATAATAATTAATTTAAGTCTTTATTCTTTCGTGATCTCATATGCTATAAATACTATTTGCCATGTTTCAACCAAGTGTTTTTCAGAGGTTTTTTCCATCTCTTTTGCACTTAATACCATGTAAATTGGTTTATCTTACCTTTCATGGTCAATATATTATTGGCTGATTTTAGGAAACTAACAATATATGTTGGTTTAATTATCAACTGTAGTGTGCATTTAGATATGTTAACTTAGCTTTTTTTGCAGCTTTTTATCAAATAGTAAAACATAAGAATCTAAGGATTGGTTTTCACTCCAACCTAGATCCTTTTTGAGAAGTGATAACATTTTTAAACATGATAATAAGAAATTACATTGAATCTTCAGGTAGATGACACAGAGGCAGATGCTTTCTGGAAATACTAATAGAAAAAATACCATAAAGGGTAAGGATCTCTAAAGTAAAATATTTTAAATAAAATAGAATTCGTGTGTTCCATGTTGACTGTCGATTATATAAAAGTATCATATGTTAAACAAATTATAACTGATGTTTTAAAAATTGTCTATTTTTTTATAATTTATATACAGAAAGAAAGTACAAATGATATTTCGTTAATATGCTATTATTTTGTAATCAAAATAATAACCAAGGTTTTTCATAATATTATATAAATAACAGAGGAGAATGCTTCTCGTTATATTTAATCAGAACACTCAATTTATTATTATAGTGTTATTTACTTCTAACAGATGGCACTACTAAATTGTGAATTGTATCAGCATTCGACCGCGTTGTGCGCGACCTGGAAGTGTCAAATGCTATTTATACCTGTTCCTCCTTTATTGAGGTAGTGTCTAATTGTTAAGCAACAGCTAAATGTTATAAAATTAATTTCGCGAGATCAGGGCTCAAAACACTTCAAGGCTGAGTTACAGTGGTCTACTTCCTTCTTCTGGGTCGTGTTCATGAATGTATAGCTTAGAGTAGTTGGTGCTTTGTTTTACCCCATTTCTCTTACTTTGGTTGCGCAGTAGTTCTACATTTCACCAACAGTAAGTTCTTACAAGGTTCAGTTACCAAACGCGTATTTGATATAAATACACTTATGATGTAATAATTTGGATTATATTTTAATTTTAGCCACCGGTGACCTGTTTTTTTGTGTCAAGAGTTATCACTCGAAACGGATTACTTCAGACTAAAATCTAATTCACCCGAGAAGAGTTTCGAGCTTCGATATCATGAAATTAATTTTATAACATTTAATGTTGCTTGAAAATTAGCTTCTCTTGTCGAGGAGATAGGAAAAGGTCTGAACAGCACTTGATCCTTCGAGTTCGCGCACAACATGACAAAACGCCGATCCGATTTACAGTTTCGTAATGCCACCTATTGCAGTTAACGAACACTATGTTGTTTTTTGTGTAGTTTATTTTACAGGCGATAAGTGATCGTATGAATTGCTCTGGTATCTAAGGGATGACAGGTGCAAAGTGTTTTTTGACTGTTATGAAAAGCTTTTGTTGCTTGTAGTGTTTGATCTTCACTGATAAAGGAAATATATATTTTTGACAGCTTATACTAAGAGGTCATTTTCTGCGTTTGTGAAGAAACTGAATAATATTTTGGGTGTATCTGAATGTGTAATATTCTTATGATTGAGCATGCATTTGATTGGTTGTTATGTTACATTGTAAGTCTGTAGTTTCTATCACTTGTGGTCGTGTTTTGTTGTTGTTTTCTTGTGAGTGTATTTATTTTCAAGTTATATATTTCTTTACTGAGTAGCTGTTCTTGAATTTCTGTTGCATGTGCATTTGGGTTCGGACTGTGCTGTTACTGTCGGTAATGTTTTTGTAGATTGATTCCGTGTATTTGCATATTAGTTTCGTAATTTGATTCTTAGTGTGTATGTTGTACATACGTGCCTTGATTTCCTTGTATTTTGGATATCATTTATTGTTAGCTGGTGTTTCCGTTTACAATTAAAACAGTATAGGTTTTTTGCTTTCCTCTGAGCATGTATTGTTGTGGTGTTCTTTGCCACAGACCACACATAGAGAGATATGCACAGGCAACAGTCTTGCATCCATTTCGCCGGCAATTAAAACATTTCGTAGCGACAACTGCAGGTATTTCGATTTCTTTTACGAGAAATCTTCGACACCAGAGAGTGGTTTGTTTGTTTGTTTGTTTGTTTGTTTTGGAATTTCGCACGAAGCTACTCGAAGGCTATCTGTGCTTGCCGTCCCTAATTTAGCAGTGTAAGACTAGAGGGAAGGCAGCTAGTCATCACCACCCACCGCCAACTCTTGGGCTACTCTTTTACCAACGAATAGTGGTATTGACCGTCACATTATAACGCCCCCACGGCTGAAAGGGCGAGCATGTTTGGCGCGACTGGGATGCGAACCCGCGACCCTCGGATTACGAGTCGCACACCTTAACACGCTTGGCCATGCCGGGCCTACTAGAGAGTGGTATTTAGTTATTAGGCTGTGGATATTTTGTGTTTCGTGTATGTGTGTATATTTTATCCAGTTTCTCTGTTTTTGTGTCCTGTTAGAGATGATATATTCGACCTTCGTGCACAGAATGTTGTTCATTATGGATTTGTTCGGTGTCTGTGCTGTAATAAATTTCAGGTGCGTCTGCGCTCAATTTACTTTCAGGCAAATGTATCTATATATGTTTTGGGATGAAAGTCGTCCTCAGGCCGTTACGTAAGGAGACTGTTTAGTTGAGCTGCCTGTTCCTTTGATTAAAATTCCACCCTTAGGTAGACGTTTGATAGCAGTGCTTTTAACGTGAGGTTTACAGCGTTTGTTTTCCGCTGACAGCTGTGGTTCTTTATATGTTCCAGGAATGCCTTCTATATTTCGGTGTTGTATTATGTTTAGTGTTTCTTATTTCTTTGTGGCTGTGTTTTATTCGATGTTATTTGCTTAAAGTTGACTTGACAAGTGTAAATCCATCAGTGCCTATGCGTCTGAGTCTGTTGTTTGTTGTGATATTGTTTATGTATCAGTATCCAGGGTGGTGTTAATTCGATAGTTTCACTTCTTTATTTGCTCTTTCCATGCTTATTTCAGCTTTTCTGCCTGAATCAGCACATGTAAGATGATGGTAGTTTTATGTTATTCACTACGTGTTTTTTACACTTACAGCGTGTTATTTGTATCCGTAATCACTTTACTATTTTTTTAATGTTTACGAACTTCTTCTTAACTACTACGACTAATACATTTAATTTTTGACGAAATCCTACATTTGTGTCCTTAAATAGTTCTGTATTAACACCACGTAGACCAGACTTACATGAAGTTTTCTTCTCACGAACAGATCATTTCTAACAATCTAGCTTTGATGTTCCTTTGTGTCTTAATTGATGTTTTTTTTCTCGATTTCGGAAATTGTTGTGTTAACTTCTTTGCTGACATTCCAATCAACGAAATTTTGAAAGTAGTTTGATGTAGTTGCTCTTACCTCACTAAGCAGACGGGAAAGTGCTAATGTTTCTCCGCTGTCCCCTTACCAGAACAATCCAGCTCGTCCTCTTACCAGAACAATCCCGCTCGTCCCCTTACCAGAACAATCCAGTTCGTCCTCTTACCAGAACAATCCAGTTCGTCCTCTTACCAGAACAATCCAGCTCGTCCTCTTACCAGAACAATCCAGTTCGTCCTCTTACCAGAACAATCCAGCTCGTCCTCTTACCAGAACAATCCAGCTCGTCCCCTTACCAGAACAATCCAGTTCGTCCTCTTACCAGAACAATCCAGCTCGTTCTCTTACCAGAACAATCCAGCTCGTCCTCTTACCAGAACAATCCAGCTCGTCTCCTAACCAGAACAATCCAGCTCGTTCTCTTAACAGAACAATCCAGCTCGTCCCCTTACCAGAACAATCCAGCTCGTCCTCTTACCAGAACAATCCAGCTCGTCCTCTTACCAGAACAATCCAGCTCGTCTCCTAACCAGAACAATCCAGCTCGTTCTCTTAACAGAACAATCCAGTTCGTCCCCTTACCAGAACAATCCAGCTCGTCCTCTTACCAGAACAATCCAGCTCGTTCTCTTAACAGAACAATCCAGCTCGTCCCCTTACCAGAACAATTCAGCTCGTCCTCTTACCAGAACAATCCAGTTCGTCCCCTTACCAGAACAATCCAGCTCGTCCTCTTACCAGAACAATACAGCTCGTCCTCTTACCAGAACAATACAGCTCGCCGTCGACCAGATTTATATGCTGATTTTTTTTTAATCTATCATAACTTGTGACCAAAATTCTCAAGCAGTCTATTAAAATCCAGTCTAGATATATGATAAAATACCGTTATTTGTCAGTGGAAGAAACCCAAGATCCCAATTTTATTTTATCATAAATACTTATGATATTTTACCCAGCCTTTAAATAATTCAATATTCTTTTTTTTTCAGTGAATTCTAATACATTCTACAAAGAACCGTATTATGTTAATTTCTACAGTTGAAACTGTAAAAAAATACAGTAGTGGACAAATTATTACACTGTCCAAAGTGCTCACACTTTTTTGGTTCTTGTAATTTCATTAATTCAAACACATGTATGTCTTTTTATTAACAAATTAACTGTGTTAAATATACAGTAGCAGATAATCAGTAAATACTTGGCAAGTATGAAAATGTTTTCTGAGTAAGAAAACTCAGATTTAAAAGTAACGGTACTGACGTAATTGACAGAAAACAGTCACAGAGTATAATTCTTGTTTTAATTTTCGGTTGTTCACCCTGATCTTGATAACTGTTTGATATCATAGTGCACAAGGGACTGAATGTGAGAGGAGGTAAGTTCATCCAAGTTAGGAATCTGAAGGTTGCTTTCAGTTCATTCTATTTCACTTTGTTACCTCTTATTTTGTAACAGTTTTAGATATGGTTGAGATCTAGGCTGTTACCTGCCATCATCGTAATGTTATTGGTCTTCTCCCTTTGAAGATGGTCTTTCACACGAAGCATTGAAATAAAAGGTAAGATGATTTTAAAATACACTGCATAGAGTGTATGAATATTATTGACTTTTGTAGCCCTTGACATAAGACAAAATCATCCTGGAATGTGCACTGGTCAGCTCCACTGAAGTGATTCTCAATTCTTACTTTAATCGGGACTCGTGGATCTAGTCAGTGTTGACAATGCTTTTCACATAATCAAGGAGTCCCACATCTGGAAATAAATTCATCGCTCTGGTACCAGAACTTGCAAATGATTCACAGATCCATTTTAACATGATGGGTGAAGCTCTTCCCCACATGAACATTGTACAAAGTGCTTTACATCAGATCCCTGTATATGTTGAAATATTTTTCTCTGAGAAGTTCACTTTGTTCTATACTGCTTCAGTTCATGATATTTTGAGAACTGTGGACGACAGTCGACCGCTCCTGCAGGCTCACGCATTTCAGAACACGATCATCAACTGATGTAGGAGATTTCTTCCAACCCCTTCCCTTCCACTGCTCCACACACCAATTCTCTATATATCTCTGCACCTAGAGGCTCACAGTAGACTGTTTAAATTTAAGTATTTTAATAATTTGTCTTGTCTAAAGACATTCATTGCTAAAAAAAAACAAATACTAATTTTTTTTCTGTGCAGTTAACTCGTAACCCTTAGCTATGTTAGCATCAAATGTACGTTGTAAGATATAGTATTATACAATGACTCTCAGTAAGGACCTATATTTATAGCCATAAACGGCTGATGCAATATTCAGGCAGCCTATAAAGCTGTTCATTTGACAGTATTACATCATCCATCAAATACATTTGCACCTACATGCATTAGGGCTTCAAGGTAGACTATGCTTCAGAAGAAAAGGGTGAAAACATTGTGCGATGTTATAAAGTCTTCCACCACTGTAGTTGTAATGTTAGATCCAAGATCCAACGTAACCCCCCGCTAGTACAGCGGCAAGTCTACGGATTTACAACGCTAAAATCAGGGGTTCGATTCCCCTCGATGGGCTCCGCAGATAGCCTGATGTAACTTTGCTATAAAACAAATACACAAATAGATCCAACGTAGTTGGTTATGGAGATTCAGATACAAAAAGTCACAAAGAACCTCAAGAAGTAAATGGTAATTATCATACTCTATCCAGCTTACATTCGTATAGTCTTCACTGCATTTGAACTAACAGTGTACCTTCTTTTAATTAGTCAAGTATATTGATTAATTGAAAAAGTAAATGTTGTTAACAGTTTCAACAAAGGTAGAGGGGGCTTTGTTTTATCTCATTAAGCAATTTTTATTTCTATTCTAAACTAACGCTAAAAGTCTTGAAAATATATATCCGAAAGGCAGACGTCAAAATTAATAACAAACGAGAGTGCTTCAGTAGAAATGAAATTATCAAATATATTCTAGCAAGTCAGCTGTCCATTAAAACAAAAGGTTTAAAATATGCAAATATAATTTACACTGCATCACTTGAAAGTAGATTTAAGGACAGTTAAAAGTGAATAATGATGACAATTTACACAATTATGGATATAAACGAGTTATTCTAAAATCAGCACGTACTTCTTATGTTTGTATCCATAATACTAAAGTCAAATATACATTCTGTTTCGTCCCTCAGAGGGTAAACGGTAAGTTTATAGACTGGCAATGCTAAAATCCGGCGTTTGATCCCATGGCAAACAGAGAGCATATAGCCCATGTTGTGCCTTTGCATTTAAAACAGCATTTTGTATTTATAATTCTTCTGGTTAGCACAGGCACAAATTTTGGAACATATTTCATAACTCACAAAGCAATTTACAATTTGTAAAATGTAAAATGAGATGTTATACGAAAAAACTGTTTAGAATGTGTGAATTCTGTCGTCAAAATTGAAACGATGTCAGGATATTTTGTGACCTGTTGTTAATGGCAACATTAGTTTATGAAAACTACCTGTTAGTGAATTATAAGATTTTTTTTACCTATCGATTGGTTCGATATTCTTAAAGAGGAAGCTGTCAATATCTAGAATTATTGATTTGGTCTCGGCAGGTTAACACATTTATGTCAAATGATTGACAAATATTTTGTTTTGGTTACTCTGTAACTATACACCACACAGACACAAATTTCTTCTTCCTTACCATGTTATTTACTTGTTTGTTTTGAATTTCATGCAAAGCTACACGAGGGCCATCTGCACTAGCCGTCACTAATTTAGCATTGTAAGACTATAGGGAAGACAGCTAGTTGTCACCAACGTCACATCATTTTTCTTCCACCCCATGACTGAAAAAGAGAGCATGTTTGGTGTGACGGGGATTCGAACCTGCGACTCTCAGATTAATATAAATTTTAACAATTTATAACTACTCTCATATAATTAATTAATTCTTTGAGTTCGCCTTTATCAGCAATTGCACACTATCTCAGTTAATAGTGCACGAAGAGTTCATCACACATTCAGCCAATCATTAGTTTTTAATTTCTCTTATTATAAATTTCAAACTTCTACTATTCTGCCTAATATAATGTAAATTTTAACTACACGAAGTTTTATTTATTTTACATTTATTCTTCAGTTCAATTTTATTTTTCAGTTCTTTAATAATATTAAGTAACTTTATCCAAGGTTTAAATATTATTTAACAATCCATATATTTTGTAAAAAAATTACCTGTTTATATTACTCATGAAGCAACAGGAAGAAAGCAATCAAATATCATTTCTTTACCTCAAAATTACAAGAACTGACACACAATTCAAAACAGAAATTCACCGAAAAATCACCCATACTGGATTATACATTCCTTGGGACTCAGCACATGAAACAAAACAAAAACTCAACATACTAAGAAACTAAATAAACACATCCATAAAACTATGCTCACCAGATAAAATTAACGATGAATTAGACAAAATAAAACAATACTTCATCAACATCAATAAGTTTCCTCCACAAACCGTAGAAAACATTATACGCACACACCTAGACAGAAAGCAAAATCAACCAACAAAAGTAAATATATCTCACGAATCAAAAAATCACGAAACCATATACTGTTGCATACCATATATTCCCGACATCAGCAGACAAATAACCAACATTTGGTAAAAACTAATAACAAAATATGACATTCTAGTTAATACCAACTTTATTCAAAAACCAGGCACAAAACTGAGGTCTATACTGTGTAAAAACTACACTGACAAACACCATACCAACATTATTTATAAAATACAATGTGATAACTGCCACGACTTCTGTATTGGAGAAACAAGTAGAAAAATGGAAACCGGATTCAAAGAACACAAAAAGTCACCTCCACACGTTTTCGAACACTGCAAGTCAAATAAACACAACATAACCATAGAAAACACTCAAATACTAAATAAAGAAACAAACATAAACAAACGCAAAATTAAAGAAGCCTTACTTATACAACAACTTAAACCCAAAATAAACCAATATAAAAGAACGCCTTTATACCTATATTAAATATAATAAAATAAAATTATATATTCAAACATCTAACACCGCCCTCTACATTCCAACACTCAGTTACACAACCCCTTCCAAGCATGTGGTCAGCTTCCGGTCAGTTACCTTTTTCTTTCTTTGTGAACCTGACGATGACCAAGGAAGGTCGAAACGTTGTTCGCTCTTCTATGTAAAATATTTTCTCAACCCAAACGAGCCGTTTTTACATATATATTTCTCTACAAGTGGGTTTTCTCGACATCACTGATTATTATTTGACATTGTATAAATATCTTTCTCATTTCATCCAAACATACAACCAACGATTATTTATTTTTTCATTTGCTCAAACATATTAAGTTACCAACATCCATACTTTGTCCAATAATACAATTAGTAATGTGTTTGTGTGTTTTTCTTACAGCAAAGCCACATCGGGCTATCCACGGAGCCCACCGAGATGAGTCGAACCCGCTGATTTTAGCGTTGTAAATCTGGAAACTTACCGCTATACTAGCGGGGTACCAATCAGTAATGATTAATATTGCATCTATTTTTTCCAGTCTTTCCAGTATTCCAGAATGTTAATTATTATATTTGTACTTTATAAGAAGTTTTAAAATCAGCTTCATACTTCTAAAGGTATTTTTGTGTTTCTAAACATGTTTTAACTTACACCTAACTTTGCAAAACGTAATATGAATGATGATTGTACGCCAAACAAATATAATAAAAACACTTTTTCATTTAAGGAACAAGTAACATACATATTAAAGTTATTCAAAACGTTAAAGATATAACAAAATGAAATAGAGTAAATTATATAGAATAAATTAAGTCTCAAATATTATTCTTGCTAATAATTAGATGTAATGGTCTGCATTACAAGTATATTGTTTATCTCAACAATTAGATACAAAGCATTGAATCGCAAATACTTTTCTTGTTAACAATTAGAAACGTCTTTACCTTTGCTTAGCTATTGGCAGCTAGAAAACGTGTCACTAAGATGAAAACAACTTAATTTAATTAGTTTTGTCTTCAAGCAAGAGTAACAATTTCAGCATTAAATGAAAAAAACAATAGAATGACAGTAGGACATACAAAGGTAACACGCACCAGATGTAAAACAATAGCTTACTTACGTATACTTGTTAGTGACTATTGCTACGTGTAGCCTTTGAAGAGTGTGTTGTTATTTCTACTAGAAATATGATGTGATCTTTGTTAGAAATTCCCGATTTAACTTCTGTAACTTATAGTATTATGCGTAACAAACCTACTACGACATACTACAAGTGTAATGAAAACAGAAAAGGAACTAGGTAAGGACTAACACTTCTGTTATCACGAAACCTTAATTAGTCTATCTTTTTGCACAAATTAAAAGTTTCTTTGATGTTAATACGATGTCAAACTAACAATGTGGTAGAATACTTTGAGTTTCGTCTGTTAATTCGGTGATGCCACCGAATCAAGTGTTTAGAGTAAGTGTGTTTGCTTGTAACCCATCAACTTATCTGCTTCTTCCAATAAGAGGTTTACCTTAAGTAGAAATAAATTTACGACAGAGAGATGTTCAAGAGTTCTTGAGGTACACGACATGATCAAAATAAGTAAATGTTAATGGAACTAATAAGTCCAGACATTTTATACTCCTGTGCAAAACATTGTTGTCTTTGTTTCATAAAACAAATTCATTATGTACAAAGTTGAAAATATTCAGTTTATTTATGAACGAACAAGTGTAAAGAAGATACTGCAGTTATAAATAATTTAAGCTAAAATTAAAACATGGAAAGGAAATGAAACTGTATGATTTCTCTGTCTCCCTGTCCATAAATATATCTATCCAAACAGGGATATAAATGGAGTTTAATTATGAACAACAAAACGACCCAGCAACAATAAGTATTTAATCGTTAAACGTATCGGAATATGCACATTATATCTTCTGTCAGCTCTATTGAACAGGGTAGATTACGAGGCTGGATACCTGTCCTGCTAAGTACAGACCAGCTCTATACAGAAAGTATGTATTTCACTTTTGAAACTGAAAAACACCCAACGATAAATCGCTTTTACTTGATATTTAAATCAACGGAATAGATAACCATTTTACAACATCTCTCTATTGCAAAAATACATAAATACAGGCTTAAATACTCTATTCGACAGTTTTATTTTGACTTACTTAAAACGCAACCTTAGTCATTCCTTTCTTAAGTAAGTAAACTTTGATATCGAAGTCAACAAATTTTAAGAATAATTAAAACGCTTATTTACAAGCTCAGCTACAAATGATATTTGAATCACCTTTCAAAATACAAAATCTATTCCGATCTAAAGACCTATTTACTAACCCCATGTTTTCTAAGATCGTATACAAATATACACGTGGTAACTATAATGCCACTTACAATGGCAAAACTTTACCCCAATTACACCTACGAACATGTGGGAGTATCAATCAGAACCGGTAAAATGCAATCAAATCCACCAGCCTCCACAATTCTTGATTATGAATTTCAAAGTCATTTTATCTGGATCGTTGAATACTGAACTTTTAATTAAAGAAAGTTTATCTATTATAAATGAAACCACAACTTTAAATAATAACATAACTTTACCACTATTAAGTTTGTTCTGAATACTTGTATAATGTTGTTGTATTGCCTTATTCTTTGTTTATTTAGTTGTCTATTAATCTATTTCATCCTTTTATTCTGCATTTTAATTACTTTTTACAAAAAGGTTTAAACTTTATAAATATTTGTACCTAATAATCTGCCGTATTTAGTATAGCTTGTTAAGGATGTTATATTCTGAAACATTCAAGAATTAAATGTTTGTTACTGATAACACACACATGTCAAATGTTCGTTGTTATTGCCGCAATGTTGTTGTTTATCAGTAAACTTCGATTTCCTCCAAATGAATTTCTTGCTAGAGCGTGATTATTATAGGATTTCATCTCATCAGTTCTTCATTTATGGCATTATTAATTTTCTAGTCAATTTTTGACAAAAAATGTTTTCATTACTGTTTGTTACTTTTATACTATTCTCTCCAGTGACACAGCGGTATGCCTGCGGACTCGCACCGCTAAAAACCGGCTTTCGATACCCGTGGTGGGAAAAGCACTGATGGCCCATTGAGTAGTTTTATGCTAAATCCTAAACAAAAAGAACTTTTAAACTATATAGTTTGATTAATTCTGATCATGGGTTCTAAATAGTATATTTATCTATTCTAAATCAATGCAAAAATCATATTAATTTGACATTTAAATGAATCATAAAATATTACTGATATTCCACCCTATAGTTGGTACTTTAGCTATATTTCAAACCTATGATTTTGACTCGGTTTTTCAAGAGAATGTGCAAGCATATAAAAGCACGTAAAAGAAAAACAATTATGCCTGTAAAGAACAATAAGCAGATACACTTTAGAAACTGAATGAAATGCATAATTTTATGTCCACAGCAATTTATTAAATGGGTTCAAAACATTATAGAAATTATCCTGGTGTGAATTTAAAAAGTGTTAAAAATCATTCAGAAAATCGTTGCGTCCGATTGGTTCACGTGAGGTAAAAGGAAACACAGAGAATTATGACCAATGTCTGATAAAGGTATGAATTTTGTTTCTACAGTTAAATATTGTAGAAAACAAATTTGAAAGTTTAAAATGTAAAAGTTTCAGATGCAAAAGAATGAGTTTTTGTGCTTAAATGCAAATGCTGCAATAATATATATTTTTAAATGTTATAATCTGTATTGTAACTTAACTTCACCGTTACATAAATGTGACATTAGATTAATGTCAATAAAATGGTACAGTTAACTAAATATAAAAATGTGAAAAAATAATAGCATTGTATCTTTGCAATTGTAGATCAAACACGCCGTACTCGCCTAACCGTTATGTTTAACAGTTATCTCTTTTAGTGTTTCATCCATCAGGTTCTTCTTCTGCATACAAGACGCTATATTCATTACATGAAATTCATTGTGTCCTTGCACTGTTAGATATAGTAAGCTATACTCCCACAATATTAATACAGTACACTATATTCCTTACACAAAATCTACTGATTTCTGTAGTGTTAAACCTGATAAACTGTAACTCTACAACGATGCATACAACATACTGTAAAACATAAACAACACACCCAGCATACTACAGCCAAATAGCACTACACTATGCAAGCTGGAAACCCACAACGGTCCGGTTTCTTAGATGCAACAACATTCTTGATAACGTACTGGGTGCATTACGATGGTTCTATTTAACACCACTCTTGATAATACTGTGTGCAACATGCAGAGTTCCGAGCATCACATTACGAATGTTAAGCGAGTTCGTTGTAACAGTCTAGGGATAAACATATAAGTGTATTCACAGTGATGACATTTTTATAAAATATCCATTTTTCATCTCCAGTCACTGATCTGTCCAAAAACGGTGAGTTACGTTCACGAGAGTGCAGAGAAGTACAAATTTCTATTCTTGTACTAAGATTGGCTTCTGTCAAATCAAGTAGAACTCATTTTCGTAGTTTTGACACCTTTCCCAGATGTTGCAGATGACGGTGAGCTGTTGAATGAGTTGAATTAAATTTCTGTGCTAGTTCTTCAACTGTTACAGCACAAACTTCATCAAGTGCAACCAACAGCAAGTCATCATTAAACTCAATAGGACGACCTGAACGTGGTGCATCACTTAAGCTGTAGTCACCTGATCTGAACTTCTGAAATCACCTTCGACATTTTCTTTCACTGAGAGACTCTGCACCATAAACACCTTGAATGTTTCGTGTAGTTTCTGCTGCACTATTGCCTTTTTTAAACTCATAAAGCATTATATGTCTAATGTGCTCCTTAGACACATCCATCTTCATTAGGGTTTATTTGATTAATTATCTGAAAACATTGAGTTTTGTTAGTTTCTTTCATTTTTCTGGACATTTTTATGCATGTCCTACTGCATATTTTAGTCATTAAAGCCTTCTTCAAAGACAGAAATGATGACGTACTTTCTGTATTAAATTTTCGGACATCACTTATGGGATGACCTGCTAGTATGTCGCTAATCTATTATTTTAATTTTTACTTCTCTTGACTATTATTAACTAAAATATTTAGTTCTTTTTTGTAGAGAGAAGTTCTGAGATGATCTTGAATAAAGTTTGAAATAATTAAGAAAAAATAGTTATATCTTAAATAAACACAGTAACCTAGAAATAAAACTTTTTAATTTCGCTTTTCCCTTCATTAATAAAGATAGAGGAAGTAAACACAGTATGGCACCATACGACTTTAGTTGTTGTGTACTGTTATGTTATGTTTACTGCTATTTGTATCATGCCCACCACGAATGATTAAATCCTTCTGAGCGACTAGAGAGCATAATAAAGTACAATTGAGTTCTGAAATTCCCCTGACAATTAAAATCACAGATAAAATACGGTTGAAGTTCGAACTTAAGTACAAAGCTACACAGTCTCTGTTACGCCTACCACGAGTATCGAAACCCGGTATCTAGTGTTGTAAATCCACAGATATAACGCTGTGCCACCGAGGATGGGGTCATCAAATATGGATATGCGTTAGAACATCAAACGAAGCTACAGTTAAACTAACATTTTAAAAATTAAAATAAATGTCTCTGAAGGAAATAATAATCTGATACAAAAATGAAACTAATGTTCTCAGAGGAATGACGATCCCAAATAAAAAATTCAATGTGCATAAATCTTTACTTGAGGTGAATATGTTCCAAAACTTAAAACGTATGGAAAATGCAGTACAAAGCACTTGCTTTGTTTTAGTTCTCATGTGAATATTTGAAACTGTTAAGAAAGACAAACGGACCTAATACCTTCTGAACCTTTCTGTGGAAATGCTATTTGCTATCCTTTTATTTTATTATTTATTTTTTTGTAATGGCCTTTCCTTTCAGTGAATTTCAGCCACAACTCGAATGTTGTACTTATTTAATTTCGTAATGAATTTTGTAAATTTGTTAGCATTGAACAGGAAAAAAACGTAAAAAACAAAGTTTGTCGTGTTATTATGACTACTTTTGATTAAAATTTAAAATTTATTATGTTTGTGAACTTAAGAATTTAAAGTTGACTATGTCAAAAATGCTAATTTTGTTCATAATGGGAACGAGAGAAACAGTATAATTATAGTTAACAGACTAACAGACTTAACCTATATAATTAATTTCCTATTAAAATCCATCACACCAATTCAATTAGTAGCTGGTAAAATAAACGCCTAATAAAAATTACGAAAACCAATTAACAACTATAAAATAATCAACTTATTGTAGCTGGAGTTCCCATTTATTGCTGTTTTCAATAATTTCAGCTATTTAGTAACCACAATGTTGTCTTTGTGCTTCTATGACTATTATTTTTAAATAATTTGAGTTTATTCAGTTTAATAAATTGGAGTGATTATTCATGAAAATGATCAGTTAATTGGAACTAGTGAATTAGTGTTCCTTTTTATTCCAACTGCCGAAATAATTGAAATATTGTTTATTTGTCTGTTATTAAGCACGAACCTAGGAAATGGCTAATTGTGCTCTTTCCACTGCAAGTATCGAAACCCGAGGTTTAACATCAGGAGTTTTTTGTTTCTAACCCATTTCGCGTGAGAATAATCTATTAGTTGGCCAACATATTTTCCTTACTCTGCTAGAAAAAAAAACAACAGATAAAGCCATGTTATTGGACCACCAGGTGGATTATGTTCTGAAAAATCCAAGGTCAAAGCATCTTTTTTTTTTTCTAAATGTAGTTAAGTCATTATTAATTTTATATCTTCTAGAAAAATTCTCTGCCTATAAAAAATTTCATTGTAAAAGTTGAAACATTCTCTCACTAGTATTAATAAAAATAACAAGCACACTACATTTTTCAGTAATATTTTCTAGATCAGTTGCCTCAGTTAACCTCATACTCATCAGTTCTTAACCTCAGCAGCAAATACTTTGTCTCTGTATTCTTATTGTTGATTGTTATCCTTTTCAAAGAAATACTTCTCAATTAGATAGGTACAGTAATCTAATGAACCATTACTTGATAGCTTGGAAAGCAAAAAATGTAATTTCCTTCCTTATCATCATTAGTAGCAGCTGCAAAATGTAATCCGTATATTTGGTTCTAGCTAATACTTCAGAAAGCAAGAAGCTCTACTTCCTTTTAATAACTGGTTGCATGAATTAATGTCTGCCTAAGCTTTTATTACACGGGTTAACAAAAAAATTGGTATTAGAAAAAACTCAAATGATATAGGGTAATTTGATAGTGGTGACCTCTAAAATGTAACCATACTTCGTCCATCGTCTCCAGATTTGCATAAATAAAACATTTGTTTTCACGATGTATTTAAGAATATTTTTAACAAATCTATTATAACTCGAAAACTAGAGGCGGTCAGTAATTTTCTATACGAGTTTTACAACTATTACTGTGAAATTACTAGAAAATAACAGTTTTATCGAGCAGCAAAAAAAAAGTCCAGTGTTGTTCCGAAATAACTATAGCACAGTATGCCATGCTACTACTTAGGAAAGCAAGGAGTATATATCCTTTTAGTCAATAGTTTTCCAATTACCTACCATCCTTGCTTTCACAATCAGTCATATAGATATCGAATGGCAGGCTAACATTGGCATTTAATTTAATGATTAGAGCTGGTAATCGTTTCCATTTTCAGTAATAGCTCATCGGTGTCATTGGAGATAAGTAACCACAATTTCCTCTTCCTCATCAACTGGTTCGGGATGATTCAGAGCCATGTTTCTACCTTCCTTAGTCATAGTTTCCTCTCCAGAGTTTCGGTCAAGCCAGTCAACCAAGAGTTTGTTTGTGACATACAGGTGCAGCTTGACAATATGTTTCATACACCATTGTATGCCTCCAGTCTGTTGTAGTTCAAACATTAAAGAACCAACTAGATGGATCCAATTTGCTTTCACGCAGCTGGCACATACAATACTTACACCAAATGATCACATTGAAAAATTCCATGCTTTCACTATTTGACTATATCACGTATTCTGTCATCAACTCAGTAGTTGTAGTTAGGGAAATTAATGTGTGTTGAAAATCATTGATCTTAGCTACTCTTATTTTCTTGGGGACGCAGAGAGACTTTCTCTCACTCATATTAACACTTTCCATCTGATCATAAGTAGGTTCAACAAACATATTGTGGATCCCTCTTCATTGTTGTATATGCCATCATTACGTATGCTAATAAATTTGCATCCACTTGGTAGTCTGTATTAGCTGTTTGACAAATTATTAGACTAGAGAGCTGACGAAACGAAAAATGAGTTTTCACCATAACTCACACTTTACAAAACTCAGTGAATATTTGACTGTTAATTAGCTCTTTGGCATATGTGGATTTCTTCCAGTATTCAAATTTGTACTACAAAATTCTATGGTAACACATCCGCGATAATTTGTGCTTGTATAACAAGCAATGGAGAGGGTTTAGTCCATTCGGTGATACAGTCGTAGTTTACAACTATCTTTGACTGACATCTATGGTTACCTCCTATAGGAGAGACTTAATAATTTTCTGTTGGAGGTAACCATCTTAAATTGTTATTCTTCTGGGCAACACACTATAGAGCAATCACACTAGAGCTGAACATGTCAATTTAATAATGCCCGGGAAAACTGCCACTGAATGTTAGCACAAAGGCAGGTTACATTTTTGTGCCCGCCACTCTTTGTACAAAGTCCCGAGTATTTGTTGCTTCAGAGCTCTGAAAACCACCAGTTACAGCAGTATTGGACACCACATCTCATGGGTTGATAACAATGGCACCTAGCGCCCTTTTCCCTTATAACAATATCTGCACTGTATTCGAGAGCCGTAAGCATACAATATTAAATTCCATCCTTAAACTGTGATGACATCACTTTATTGTTGCTGGTGTAAATGTCTAGAAGAAATTTACATTTATGTCAAGGGGATATCAACACTGGAGCATTCACTGAAACAGGTTTTAGGTAATAGAGTGTCTGATTACATTTCTTATTTCATTCAAAGTGTTCTTTCACTTTCATGAGAGTCAAAAATAATGCAAATATTTTCAAGAAGTTGACCATAAGCCTTTGATATTATGAGAAGAACCAAGAGAAATGCAGATTTATTGTTTCATCACGAGTTCAATCCAATTTCTCATGATATCTATCTCACGTGAGGATCCAGTTTTATTGAGAAAAATCAACTTTATTTTACATGAATGAACTCTGCTTTGTTTTTACTTTCAAATTGCCCAAGCTTGCCTTTCAAATATGCTGGAATGCTTCATGTTCTTAGACACAAACTAAAGAGCACATCCAAACTCTGATACATCATAAACGTAGAAAAGGCATCTGTTCCACTGAAGTCCCTGTTTGAGCGACTCATAAATAGGTGGTGTGGTGGTGTATTAAGCATATTGAATCGTATCACACAGAACATACAGGGGTCATATATAATGAAATAAACTAAGGAGCCTTCCAACACGTTCAGTCACTTAACGTTAACTCATTGGAAATCCATACAAATATTTGGTATTCCTTTCTTTTTTCGTGACAGTGAGTAATAGAAAGGATAAAGCACTTTCAAAATACTGTCTGGCTTCATCTTGTAACATTCTATATATATTAGCACTTACGATTTTCCTAGTTCTAAAAGAAAAGTGATATAGCAGTTGCTTTATCAACTGTACACCACATATATCTATATGGTGTTAAATCACCATGATTCTACACAAAATGTCATATAGTTCTTCAAATGCATCGGTATATTTACCCAATAATTTATGGAGTTGCTTTTTCGCATTCGGTCTAGATTTTTAGCGAATTTATTCATTTTAGCAAACACTCTTATGTGTGTTGTTAGCATCATATTTACCGTTAATAGAGGTGTGATGGACACAACCTTAGTGTTACCTTGCCACTAGCATCAGTTACTTCCATTTCGCTTGCCATATCTATGACCATTATCCATAATTACAACAAAATCGCTGGAAATTTATCCTTGTCAAATAGATCACTGCCAGAACTAATACTTCCTGGTCTATGGACAGGAAGCAATTTGCTTCATGTATGATTTCTATAGCTATGTTACACGACGTTATTACATTATACTTTATGCAGCTTAAGCCACAAAACACATAGTTCCCTCGCTATATACATTTCTTCAGTCCACCAATCCGTGATTAAATCAATGGTAATGAGTGACTTACATACAAAACATCAGATCATGCACTGAATAGACAAAATCGACTTATAAACCCTCTAGCACGTTAATCCCACGAATTCCAATTCCATATCTGAGAAAAAGTTACTAGTTAGTTTGTTCTGTAAGTGATGATTCTTGAGGTAAGCTAAATATTTATTTCTTTTCTAACTTATAGTTTATTGCCATTTGTCACAATAAAACTAGTATTCGCTGTCAGTATTGGTCTCACTCAGAAAACTTGAAAGAGTATGAGGCCAACTGGGGTTCTCAATTTTCTTGTGCCTTCTAGAAACTTAACCTCTAACCTTTGAATCTTTACTGACTTATATCAAGATCCACCCAACTCTCACAAAGTAGGGTTAAACATTACATTCTTTAGGGCATAATGCAAATTGTGCAATATGTTCCCCAACCGCAAAATTAGTGGATAAACCTAATTTGGGCTCTACCAGTTTTTTTAGCATTTACCACAGCATCTACCACTAGTTGCTTATTATGAAAATCCGTAATTCATTGCTCCAATTGTTGGTACGGGTACCCTACTACACTTACCTACATTTCTGTTAAAAAAAGTGCTAATATTGTGGTTATATGCTGGGCAACCAACTAGAGCTTACAGTTTTGCCAACATGGGTATGCTGAAAAGTATGTACATTCCCTTTACTAATTCCCCACTAGACCATTCTGACAGTACCTACCATATATAGATAGACCTTGTTGTAGCATATATCACGTGAATAGACTTTACTTCAGTATGTACTGGATGAGATAATTCACATTGCTCTGCTCACTCACTGAAAACCATTATAGTTGCTTTATATTTCCATTCCATGAGTTGGTTGGTTGTTATCCTCAGACTGGTGGATGCACATGAGGAATTTTACCACTCATCAGTGTAATTGCCGTTACAGGCCCAACCGCAAGCTTCTTCTTGTTTAACATTTGGATGGAAATGACCACTTTCAAAACACATGGCTTTATAAAAGTGATAAGGTCCCTCGCTCGTGAGTAGTATTGCATAAACAACTGGAAAGTTTTACAATGAACTTATTATCTAAGATGTCCACCTAATCTGAAAAGGACATTGCTCTGTATGCTTTCCTGTGCAATTGGCACAGATCATCTTAATAGGTAAGGTGACCTGTCCCTTGATGCCAAATATTTTCTGACCTTTGAAGTTGGCCTGATGGATTGTTTGAATTGGTAGCACAACTTTTACATAACGGTGTGCCCGTAATCTAATTGCTCCTCATACAGGTGTTTGACAGTGTTAATGCACGTACCATCTGAGATTGGTACCAAGTCTTGCACAATCTATTATTGAGTATATCTATTCCAGACAATCACTTGCATAAACGTTTTCAGGAAATATTCCAAATATTCCACACTCGCAGAGACATTTTTTTAAGCCAAAGTGCTTCTCTCTCATAATCCCAGTTAATGCCAGATTCTTGATGGAAGTCGATCATATTAAATTTACCTCCAAAATAGGCAATTAGTCCCTAGTTCAGTGCTACAGAATGATGAACTATTTGAGGTGGTTCATCATACAACTTTGAACAACCTCAGGTGTTGTAACTTGCCATTGGAGTCATGGGTATCCTTTTCAGCCTGAAAGCTACCTCACCTCATGAATCAAAGCATACAGAAATTGGTACCAACCAGAAAGACAACTTTAACAGATGGGATTCATTCTCTAAAAGTACATATGTTTTCTGTCCACTAACTACGGCTGGTCTCGTTCAGAGCTGTGGCTGTAGTAATCTTGCTGGCGTCAGTATAGAAGTTCATTATAACGCTCCAAACGAGTTTTCGAGCTCTTTAGGCGCCAATTAATCTGGCAACCATCAGTTTTTCCACACTTCCCTTTTGCAAAGACTGATCCCCAGAGGTACGATATATTCAAGTGATCTGAATGATCCAGGTCTGCCTGAGTTAGCGGTTTCAGGGTAAATAATTTTCTGAATATTTGCATCATCAGCTTTGAAAAACGTTCCATGAAGAGGAAATAATTTCCCCTATACTCAATATACGTCACATACAACTGTCTGATCTTGAACAGTTTTACTACAAGAATAAACCATTATTTCAATGAAAGTGGTCTTTAAAACTGTTAAACTCGAGAGACCATTTCAGAAAAATCAGAGTTACGTACAAACAAAACTTCGCCTTCCAATCTCTTGGTTATATTTTAAATTAAAACAACTGATTTTCGAACAAGTTCTGACAAACAGAACCACAAATAACTACAGATTCGTTAAGGAAATAAGAAGAGTGATTCTAATCAGATAACTTAACTAAGTTTGTCTTTTGTGTTCAAAAATAGTAAAACTTGGTAAAGTTGGTAAAAATTAAAACAATGATTATTATATAAGAGAATAAATGAACATGCAGAGAAGGTAATTGCACACACGAGTAGAATATCACTTTTGCTACACTGTTGTTTACTACCATAACTTTCTTTCATCTGGAAAAACTTCCGTTAAAATAAACCCGATAATCTTCAGAGTAAGCCTTTTCTCTATAACCTCCTAGTAGGGCTGATCTAAGAAAGCATACATGAATTCGAGAGTTAACCTTGCGTTTTATGTCCAGTCGACAGCGTCACCTCATGAACATCTACATGCTTTATCAAGACAGTCGAATGTCCAAGTGTCTGATATCCAAACTTTTGCTCACTATTGATGAATGATTGTTATATCCTGATATATCCGGACCTTTTCTACCTTCTGTTGATCATTGCAAGAATACTCTGTTTGTGAAGTGTGACCCTGATCCCAATTTGTGTGTGTGTTTTCTTATAGCAAAGCCACATCGGGCTATCTGCTGAGTCCACTAAGGGAAATCGAGCCCCTTATTTTAGCGTTGTAAATCCGTGAACACACCGCTGTACCAGCGGGGACTTCCCAATTTGTTCAATCGCTTCGAATTCATTGTAATGATATCTGGAAAAAAAAATAAAAATAAAATAAATTGAAAAGATTGTACGTGATTTTCATTCATCATCATCATCTGCCACTCAATTCCATGAAGGAACATAGGGCCGCAATCACTTGCGGTTTCAGTAACATGTATTGAAGTGAGTTGGTTGTTAGCCCACTGCACCGAGCCGTCCCTAATTTAGTAGTGTAAGACAAGAGGGAAGGCAGCTAGTCATCACCACCCACCGCCAACTCTTGGGCTACTCTTTTACCAACGAATAGTGGGATTGACCGTCACATTATAACGCCCCCACGGCTGGGAGGGCGAGCATGTTTAGCGCGATGTGGACGCGAACCCGCGACCCTCAGATTACGAGTCGCATGCCTTAACGCGCTCGGCCATGCCGGGCCGTGATTTCCATTACAATTACCTTAAGCTATGTTAAACCAAAAAGTAGTTCCCGAAAATCTTTTCCGGGTGCGTTGTCAAGATAACCATTATACCTCTCAACAATGATATTTTCTAAATCTTAAGAGTCAAACGTAATATAAATCAGTTATTTGTGAAGATAGTTCTATGTATTTTAAATGAATAATTCCCACACACGTTTTGTAATGTCACTGTGTGTTTCTTGACTGATTAATCGAAGTGCCTACTGTGAAAAGTACGCACATCAGATGAAAGAAACATACACTGCAGAATTCATTATCGAGTTAAAATTTTGAAGAGACAAACCAACATTGTTCAATTAGAATACTTTAATCGAATTCACAAAATGATAGCCTTGTATTTCTTCTTCAGACAGTATAATGGATAAAGAAATAAACTTTAAGTTCTTAAAAACAATAAGATTGCGGGAAGCAAATTTCATTCGTTCGCTTCTTGGTTTTTGAATTTTGCGCAAACCTACACGAGGGCTATCTGCGCTAGTAGTCCCTAATTTTGCAGTGTAAGATAGTGGGAAGGAAGGAAGTCATCATCACCCACCGCTAATTCTTGAGCTACTATTTTACCAACAAATAGTGGGATTGACCATCACTTTATAATGCCCCCACGGCTAAAAAGGCGAGCATGCTTGGTGTGACGGGGATTCGAACCCTTGACCCTCAGATTAGGAGTCAAATGTTTTAACCACCTCATGCCGGGCCAAATTTCATCGGCACTATTGTGCAGAGCTTTTAATGCTTGTTTGTTACAGAATGAAAAAAAGTGACAGTTGCTATTAGGGTAAAATCCCCCAGTGGCTCAGCGGTATGTCTGCGGACTTACAACACTATAAACCGGGTTTCGATACCCGTGGTGGGCAGAGCACAGACAGCCCATTGAATAGCTTTGTGCTCAAATCAAAACAACAACCATTAGAAAAAAAAACTGGTGTGAAAGCTTCAAAGTGCAGGTTGCAAACTTTAAAAACATTTAAAGTTATTTTTTTATATATGCTCTAAATTTATTTATTTTTATTTGTTGTAAAATTACTTTTGTGTAAGAATTAAGTAGAAAAATGTTCTGTCTTAACTTTGAAGTAGAATACCATTTTGATGCTGAAAAATTTAGTTTAAATCAGTTTAATGTTCGTAGTTAAAGTAAAAGACGATTGTTGTAGACTTAGTAAACACAAGCAATAATGTAATGATGCAAAAACTTTTCAGACCGTTTATCTTTAAACTAAATATCTTAACTTTAAACTAAAACAAACGGAGTAATTGTATAGTATACAAATAACTTAATGGTATGGCATTTGAAATTAAATAATAACGTTAAAGACTGTTCTGGTTTCTTTGCTATGCAGGGCAGTTTTAACCGTGCTCTACAGTTAAATAATATATCATTGTAGTATTTGGTTCTTACATGAAATTCAGATGTATTTTGAATGTATGTGAAGAAAATGTTTTACACCGTATAACATTCAAGTAAACTTACTTTACTGAAAACAGTGTTCACTTAGAAAGTTTCTGGTGTGTAACCTTTAAGTAAAATATATTTATTGTGTAACAAATTACAAGCTGACTTCTAAAGCCATATAGCTCAAGTCAGACAACATTCGTTGTACAATGTGACACTACAATAAAAAACAAACGAACAATTGACGTGTTTGTCTATCATCAAAAATCACATAATTATATATTCTGTTTTATATTTAACTGCCTAGCATGACCAGGTGGCTATCGACTTATAATCTGAGGATCATTGGATCCAAACCGCTTAACGCCAAACATACTCGCCCTTTCATCTGGGGGCGGGGGGTATAATGGGACGGTCGATACCACTATTCGTTGGTAAAAGAGTAGCCCAAAAGTTGGCGGTGGGTGGTGATGACTAACTGCTTTCCCTCTAGTCTTACACTACTAAATTATGGACGGCTAGCACAGATAGCTCTCGAGTAGCTTTGCGCGAAATTCAAAAACAAACAATTCTATTTTTGTTGTTGAATAAACAACTAAATTAGGGATGGCTGGAGCTGATAGCCCTCACGTAGCTTTGCGCGAAATTCATAAAACAAAACCAACAAAACTACTGTTACAGTGTATAACATTGAAACAAAAAAATCACGTGAGATCATCTAATTTCTGATTTTAAACTGAAAATCATTAAATTTCTTGTTTAGTATCGTACAACTCTTTCATATGAATAGGTAGATATTTCCGGAATTAGCTTAAATAAAGAAAGAATATATTGTGTATATTTTAAACCATTTCTACATGAAACATGGGAAATTATTTTTAAAAAACAAGATATAATTTCTGAAATATTTTTCATCTGAAAATCTTAACTTGTCGCTAATCTGATGTGCATCGTAATCTCAGCAAATACTCCAGCACTGCACAAACTAAAACATATATTTATAGACATGTTGCTAAGTCTTTTTTTTTTATCTGGAAATGCATTTAATGTTAGAGAACACATCTGAGAATCATTCTTCCCAAGGGCTTCCTGCCAATTAAGTAACATAAGTATAAAATTGAGGGCGTATACAAGTAGTGTGTTAGAGAGCCGCTTTAATGGTTCAAAGCGGTGTTTGCCTTTCATGCGATCAAATATAGAAATATTGAACTAATAGAAGATGTATCTTTGGGAGAATACTTTTGTTTATTCTCTTGCTTTCCACTTCACGAAATTTCACAGTCTATGGACAAGAGACCATAAAAGGTCACCTCTTTGTACACTACACAGAACTGCAATATAACATCGTTAGTGACTAGTGGATTGTATAGTTACTTCGATGCGTTAGGTACATTACCAAACGATTTTCTATTTCAAGTTGTCGGTACGTTTATCGTCTTTCTTCGATGTGAAAGTTACCTAAAACGTTTTGCGAAATGTAGAAATTAAAAAAAAAACGAACTATACTGAGATTCGATTTTTATTTAACAAATGATTGTTAGAGGTTATATCGAGGTTATATCAAGGATATGAAAATTTTTAAAGATTAAAAATCACTGAACTTGTGTCTACCTAGGCTTATCTGTTTCTGACGTTAAGTATTGACAAACATTCATACAAAATTATGTTTTTAGATGATACTATTTTCTTGTATTACAACAAAATACATGGATTAGAATGAAAATTACCTTTAACAAGTTGTTGTTGTTTTTTATCTGAAAAGGACTGTCACGTTATTCGAAAACGAGAGCACAGTGCATAGTTGGCCTACCGTATTGAAAATATGGTTATTTTGTGTCTGTCTGAAGTAAAAAAAATCCCTCTTTGAATTTTGGAGTCGTGGGTAATTATAAAAGCGATGGTAAAATCCAACTATTTGGTGTGATATGAGTAGCCCAAAAGTTGTTAGTGAGTAATGTTGACTAGTTGCATTACCTTACTTTAGGTCTCCAAAATTAGAGAGGGTTTGGTTTGTTTTGAATTTCGCGCAAAACTTCACGAGGGCTATCCTCGCTATTAAAGAGGGTCATGGCAGATTGTCTACCTGTAACTTTGGGAGAAATTCAAGAAACAAATCTAAAAATCAAGAAATTATTCAACTGTTATTCAGATCCACACTATTCTCTTTGTGTGTTACACTATTGTTGTAACCGAGTTAATATACTAATTTACCCAGGAAAACGGCATTGAAAAGAACATAAGCAAATTAGTAACTTCTTGATGACGAGAAACCCACTTGAAATAAAAATGTATCTCAAAACGGCTGGTGTGGATAGGTGTTAACACTTTTATTAATAAGGAGAGAGCGACGTTTCGACCTTCCTAGGTCACATTCTTAACCGAAAGATAATTAAATAAAAGCGTTAATACCCATAGCAACCGTTCTGAGATACAAATTAGTGAGTAAAATGCATCGATTCATGAATTGTTTACCTGCTCTCTTATTAATGTTATCACAATAACGTCTTGCGATGTTCTAAATGCATATACTTCTAACAACGCAAACTATTCGTCACTAAAATTATATAAACAATCAATATACAGTATATGTTAAACTTTTAACCATAACTCTTAATGCAGACAACATTAAGGAAAGAATGGAATATGTCCTACTTACAAGACGCATAAGAAACTTAAGTTTTCATCATGAACTGATACTGATTCAGAATACTTACATATTCTTATATGATCCATTATAGTGAAACCAGTAATGTCTTTATCGAAACTGCCAATGTTTATATGCCCTACAAGTCCTTACTGGATTCATCATGACCAATTCCCTTTTATCATTATAAAGTGACGGTTAGTTGCACTATTCTTTGGTAAAAGAGTAGCCCAATAGTCGGCGGTAGGTAATTCACTGGTAACTTAGGGACGGCTAGCGCAGACAGACCTCAAAATTCAATCCAAGCCAATCATTGAGGAAATATGTTTCCTCCCAAAGAGGCAAGAGAACATATAACAGCACATAGAGAGTGCAAAATGTTTTATTTGTTTTCCTATTCTACCTACTATACAAAAATTAATTTCAAGTCATATTCAATTTGTTATTTGTAGTGCGAGTACTACTATATTACCTGAAAGATCGAACTTGTATAAAATAAAAGTAAAAGGTACTAGAATTATAAGGTTAGTGATTTTAGAGTGACACATGTAAATGCACATTGCGTTAGCTTTATAACATGATTTTTTTTCTTTAAAGAAACTAAATGTGTTTGTGAAAAACAATTCCGTAATTACGCATGGCGTTAATATAGTTACCAAATGATCCTTTAAACTACTTTGTCTGAAACTAGTGAAATTTGTCTATAAAAATACATGAGCAAATATATTGTTTAAACAGAAGTTATAATCCGAATTCCATAGTGTTTATTTTACATCTTTTGTATAAATTTTCGCGTATTTTTGAAATACATCTGTGAGGATGAGTTTGTTTTAGCATAAAAAAATAATAATCTCCTATGGGTTTATTAATAGGTAACTTTAATAAAATTGATCAAATTATGTTCATGGTAATACATTAAAATATGGTGAGGGCTGGTATCTAAACTAACCCATGCGTATTCTGTGTAGTTTGAGTGAAATACAAATATTTACTGTTATTGTTGTTTGCAGTGGTTAGTAAGTTCGTATTTTTTCTTTTGATTGAATTTTAATATAAGCTATCCAAATTTAAATCCTAATTCCTCACAAAACGAATTGTTTGTACACGACGATTTCACATCAAGAAATATTGTGTGTTTGTGATTTTCAAAATTATGAGTATCTAAAGGTTTATAAAGGTATTATTAAGTATTCAAAATATATTTATTAGAGATACATAACGCCCCCTAGCGGCACAGCGGCGTGTCTTCAGACGTAAAATGCTAGAAAGCAGGTATCTATACTCATGGTGAGTAGAGCACAGATAGTCCTGTTTGGAGCGTTGAGCTTATCTTCAACAAATTGGAGACATAAAGTTTCAGTTATCCAGCAGAAATGTACCAACTTAAGTGTACGTGTATTGGAAGTTAGAGAATACATATGTTTTATCTATATTAAGAAAACAAAACTCTATAGAAGTTTTTTCTATAAGAATATTGTCTGTTAACGAGATTTAGTAGTTGAAAAGCGCTTATAGTTTGTTTTCCGTTCCTAAAATAGGGTCATAATTTATCAGTTTACTTACGACGCTGTTACAAAAGACATGCACTGACTTAGTAATAAGGTATGTAAAAAGGAATGAAGTAACCGTTAATAACAAGAAAAGAAAACAGAAACAAAGACATAGCTTGTAAGGGGAAAGGTTTTAATCATGAATTTCGGTGACAGACTTATCTTATTTTACAAAATAGAATATATTCGATTATATAAGAAAACAGAACCGATTTGATGTATACCTTCAAACAAATTCCATTACTATGACACAGTTTCACTTCTTTAAAGAACAGTGTTTTGTTACAAAAACAGTATTTGATCTAGTTTTATAATTATAGTAACAATGGAACACATTATTATTGTTTTATTGGTATGTATTCTCTGACTAAAGTTTAATGTGTCAGTCTAAGCAGTGAGATTGAAGTGTTTGGATATCGATAATTTATTTCCAGTACCAATAAAGTATCTCTTTTCCTGATGTGTTGATTCACTTAACTTATTCTATTACGAGAGAGATTAAAAAAAAAAAACTGACAAACTTTGAAGTGAGGTAGATTATAAGAAGCTTCATAGTGAGTGCTATGCAGAAAATCATTTCTCTCTATTTTAAACACGCACTATTTTAGCGGTAAGGTTACAGATACACTACGCTAAGGTCTGGGATTATATTTCTCGTGGTGTTTATGGCGCAGATAGCCTAAGAGTAGCTTTGTGATAAAATAAATACAAAATGTCTTAATCAGTGTAAAAAGTGTGTTTCAAGTATGAAATAAAACGAGATACAAAACCAAAAATAAACGTACACATACATAGATAAATACATATATATGTATATATACGTTGTTAGATGATGGAAAATAATTTTAAGAACCCTTAGTAACGTGAGTGTTTAAAAAAATGAAATTTAACTAGGGACATATCAGTCATTATATGGTTAATCTAGCAAGACGACCTTACAGATACTGACGGTTATTTGAAAGGAGTTTAGAATAATTAGTTCAACTAAACGATATTTTAACAACTGATAATTTGAATTATAGTTAGAGATATGGCTTGACGTAATAAATACATTATTGCAAAAACAATTGTGTTAAATTTAATTCAAGTTATAAAATGAATAATTTCACGACTGTGTCTGACTTGTTTACTACTATGTGATGAGTCTTTCGAGAGGAATCGAGCCCCTGATTTTAGCATTGTAAATCCGTAGACTTATCACTGTACCTGTAACAAATGACAACAAAAACAGGAATAAAAAGAATAAGATAAACACAAATATGTCACTAGCACACAAATATGTGACTAGCGCACAAATATGTCACTAGCACATAAATATGTCACCAGCACACAAATATGTCACTAGCGCACAAATATGTCACTAGCACACAAATATGTCACTAGCGCACAAATATGTCAGTAGCACACAAATATGTCATTAGCGCACAAATATGTCACTAGCACACAAATATGTCACTAGCGCACAAATGTCACTAGCACACAAATATGTCACTAGCGCATAAATATGTCACTAGCGCATAAATATGACACAAACGCAAAGTGCAACGAGGTAGAAACAACCAATAAATAACGTGTAACAATATACTCTGTATTATGTTATCAGTTTCTAAGCAGTGAGGAACTTCTAGCTTGTAGCAAAAACTGCGAAAATCTGAGCTTCTCTGGATGAAGGATTACAGATCGTGGAGATGTATTTTGTTTAATTTTACATAAAATCGTGGCCTAGTAGTGTTATTATCAATAGCTTTAGTTTCGTATTATCTCTTTCGGAAAAAAAAAAGTATATATCAACGTTCTTTTTTTTTTTGTTCGTTGACTCAGCAGATAGCCCGATGTGGCTTTGCTATAAGAAAACACACACACACATTTGGAATAGTATGTGGGGATATTGATCAATATGTCTACGTACTGTAAGAAAAACAAAAACAGAATACAGGTACAGAGGTATGTCTGCGGATTTACAACACTAAAATTAGGGGTTCGATTCCCCTCGGTAGACTCAGCATGTAGTCCAATGTGGCTTTACTATAAGAAAATACACATACATTTGGTACAGGATCTGGGTATGTTGATCAATATGTCCACAAACTGTGGGAAAAAACTTCCCACAGATAAACTTCCACCATTTACTTACTGTGCATGGGCATTACTTAAACCAAATAATAATTAACACCAGAAGCAGGTACTATTAATTCAACATGTCTGTCTCTCTTAATTTACCACACTGTCTTTACAACAAATCACTCCTTACAGATGGTTATGACTGAATCATAGGGAGGTCTTTGACGTGACCTCTTAGATAACTTATGCATAAGGTGCTGTTTAGAACGAAAAAAACAAATTCATTATTTTCCAAGAGAAATACAATAAAAGTACTTAGATAATTAACGAGTCCTTATTATTCAGGGCATATTTAAACCTGAAACTTCTTTTAAACAGGTACAAAAAGTTTACATTAGTAATAAATTACGTAAGTTGTTTTTAGAAAATGTTCCATAGGTGTTGCATTAGCAAACAAAGAAGTAAAAATTAAAATTTCCATTATCGTTTTAAATATAATTTTGATTTTAGATAATCTCATACAGGAGTGACGACGTCTCTCTGATCTAATAGGTTTAAATTGTTCTCACAATCAATTTCATAGTATCTTAAAAGAAATATTGTGCACCAACTCACCAGTGAGATTAAAACAATGATTTTCTATACTTAGTATCTCCATCACAAAACCAAACATATCTTTCACAAACTCTCATCGTGTCAAATCTAACACAGAAAATGCGAACATGTTATTTTAGCTTACTGGCTCTATCGAAATTGCACGAATTCTAAAATTTATGTAAATACAGTTGAGTATGTCATATTAAAACGATTTTGAATAAATTAATAAGCTAGTTGCGTGAGAACAACAGCTTATATAAAGTCGCAGGAAATCATCAAACTAGATTTTGATATTGTTTGGTGTTATGAAGCAGCTTTGTGACGTCATAATTGATTACTTTTTAGAAGGGAATGTAAGAGTCCCTTTCGACACACAATATTCATACAATAAGATCGTATAGAAGCGTTCACATTGTGGATTTAGACTTTCCAAGACGATTACATTCGTCTTGCCTAATGGCATTGGAATATAAAATAATATGGACAAACTTGAGAAACGAGGATCACACAGATAGTTATCTGATATCATGTCGTAACCTATACATGGTAATCGAAGTGTGGTTTCTGCTAATAGGTTGGAGAGAATCCATGAATAGAAAGAACACTAGACAACAGTATTCAACATAACCTGGAAGTATTCCCATCTGGAAAAAACTACAAACTTCACATTAATTGAAATTGTGTTCAGAATATAATTACTTAACCGTCTCATGTTTCAAACAACTGGAATATTGAGCTGGTATCTATGTCACTGCACATGAAGCAATATTCGTCAAGTAGCAGAACTAAATACCTCTGGATTCATTTATGATCGGACTGTTGAAACGTTGTCCTCGTAGATTACACAGCTCATAGAATATTTGCAGAGACCAGAGATGGGTTTTACAAAAGACAGCCGTACAACGTAGACTACAATAAAATGTAAGTAGTAGATCTATTGTCAGAATGCATGGTCATAAGACAGAACATAACTGTATGTAGAGACGCGGACTGTAACGACGTAGTGAGGCTACAAAACGTTTTAATTCGACATTTCCACCCTATGTAAAAAAGCTCACTGTGTTTTGTTTTTTGTAATAGACATATTATCGCAAGTCACAACAAAGTTTCACTTTAATTTTCAGAGGAAATCAAATAGTAGAAAACAACTTTGGACAAAGAAAATAAGTTACTTTAGTGTTTAAAAGCACTGTAAGACGCAGAAGTGCCGCTGTGCCACTGGGAATGAAACTAAACGTGAGTCACTGACTTCAATGTGAAAACTTAATTATTTTTCTTATGTTGAAATTGAGTTAAACTTCTATAAAAATATAAATAAATAGTCTGAATAAAATAAACGTATCTAATGGATTAATCTGATGATTATTCCATGAGTAATTCATGAAAAGGTTTTTTCTACAACGCTTTTAGTATACTTAGTGTAACATCCTTCTGAGAATTGTTACCATTAAAAAAAAGCTTTACATTGTTGTGTGCATGTATAAAAGTATCTAAGCGTGTTTCTTAGCGGGCAGTTAGATATCTTCCATTAAAATGCCCACATACAATTTTTTTTTTTTCTTTTTTGAGCTTCAGAAAATGCATATTTGAAAGTATATCGATCACATATAGATAAATCCATAGAACTAAAATGAGCAAGCAAAGTCTTATATAACACGAAATACTTAGAAGAATGTGCTCTAAGTGTATCTGCTTATAGTACATAGTTCTGGAGAAGATTGGTGGATGTTTTGTATGATTCCGATCTTGTTGACAAGTATCATAAATTGGTTACATATCGACATTTATCTA
This sequence comes from Tachypleus tridentatus, assembly GCF_004210375.1. Lineage (NCBI taxonomy): Eukaryota > Metazoa > Arthropoda > Merostomata > Xiphosura > Limulidae > Tachypleus > Tachypleus tridentatus. The sequence goes on along the minus strand of NC_134825.1, from coordinate 28,119,614 downwards.
ACTTCTAAATCTAAATTATAATTTAACTCAGTATCAGGCTATTTAAAATTGTAATACGTAACGTAATAGGACCATTTTAACGTTATTATAATATTTTCCTTTGACATTTACATAGTTCGTTAAGTTTGCTACACACAGTTTCTTTTATAATACAAATGTGTTTTACTATACAAACAATTATACAATTTATATTAACTGTTATTAGGAATAAACTATCTATGTATAAAAGCTTTACAAACTTACAAGCATTATCAAGTCTTTTATTTTGTCTGGAATTTCCTTGATATCTTTTCAAGAGTTCACGATGAGCAAGTTAATTTGAGCTGATGTAAATTAAATTCACTTTATAGGGAGCTAGTTAGCTCTGTATTCTTCGGTGATTACATTGAAGTTATGTAACGTTTTCGTAAAAATATTAATGTCCAATGTGTTTGTTTGTTTGTGATTCGCACAAAGCTACTCGAGGGCTATCTACGCTAGCCGTCCCTAATTTAGCAGTGTAAGACTAGAGGGAAGGCAGCTAGTTATCACCGCCCACCGCCAACTCTTGGGCTACTCTTTTACCAACAAATAGTGGGATTGACTGTAACATTATTATGCCCCCACGGTTGAAAGGGCGAGCGTGTTTGGTGCGACGGGGATTCGAACCCGCGACCCTCAGATTCCAAGTCGAACGCCTTAACCCATCTGGACATGCCGGGCTGTCCGATGTGAATTCGCTAAATTAAAGGGTTTGTAATGTTCGAAGTTTATAAGAGTTTCTGGTAAAATATCTGAAGCTCTCAATTGATAAGCGTTAATCAGAGTTATAGCTTCCGAGGTTTATAGCAAACCAATTATAACAAACCAAAAGTAATATATAATTTATCTTAAGTATGAGAAGATATTCTAGATTTGATTATTATTGAATGATTGTTTGGAATTAAGCACAAAGGTACACAATGGGTTATCTGTGTTCTGCACAACACGGGTATCGAAATCCGATTTCTAGCAGTGTGGTCCGCAAACATACTGCAGTGCCGCTGGAGGGCAACTTTTTAGAAATTTCAACCTGCGTAACAATATAAACGATACGTTAGTGTTTAATTTCACACACATATGCAGTTGATTCTTACACTCAAGAATCTTCTACAATATTAGTTAATAGGCTTTAATTTCGCAATACAGATTTAAACATATTAAAATAAGATATATAATAGCAAATCCGTCACAGTCTATTTAACTATAAAGCTGGAAGAAAGATTCACATAATTTTGTTATTCTTTTTTATCAGAGCAGTTTAGTAGCAATCATTTAATTCACCAAAATCTGAGATAGGAAAAATATTAGTGATGTTTCTTATTTCTTATATTTCTATATAGGTGGCATGGATTTCATCCAGTTTTGAGATTTGTACTAAACTTTATATTATATACTGTTGAAAACAATCACACGTCAGTATTTCAGTATTATTTCGTTTTAATAGTGTGTAAGCACACAAGTATTAATTTGCTCTAATGATGAAAGTAAGAATGTTGAAATAAACATTATTTCGAGGAGTAAAACCGACTGACTAAAATCTGTTTTTGTGTTGTACGAAGACATTTAAGTTGTGTTAATTTTACATGTGTTATTTATATACATATAGCAAAAGACATTGGAGTTATTGTATGATGAATTGAAGATTTTCTTAAAATCTGTAGAGCGTTTTACTCATTTATGTATTAAATGATGTAGTAATGTACAAACCTTGTGGAGTATTTCAATCTTCAATCTGTTTAAGTTATGTAAACCCAGTTTTTTTCTCTGAATATTTCAACCCTAGAAGGTTTTGTAAATTTTAAGTTGTTTTGAATTATTTTCGGTTATCTTATAAGTGAAATCAGTCTTTTTATATGTTGTATTTCTCATTAAAACTCACTAGAATAAACTTCCGAGCTCTAATTCAGAGTTTAAAATCCCGTCTCAGAATTTACATAAGTGTATTAACCAAGCTTTTCTGTTACCTCCAAATATTTCTAGAGCTATCTCGAGGGGATTCGTAACTGAAAATAAACCCAGTTAGGACACCTACTTTTGGTCCTGCTAATTTGTGAGTATCAGATTCGTGTTCAGCAAACCTATGCCTAAACCCTCACTCTACTGTGTCACCTCACGGGTAATTTTAACCACCGGGATATTTACGATTTTTTTTTATTAATTTCACGCAAAACTACACGAGGGTTATCTGCGCTAGCCGTCCCTAATTTAGCAGTGTAAGACTAGAGGGAAGGCAGCTAGTCATCACCACCCACCGCCAACTCTTGGGCTACTATTTTACCACCGAATATTGGGATTGATCGTTTGATTATAATTCTCCCACAGCTTAAAGAGTGAGCATGTTTGGTGGAAAGGGGATTCGAACCCGCGACCCTCAGATTACGAGTCGCACGCCTTAACCAATCTGACCATGCCGGGCCCTTCAACAGGGTAGCTGTACCTCGTTGGTAATAACCCTCAGTTATACTATACATTGGGTATCACAAACATCAGGTTAACTCTATTTGGTTGATTATAACTCACAGAGAGACAGAACCACTACAATCAAGCCAACTGTTCTTTGTGAACTATAACCCACAGAAAAAATGTACTCGGGATCTCACAGTCATCAGGCTAACTGTACATGATAAAAACACCTCCGGCTAACCTTTATTGTATCTGCCAATTTTGGACTTATTTGCTCTAAAATGGCGGGAATAATTCGCAGACAAACAAGCATTTAACACAAATTAATAAAGGGATATGGGGTTATTTATCGGTAAACTATGTTATTAATTTGAAATATGCTAAATCTAATAACTTTAAATGGAAATTGTTATCTGTCTTTTGTATAATTTACACGTAATTTAAGCCCATATCCAAGTAGTTCACATGGAATTCGAATTATTCTGGTCCGACATGGCTAGTTAGTTAAGGCATCCGACTCATAATCTGAGGGTTGCAGGTTCGAATTTCCATCACACCAAACATGCTCGTCATCTCAGTCGTGGGGTTATTATAATGTGACGGTCAATCCCACAATTCGTTAGTAAAAGAGTAGCCCAAGAGTTGGCCGTGGGTGGTGAAGAAGAGCTGCCTTCCCTTAAGCCTTACTCCGCTAAATGAGGGACGGATAGCGCAGATAGATAGCTCTCATGTATCTTTGAGTGAAATCCAAACCAAACTTTCGAATTATTCTGTATACTTTATATGTAACCTACAATTTCATTGTATATGATGTATGGATAGTGACTCTGCACTTCACAATATATTATATTTTTTATTCATTTTATATGACTGGCAAGTGGTTTGCTTAATATATAGCAATCAACAATAATTTCATAAAATCATTAATAGATTGATACTATTATAATCTCTTTATTACTTTATATTACTTTAGTTCAACTTCCTTTGTTTACATTAAGGACGATTGGTCTTTCTCTTTCACGTGATTTAATACAATTCAAGAATGTTTCATCAGTAGTTTGACTATTTTTACATTTGTTTCGTTCTTTCATTTGTTTATTTATTATATAACTTAGTTATTTATTTTATTAATACTTTATATGGAAGTAATATGTGTAATAATATATGATTCTATGTTTTTTCTCTGTATGTCAATTATAAAGATAAAATGTAACTGTTTTTTAACATGGATCTTGTTTTTTGTGTATAAGGTTGTGGTTAAAGACAGCATATGAAACAATCTGTTAAAATCAACAATGAATCATTGAAAAGCTCAGTCAATATTACAGAACCAAATTGACTTCAATAAGTTTCGATGAAATTCTTTGATATCTGTTTTTGTTTGTCTTTTGAATTTCGCGCAAAACTACACAAGGGTTATCTGCGCTAGCCGTCCATAATGTTGCAGTATAAGACTAGAGGGAAAGCAGCTATTCATCACTATCAATCGCCAAGCTATTCGTCTACCAATGAATAGTGGGATTGATCATCACATTATAAAGCCCCTACAGCTGAAAAGGCGAGCGTGTTTGGTGTGACGGGACTTCGAACCCGCTATCCTCAGAATGCGAGTCGAGCTCCCTAACCACCTGGTCAAGCCAAGTCATTTTAAAATTTTGTTTAAACCAATAAAAAAAATTTTCTATCACGTGATTTGCTCTTCTATTTTCTGAAACGGTAAGTGAACACTCGAATTGCTGATTGACTCTTCTTCAAAAATTTTGAAATATGAAACTAAATAAAAGCTACAAACGTTCCCAAATTTTACTGTTGTTTAATTATTAAGTGTTTTTTTTCTCTGTCAATCAATTCTTTGCCCTAAACATCCAATCCGGTGAAATTCTTTTCACAGAAATGTCAAAATACAATAATATCTGAATCAAACATAGGTATAATAGCATTTAAGTTCTACGACTTACAAGTTTTATGAAGTAACATTTCATTCAGTTAATAACACGCTACTTTTGAAGATATGCACTTTGTGACGACATCATAATAATAAAATTAATAGTTATAAGATGAGCTTACAGAGTATAAGCTCGTCTCTTAACATAATATAGGGCCCGGCATGACCAAGTGTGTTAAGGCGTTCGACTCGTAATTCGAGGGTCGCGGGTTCGAATCCCGATCGCACCAAACGTGCTCACCCTTTCAGCCGTGAGGGCGTTATAATGTAACGAGCAATCCCACTATTCGTTGGTGAAAGAGTAGCCTAAGAGTTGGCGGTGGGTGGTGATGACTAGCTGCCTTCCCTCTAGTCTTACACTGCTAAATTCGGGACGGCTAGCGCAGATAGCCCTCGAGTAGCTTTGCGCGAAATTCAAAACAGACAAATCTTCACATAATACAAAAGCCGGTGATAAACCAGTCAAGAAAATGAAAGAGAAAATGTTTTATACACTTCGTGTATTTACAAGTTCTATGTGGTGAAGAAATAAAAGAAAATTGAAGAGAATGTAGTGGTTATTGCTACTGAAGTTTACCAGAGTAGTTAGATATCTGTTAAATCAAATCACAAAGTTTAATAACTATCGTAATTGGATAGTGTTAAAGTACCCAAAACTACCCATTTTACGTAGTTATGGAATGTATTGACTATTTGTACATTCTACGACACTTAAGAAACTAGAGGTAAACCAACTAGTTTTGTATTTTAAAAAATACGAAAGCCCAAGTATTAGAGAGATTTAGTAATTTTTGAATACTTTGTTTCCTGTTATGAATGTTAAACCATAATTTTGTTGGGTTTGTTTTTCAAACTTAACAAATTTTAAATTGAACATAAATATCATTATTTCACCTATTGCAAATGGTAGATAAATATAGAACATTATATGAACAAACGACAAAAAAAAAAGGCAAAAATTTTTAAAAGAATGAAATTGTTTTCATTAATTGAATCGAGATAAACACGCATGCGTTTTTGTAAGTACGCAGTTCAGTGGGGGCGGGTGTTTCTGGTCCGGTCAGATCTTACTTGAACTTATGTTATATATAGAGCGACGTTGATCCGGGGACGAAGAAGTGGGTGGAGGCAAACGATATAGTTTCCTAGACAACTGCAAAGCACTTCACATCTGCTGCCAGATCCGTCAGAATGTGTGTTCGGCAACGCCTGTTCTGGATTCTGATTCTGATTGTGTTGGGGCTGTACAGTAGCACAGGTAAGCCCAGTGTAATCAAAGAAAGAAGCTATTACTAGTGTTCACTATTAAACCCATATGTCTATTATTATTATCCTTCCCTTAGCATCCTTATGTAATCACATGATCTCACTAAAATAATGCATTATTTTCTCCACTTTATTTATTTGTAATAAGATAATTTGTATTTAATAGAATGCTTGTTAATATACAAGCATGACACAATCAATGTCACAAATAATTTGTAAGCCCTTATTTCAACTTATTTACCCGTCTGCTTGTCTTTTCGGATATTCATGCAAAGTACTCAAGGGATATCTGTGCAAGCCGTCTGTAATTTTGAACTGCTAGACTAGAGGGAAGGCAACTCGTCAGCAGTAGGACAATCAACTCTTTATATAACCTTGTCTCTTCTCTGATCGAGCAATGGGATTTGACAGCTACCCCGATAACGCACTCATGGCCCCTAAAGTGCGTGTCTAGAATTTTGTTTTGTTTTTACGTAAAAAAAACAACTCAAACGATGATTAGGACTTACTGGCTACCTTATAGATTCAAATCATCATTAAAATCATGCTGTTTATTATTTGTGAAAATTATTAGAAAAAGTGGATCTTAGCAACCTCTTTGTACCTAAACAAGAATAATCCTCTTACTTTGTTAGTAACAAACACTTTTAGAACTCATTCAGTGACAAGGATGACAACAATTAATCCACTTGATTATGATCCTCGTGCAACGAGCTTAACTTTTCAAAACGACCTTCGTGTTTTCCATCTTCACATTTCTTTCATATTGTAACACTGTTTTTGTCAATTTCACACTTACTTAGCTTTATTTGTTTGAGATATCGAAATAACGTATTTATAAAAGCTGTCATTTTAATGAGTTAATGGTGTGTGAAGTCACGGGGATCTCTGAGATACACTCTGAAAGTGAAATTAACAAAGAGTTTGTTTTCAAAAGATTTGTTAAAATCCATCAAAATCTGTCGTATAGTTTTATATAAATTGAATATGTTATGAAATTTATTTTCATCAATGAAAACGTTTTATACGTGATTACTTCCCAAATGATCCTTTCATTAATATCAAAATGTATTAGAAATACCGAAACAATTGTATTTCGGAATAACTAGCAATTTTAACAATAATAAAGGAATTGTACTTATTCATACAAAACATGAAAACTGTCAAAGTTCTAATAGAATATCAATGAGATACAATCATTAATATACAACAGATAATCAAACGTTGCATTAGGACTCATAAAGTATTTTTCTAAATATTAAAATATATATATATATACTAAAAATGGAAAATTTGTCAAATAATACCGTTTCTTTTTCATAACCCCAAAACGACGGACATTTCAAATAATAAAACTGACATGTACAAAGATGAGAAGTGAAGTAAATAGGAAAAGTACATCGTAAATGTATTTTATCTGACTCACATAATAAAGGTGTGTTATATACAAGAACAAATTCCAAAGTTTTTTCTTATGACTTATTGGTAATAGAAAGATATCTAGACGTGTAACAGCATCTAGAATGTGTTGAATAGATATATTATTATTTACTCTTAAAAATCAGAAAGCTCTTGTAAATCAAAGAAAAATTAAAGTATGAGTGATAATAAAATAACATCAGTGAAATATGCTCATTGCACTAGATAGCATAATTTTATAAATTGTTTAAGATGTTTAGATTTAGTTAGCTTAAAATCATGCAACATATTAATTCTTAAACGTCATGTAACAAGTATCCTATTCATGTGGTAATTAACATTTTTCACTGATCGAAAAGAAACATTATAAGAAAAGCTTAGTTTCTTAACTGTTGAATCGTAATTGTGTTTGATTTTTTAATAACTTGCAATACGTTGAAAGTAAGGAGGGTCTAATAAGTATATTGTAAAATGTACAATGTCCCACTTTTTCCTGTGATAATAAAACATTGTAAAACTATTACAATAAGAAGTGATATAATTCGTTTTGAAGTAACATTATTTCCGTTAAAAAATGGCTTATTCATCCGTCTGTTAATAGATGGCTTAGAAATGTTTCTTTTACAAAATACTTTTATATATTTTTCTCTTATATTTGTGTTTCAATTAATATCTTTTGTAACATTTTTTTACGAGATCAGTTAGAAGTATTTCGACTAGAAATAGTTTGGTAACATTTCGTTTTCTAAATAACATAGAAGTATTTCTGTTAGAAAAAAATATGTAACAATTGTGTTACAAGCTGATGTAGTTCAGTTTCTGTTAGACTATGATCTGATCATTTCTAGTTACAAGGAGATATGTTAATATTTTTTAAAATAGTTTATATGGTATCGTAACTTATCTAATTTTCTACAATGTAGTACATGATTTATAATGTATATAATTCATAAAGTAGACTATGTTAAATAAATGTAAGTTTTACAGAAATAAAGTTTATTTAAATGGTAGACAGAAGAGTTTCACTATGGTTTCAAATTATCTACTTTTTCAAACCATTGTAATTTATTGCTTATCATCAGATATTTACTTTTATTTAAATAAATTATTAGGTTCATAGGTATTGTGTTTCCACAATGTTTTCCAAGTTTTAAAGGGACCGTGTTATTTGCAACTTATGTAAGACGTGTATTTAAATTGCCAAATGTTTAAATCTAAAAGGTTTCTTTTCAAGTTTTCATCACTGTTGACAAAAACAGGACTAAGCATTACTAAGATTTCTATTCACTAAATGAAATTTGAATTTTTGTTGACAAAGAAAGTAACTAAATTATATTGCATTACATTGCTTCTAAATCCTTTTGTTTGGTAAAATTCTTATTTTTATATCAGTTTGACTATATAACATGTCTGAGTGCTTACACCTGTGATTTAGAGTGTAGCAATACATTTTGATTATGCATGTAAATGATTAAATTGGATACAAAACTAATTGTCGAAGTTCATTTTGAAATGCTCAATTGGATTGAAATTTGGTAAACGAACTGTATAAGAAAGACGACCATGATAATGATCTCGGTCGTCGAATCAATTTCGAATGGCATGAGCGTCTTAGATCATTAAATTATCGTTGTGAAAGAGTCTTTGTTCAACAGAATAAAAATAGAACATGATCAGCGGTGATGTTAAAGGTAAAATAGTTATTACGATTGTTTCGGTTTTCTTCTTTTTTTCAAAGCACAACATACGTTTCTGAAGATTTACAGGAAATAGGGGTGAATAAAGTGGAACGTTGCAATATAATAATCTTTAACTTAGCATCACACATTATGCATGCTGTACCTTTAAAATGGCAAAAACATAAACACAGGTTAATTGTGACTCTTCAGCTCACTTCTGGTCATTCATTTACCAATATCTGTCGATAGGACAGTGGTAAATTTACAGATTTACAAAGCTAAAATCGAGGATTCGATTTCTTGGGGTGGACATAGTCGATAGCCCAATAAATCTTTGTTGTAAAAGATAAACAAATCCTGAAAACAATTGGGCTTTGCATGGCTAGTTAGCTAGTGACTCGACTCGTAATTTTAGGAACACGGGATTGAATCACCAAGCCTCTGAACGTACTCGCCCTTTCAGTAGTAGGGGCGTTATAATGTACGGTCAATCCCATTATTCGTTAGTAAAAGAGTAGCCCAAGACTGAGCGGTGGGTGGTAATGACTAACTGTCTTTCCTCTAGTCTTTAACATCAAAGTTATGGATGGCGAGGACAGAAAGCTCTCGCGTAGCATTGCTCGAAATTCAAAACAAAAAAAAAAAATCATTGTTCAAAACTTACTCTCCACGTGCATCTAGATCCAATTTTCCTACCTGCATCTAAGACGAATAACTTTCTAAATAATTGTCTTCCGCAAATATTTTGGCTTTCTAACCGTTATAGTCATAGTCCAGTCTAATAACTGTTGGCCAAGGAAGACATGATCTGGCATCTGTTACACTTACAATCCTTCCATCGTCTTTCCTCCTGATCTGTCAACAGCTGTTGGAACCATACTTTTATCTAGTAAGATACACATTTCTTCACGACTGCTACCATCATTGACATTGACAACAGATATATTTAAAAACAGCCTTTCAGTGACACCTGGTAGTAATACAACTTCTGACAATCATTTTTGGGTCCCTTGAAAATCAAAAGGTCTTTCTTTTGCTCATTCATTATCTTGCTTTATAACAGTGATATGAGCATATCTTTATGTTTGTATGGTTCAAGAATATTCTAACACATCACATAATTAATCTATTTTGCCATAACATAATTAATCTATTTTGCCATATGTAAGCCATAATAGTGCTCTACTTCTATATTTGAGAAAAAAAGTTTAACAATGGGAGAGCGAGTGCGCACATCTCTCTCCCTCTACATACAGTTTTCTCGTGAAATAATGTACTATAAATATATGGCTAAATCAAAGTGCAATATTAAATCTTCAATTAATATATATGTATACAATATCCCAAAATGTGTTTACTTTAAGTGCCATCGTTACAGTTTTCTTATTTTTTAAATTGACTGTTTTTAAAACAGTAAACTATGAGTTTGTCAACACAACAGTGACTATAATATGAATATAAGAATAGTATAGTTTATAGCATTACAATAATGTCATGAAAGCCTAATTTTTACTTAGAAAAATAATAATTGTGTTGTTTTATAAAGTGTATTATAATTTTTGGCACTATGTTGTATAATAAAGATTACTGTAATCTTTGGCAGTGATATTATACAACTCAACAAAACTCCTTAATCTCCAGCAACGCTTCAGTGAATATCTTAGTGTCGGCTAACATTTGTAACTGCGTTTTAAGAAAAGAACAGCCATCATAATTCTACTAAATAAACACTTCTACTCGTTACAATCTGTTAATAAAATGCTGCCAAAAGCTCGGGTTATTCGTACAATAGGGTTGTTATAGAGCCCCAAAAGTTTGAGATTCTTCTTTCAGCAGACTACAATAGTTTGATATTTTGAAACTCCGTGATAAAAACTTCGTAAGAAGTAAATGAAAATCCTAATATTCTATCATGTTGAAGTTTCACCTTTGGCAGCACTAGGGTAGACAAAAACTTACACTAGTTGTGAAAGACAGTATAGAAATAGATATATAATTTTAACGTGTTGCTGTGATGATCTTATGTTGCTTTCATTGATACCGAGTTTTTATTCTGTATAGAGTATTATGCATATTGGATTACACCTTTACCGACTAAAACTGTGATGTTAAATATTGAAACTCTCAGCTTCTTTGAGACATGTATTCAGTGTTTTCTTCCACATGAACATAATTGTACATGTAGAGAGACTACAGAATTAACACATAATAATATAGATTTAGTTTCTGGGAAAAGTACACAAGGAACAGATGTTCATGACATCGGTAAGACCAGGATCAGGAACCAAGGATAAACCAAATGTCTGGTTCTCCATTGTTTTTCAGTTAAACCTTCTTTGTAATTACGATATGAGCTTAAGTACTTCAAGTGATCGACAGCAACACTTCTCTGTATTAGTAATCTATCCAACAGTAATAATAATGGCTGCTGTTTAGGTTGTGATATATGGATCCAGAAAGGTTCTCTAGTTAGCCAATTGTTTCTCCTTCATTTAGCTATTGATAAAATTAAGAAGACCCTCAAGATGAATTTCTTAGACATATTTTACACTGATCTGAATAATCTTTTTAATAGATATTGATGACTATTACTCACACATAAACACTGTTATGTATATATATATAAAGTTTCTTTATAAACAAAATACGTTGCTAAAATATTTAATGTATTTGATAAATTAATTGCATAAGGTTGCATTTCAGTGTTACCTGTTTAGTGATATTAGGTTTGTTTGGCTCCATATCAAGAAGTAATAAGGTAATATGAAGTAATTTATATGTATTTTACTTTGATCTCCTCACACACTTAAAATGATTCACTCCATTTTACCCATTCATATAAAATATAAAAAAGAAATATCTGATAAAATAATGAATTAAATCATCTCACACCAGATGTCCTCTCACATTGTAACATATATTTGTTTCTCAAGTCTCATTTTGATGAACATTTTATTTACATCAATTTTAAAAAGATAACATATTTACGATTCTGTAATACGTGGAAATATTTTAAAGGTTATTTTGGGATTCTACTTGAAATATAAACATCTGTTTCTTTCTTATTGTGAATGAATGAAGTATTAGGCTTAGACTTTTTCATATAGAATAAGTTTTGTTCTTTTTGTTTTGGTATGAAAGCTCTAATAGCTAAGCCTCATCACAACACACGTTTAATAGGTTTAAACTTAGGTTTAAAATAGGTTTGAACTTTCTCGTTCTAGTATATCTTACAAAATTAGATGTGTGTTTCCTAGTGCTAGTTTTTGAATTTTATATAGATATTACTTCAAAGCGCAAACAACGCCATCATACTTATTTGTGAAAGAGGATAATGCAGGATCCATCTAAGTGCGCATACAACCATTAATTAATAAACAAATAAAGGTAAAACAAAATCTACATATGTGTGTATAAACTTACAGACGAAACAATAAAGGAATTTCAGAGAAACATATTCTGACAGTTTTAGTGTGTGTACATTCACAAATCTTGCAGACCAACAACCTATGAATTTAGAATAACAAATTTCATCTCTTTGTGTTTCCAACTCTATGTGAGCTCTAGTTGATTTTACTTTATAGGATTTTGTTGTTTCTTTTGAGCCAAATTTCCTCTGTCTTTTCAACGGTTAACCCAAACTTCATGGTTAACTTTGTCCGTGATTGTATTTTATTTATTTAAAAAAAAATAGAAAAACTAATAAAATCGGAGGCTGAAACATTACAAAAAGCTCATTATTTGAATTAAACACATAGCTACCCAATAGACTATCTCTGCTCCGCCCACCACGGATATCGAAACCAAGTTTCTAGCGTTGTACGTCTGCAGGCATACCGCTCTACCACTGGGGGGCGGGGTTTGAACAAATTGAAAGTAATAATTTTGTTGTATTTAATTAAAAGTAAATATTGATTTTGTAACTCTCAACCAGCTAGGAGTAAATAATGTTACAAAATAAACCACAGAGTGAAAGTGGTATAAGGAATCACCGATTGTGTTTATCTATTTACTGAGGAGAGTAATGTGATGATGTAATGAAATTATGCCACTGAGTAAGGCTGTCAGAGATACTGATGTCACATGACCATGCTTGGGACACTGTAACTTGAGGATGGATGAAAGTTCTGTTTCAGTATTCGTCATTTTAAGTTCCTAGTGTGTGTGTATATTACAGCATCCCAGTGGAACAGCAGTATATCTGCAGATTCACACTGCTAGAATCCGAGTTCCGATACTCCTTGTGGGCAAAGCATATTGTGTAGATTTGTGTTTGGTTTCAAACAAATAAAATATATATTCATGTTAAGAACAACAAGATGTTGGCTTGTAGCTTCACATTTTTTGGTTTTTTATTATTTTTTAACATTCTTATTACAGTAACAGTTATGTTATTCAATGTGTTTTTCATCATTCATGTAGTTTCATACTTCATTTAGCCGTTAGAGCCTATATACTATATATTAAGCCAATTTAACTCGTAATTACAGGTGTTTTAGGTAATGACGTAATTGAATGTTCTTTAATAGTACGACTTGGTCCATATACATTGCTGGCTTACAACAGATCATATGTATGTAAGGATAATATTAATACTAAGGAATTATGTTTTGTTTGTTTTGAATTTCGCGCAAAGCTACACAAGAGCTATCTGCGCTAGCCGTCCCTAATTTAGTGTAAGGCTAAAAGGAAGGGAGCTAGTCCTCACCACCCACCGCCAACTTTTGGGCTACTCTTTTACCAACGAATAGTGGGATTGATCGTCACATTATAACGCCCCCACGGCTAATAGGGCGAGCATGTTTGGTGCGACAGGGATTCGAACCCGCGATCCTCGGATTACGAGCCTTAACACGCTTGGCTATGCCGGGCCCAGGAATTAAGTAAAATAAGAAAAATCAAAAGTAAGGACTGCGTTAAAAAGAGCAAATCCAAATCTCAACTGTTGTTAGTTTGTTATAACTAAAAATGAAATGATCCCAGGGTGCAAGTTGTAATATGGGATATAAAATATACCCTAGATTTTTGAGGTGACTGCAGAAGTAGGACCCTCATTGCAATGATAATATCTTGTGAGACTACTTGGACACAAGAATGTCTATTGTAACAAGTTATTGTTATCTATAGCGATGGATTTTCACCATATCGTCATAACCAGTGTGTGTTGTTTTGGTATGCTAAGAAGTAGTTAGGCATAACAAATGCCTATTTTAAGATATTTTACAAAGTATTTAGATATAACAAGTGTCTATTATAGTAAAGTTCTGGGAAGTCGTGTCTTTTGAAAAATTAAACTACGGTGATCCTAAGTCCTGTAACACGAAACTTGGTATTCGATAAAAATTTCTAAACCAAAGAGAACAAATTATTTAAGATGAACTCCCCATGTAACCAATACTAATGACTAATGTTTCATTGTTCCACAAATTATAAGAATAAATAATAAAACTGGATTGTTTAGGCATAATGTATAATTACAGTATATAATCCCAATAGTTTGTTTCTGGATCGGTGCATATTAAGGTAATTATTTCACTTAGACAATTATGTTGTTCAAGAAACTTCTTTAAAAGCGATAATATCTCAAAAAATTCTCCACAATTTTCAAGAGGCAGTTGCAGTTTATAGAGAAGAAAAACTTTCACTGGTTATCCTGAGGAATATATTTGTAAGCAAACCATCATTTTTTTTTGTTATAGTTTCTTGCTAGAAATGTGGGTGAAATAAGTATAATGCGCACCTTCGAACATGCTGCTCTCTGTTAAATCAAATAAACAGAACTATGTAGCGAACCACATAATAACCGGAAGCCAAATTGATGTAATATCTTTTATTCAAAGGAATTTATTTGTTTCTTTTCAAATTTTCTCTATATACATCGCTTTTATAAGTGATATTGAAATAATTCAGTTTGTAGATGCTTTTATCAGAGAAATTGAATTTATTGAAGTAGTTGTGGTTCCATCAATAAGATATATAATAAGTATAAAACAGGCGGGTGACAACTGATATTAACGTTTCTTAAAATGTGAAGTGATTACAAACATCTTGAAAGCTATTTCTGTGATGCAGGCAGGTTGTACATTTTTAATAAAAATAAATTTCACTATTTAGTTGCACCAAGAAAAGCACGCATTTTAGAGAAAGTACCCATTGTGTTTACAACTAGTCAAATCCTTCTTTTGTCTAAGTATCTCATTCGGTACTCCATTGCGTAGACGCCTGTTTTATTGAACCTAACACAGTTGACATTTATAAAGAGGCTTGTTGTATAAAGTTTTCTGTTCAATGCATTATTAGAAAGATACTTGTCTTGCAAAAATTCCTCATCTATTATGTAATTAGAAATATATTTTACTGAATTACTAGTTTAGTTCACTATTAAGAAGATAATTGTTTTATCAAACTGCTCTATCCGGTATACAATTACGAACACTTATTTTATCGCAGTATCAATTCATTGTTCCATTAAGACGACGCCTGTTTTACAAAAATAATAACTCTTATGCTACACAACTACAACAGTTTTTGTTTTATCAGACTTCATAAATTCAATACAAGGTAAACCAGTGTAATGTGGGCATCTTGCGGTACTGCCGTATCCCACTCACCATAACACTGCAAATACTCCTGACTTACCGAAGTACCCCATCTGCTACACCATTACAAAACACTATTTTGATGACGTACAAGACTCATACTTTCCTCAAGCACTTTATGTGATGCTCCCCAGTGTCATAGCGGTATGTGTGCGGACACACACCGTAAGAAACTAGGTTTCAAAACCTGTAGCTTTGTGCTTAATTCCCAACAAACAAATTGTTTGCTTGTTTATTGAATATCGCGCAAAGCTACTTCAGGACAATCTGCGCTAGCCAACCCTAATTTAGCAGTGTAAGACTAGAGGGAAGGCAGCTAGTCATCACCACCCACCGCCAACTCTTGGGCTACTCTTTTGCCAACGAATAGTGGGATTGACCATCACTTTATAACGCCCCCACGGCTGAAAAGGCGAGCATGTTTGGTGCAACGGGGATGCGAACCCGTGACCTTCAGATTACGAGTCGCACGCCTTAACCCACCTGGCCATGCCGGGCCATCCCAACAAACAAACAAATTTTATTTGATACACCATTTCAAGAACAGTTGTTTTCACGAACCTCACCAAACTTATCAACACAACAACATTTATTTTACTGAAGCTCCTCATCATTATGTCACCATGACATCACTTATGTCACTGAAATATCAAACTATAGAGTTTGGTATGGTATGGAAGACTTGCTATTCAATATTATAAAACAAACTGAGCATGAGGTAACAAATTATCACCAATTTAACATTTTTTGCGAAAGAGAAAAATTATTGGCGTGAAAGTTGGTGGAAGGTGTTTACACCTTTACAGGTTAGTACGGATAATTGTTTTTATTTTTAAAAATATCACAGAACTGACAGTATTAACTTCTATTCTCAATTTACAATGCATTGTCTTCTTAGCTGTATTTAATACACATATAAATCGGTTTTCCACATTTTTACTCGAATAACAGAAACAAAATAATCAATCATTCCTCTAATCAAATAAAAACATATACTGGAAACCTTGGATCCACAAGTATCCTAAATATACATGATGTATCTTACGACTTCAATTTAGAACAAACATTATTGTTCCTAAATTGTGACAAAAAGATATTGGAAACAATGGATACACAAGTAGTGTATATATTATATATATATATATATATACATGAAATATTTTATGTTTTTGGGTTAGAGTAACACATAATTATTAATAGAAAGGAACTTTGGATTTTCAGAAACATGTCCAAGCTTTAAGTGAACCAAAACAGTTCATAATGGTTAGTAAATCCTCGTTTGCTTCGAGCAAAACGTTTTAATAACTTAGAACTAATAGCAGGTATTAATACATCATTAGCGTTTAGTTTTGCCTTTTGTTTCAAATGTCAAGATTTATTCCAGATTTATCTTAATCAACTAAAGTTATAATCCCTAATTAGCATATTTTACAAACGTGTTAAGTTTGTGAAACTCACGTGTTCTGTAGGACATCATTCTTGACGACCGAGGAATTACAAGAAAACGAACTCCGGAATACAACCACAAGCAATTAATTATTCAAGTGATACATGTAAGCGTTCACCTACAATAAGCGAATCTATTGAAATTAATACGCTGTAAACTTTTGTAAAAACAGACTTGTGGACCAAAATAATTAATCATTACCAACTAACTAGTATACTTGGACATTTTGAGTAAAATACACTGATGTCTTATATGAACATTACGTGCGGTATATATGAATATCGCTTTGTTTTAAAATTTCTGAAAAAAATTATATGAGACAGGTTTTTTTTTATTTATGCAAAGACTGTGTTAAAATTTTAAGATTTTAGTTTCGTTTCTTTTGAATTTTGCGAAAACCTACACGAGGGTTATCTGCGCTAGCCGTCTCTAATTTATCACTGTAAAACGAAAGGGAAGGCAGCCAGTCATCACCACCCATCAATAACTCTTGGGCTACTCTTTTACCAACGAATAGTGGGATTGACTGTCACATTATAACGTCCTCACGGCACGGCTGAAAGGTCGAGTATGTTTGGTGTAACGGAGGTTCGAAACCGTGACTATCAGATTGCGAGTCGAATGCCTTAACCATCTGGCCATATGTAGTCAAAATTTCACCACCTCATATTTTATATTCATCTATTAGATAGAATAATTGTTTGTTTGTTTGTTTTGGAATTTCACACAAAGCTACTCGAGGGCTATCTGTGCTAGCCGTCCCTAATTTAGCAGTGTAAGACTAGAGGGAAGGCAGCTAGTCATCACCACCCACCGCCAACTGGGATTGACCGTTTGGGCTGCTGTTTTTACCAACAAAGAGTGGGATTGACCGTCACATTATAACGCCCCCACGGCTGAAAGGGCGAGCATGTTTGGCGCGACCGGGATGCGAACCCGCGACCCTCAGATTACGAGTCGCACGCCTTAACACGCTTGGCCATGCCGGGCCTGAGATAGAATGAATTAAACAGAATGAATGAATGAATTAATTAAATTAATATCCAATCAAGCTTTTTCTGTTTTCACATTCCTCTACCTTAAGCCTTTTTCACATATTTTATTTCTCCTGGAGTATATCATTTTCAAAAATATATGATAAAATGAATTACTCTATAAAGTTATTTGCCTCTAGTGTATATGTATTGAAAAGAATAAATATTTGTAAAATGAATTACTGGCAAACTATAGTTTGTTTGTACAGATTTCTTCTCATCAAACTATTTTGAACTATCTCACATTAAGTTATTATTTTTAGTACTAAATCATTTACTATTTTTTTTCCAAAACAAACCCTGACTTTTGAAAATATTTTCTGCCTATGATCACAAATCTTCTAATCTAAAGGTTTGGTTTGGTCAATAAACAAATTGACTTAGCAACAGTTTTAGTTAAGTTTATCGTGGTTATAAAAGACAATTGAAAATTCTCATTATTTAATATCGGGCTGTCCAGCTTCACATTAGTTGTAGGACATATTGCTAATTAATAACATAGAATTATAGATTCTGTAAGCTGTTCAAATGCTAGAACACTAACAACTATCCGCTATGAGCGAATGAATTCAGAGTTGATAATGGTACAATCCGCTTAACGGTAAGTTAGCTTGTTGCTTCGCTGGGCACACGTGCTTTTCACCAACGAAAATATCTGATGTCCTTGTAGAAATACTATGTTTAACGTTAATTCACTGAAATTAAACGATTTGTAATGTTCGAGTGTTTTTTTTTCTTTTAGCATAGCCACAACGGGCTATCTGTTGAGCCCACATAGGGAATCGAACCCCTGATTTTAGCATTGTAAATCCGTAGACTTACCGCTGTACAAGCGGGGGGCTGTAATGTTCGAAATGTATAAAATATCCTGGTCAAATATTTACAGTTTCCCGATTAATAAGTGTTTATCACAGGTATAGCTTCCGAGGTTTATAGTATATTAACTGTAGCAAACCAACAATATTAAACAGTCTCTTGGCGCGTTGATTTATAAACTTGAGGCGAGAAATGTCACTTGGCATTAATATTTGTTGATACGCTAGTGTTTTCGTAAAATACATATTGATTATTTTTACTCTTTATAATGTTCTATAAATTTAGAGAACAGGTGGGAATTGCGAATATCTATTTAACAGCATAAATTACATGCGTTTCTAAATATATATTTAACTTAAGGAACATTGATATTAAAAAATAGACAATAATAAATCCATTAAAATTAATGATCAAAAAGGGACATTATCTCCTCATAGAAATTACAGAAAACCTGTAAGAAATAGTTTTTCAACAGCACATACTCCATGTATTTAGAATTAAACAGAGAATAATCAAGTAAACAAAAAAATTTGATCGGTGTTTAATTAAAGCTATTTACAAATTCAAGTCATTCAAAAACAATAAAAATTATAATGCGCACGTCAAAATATAAACGTGTTTGTTTGTTTTTTTAAAGCAAAGCTACATCGCGCTACCTATCGAGCTTACAGCCTCGACTCGAACCGCTTTTTTCTGCATTGCAAATCCGTAAAGTTACCGCTGTACTAGCGGTCCGGTGTAACGTCCCTACACATCATTCAAGTTACCAGCTGCTAGGCTTAATTGGACTTAATGTCACTGCTCATAAGGCTGTACGTTTATCTTATAGCAAAGCCACATCGAGCTATCTGCTGTGTTCACCGAGGGGAATCGAGCCCCTGATTTCAGCGTTGCAAATCTATAGACTTATCGTTGTCCTAGCAGGGAACATAGCTGATAAGATTATCCAGAAAACGTGACAATAAAGACAATGTGAAAACGAGAGTGTAAACTCAATAAACTTATTGCAAACATTTAAAAACATTTTAAAAAAATCCACGTAAAAATGATGCTTTATACATGTGGAAATAAATTAAGGGGAGGAACTCCTACTCTTACAAAATAATTTATATAAATTATAGACCGAGCTTTATTTCTGTTGTCCGGAAACACAAAATATGGCTGTTCGGAGAATTATCCATGGACACGAAAGAAATTGTAGACCGAATTTTATCTTTTGTTGTTAAAGAACACAAGATATGATTAACATGGGAAGTTTGTTTGTTTTAGAATTTCGCGCATAGTTAAACGAGGGCTATCTGCGCTAGCCATCCCTAATTTAGTAGTGTAAGACTAGAGGAAAAGGAGCTAGGCATCACCACCCACCGCCATTTTTTTGCGCTACTCTTTCACCTACGAATAGTGGGAATGATCGTTACATTATAACGCCCCTAATGCTGAAACGGTGAGCATGTTTGGTGTTACGAGGATCCAAACCCGTAACCCTCAGGTTATGAGTCTAGCGTCCCTAACCATCTGGCCATACCAGACCAAGGTGGGAAGTGTCCATGCACATAAAGTATCCCTTAGCAACCCAACTTGTTTCTGTTGTCAGTGGATACAGGATCCTCTGTAAAAAAAAGAGTTTGAGAACGAATATATTGCCTTATATTTAAGATAGAACTTTTACATCATAGCAGACAAGAGCTAAAGGATTAGAGTCGAGATTGTTATATAGAAAGTGACATCAATTATAACAGCGGAGGAGACCAAGTTAACTGTCTTTGTCTGTGTAATCTCTATCGACTGCAAGACCTTGACTACAATAACGCCTCAAGTAATAAATAAATAAATTTCTGATGTCTTGTGTTATTCCCATTAAACTGGTTTATTTTCTGGATACTTTGGTTTTTAAGTTTTGTTTTATAAAAATGTGTTTTATCTTTTCTTCTCTTCACATTTTTGTTTGCACCGTTTCCTGAAATATGATTAGGTTAGAGTAATGTGTTTTATACAAATTAATTCGTGCTATTGTCATTTGGAAACAATACAAATTTTCTTTTTTCCTCCCCAATCACTTATTTTCATATTCAAATGGACGATGAGTTTAGAAACCTGAAGGTTTAATAAAGGCCTTATTACGTGGTGAGCAAAGTGTTAAGTATAAATTTTATTGAAACTACCAGTGTTTCACGAAGTGACTAAACTACTAGTGTTTAACACAGTGATCAAACTACCAGTGTTTCACGAAGTGACTAAACTACTAGTGTTTAACACAGTGATCAAACTACCAGTGTTTCACACAGTGATTAAACTACCAGTGTTTCACAGAGTGGTTAAACTACCAGTGTTTCACAGAGTGGTTAAACTACCAGTGTTTCACAGAGTGGTTAAACTACCAGTGTTTCACAGAGTGGTTAAACTACCAGTGTTTCACGAAGTGACTAAACTACTAGTGTTTCACACAGTGATCAAACTACCAGTGCTTCACACAGTGGTTAAACTACCAGTGTTTCACACAGTGATTAAACTACCAGTGTTTTACTACATATAATGTCTAAACTATCAATGTTGCACACAGCGACTAAACTACCAAAGTTATATATATATATATATATATAGTGAATAAACTACCAGTGTTTCACACAGTTACTGAACTACTAATGTTTCATACAGTGACTAAACTACCAATATTTCGCACAGTGACAAAACTAACAATGTTAGTACGAGGTATCCTTGGAAATAAATGAGATCTTCCACACTCTGTAGTAGTAAGTGTATCATATTTTTAAAATGTTAATAATATAATTTAATACTCACGGTTTCAATCTCTCTTGTAGTTGTGTGATAAGTACTGATTGTGTGATGTACAACTGAAGTGGTCTGATGAATATGGCAGTAATATACCGAATACTGCAATGAAGTGATGAGTTTTGAATTGTAATGAGGAATATTGCAATACCGGAAACGAATACTGCAAATACGTGAAGAGTATTGACATTGTGTTTTGAATATTGTAGTTTCTTACGAGTATTGTAATGGTGTGATGGATATTGAAGGTCAAGGGAATAATGCAGTGATTTTAAAAGCACTGCAGTGATGTAATGAGTGTTACAATGACGTGATATCTTTGTCAAACTTTATTGCGAAAATAAAATATCACAGCAACAGTGCATTAGCAATTTAAAAGCAGGACTAAATGCTATTTACCTACAATCATGCAAGCAAATATTATACGAAGACCTTGTTTTATGTAGGTTATATTTACTTGTTCTCGTAAACAGCAAAAGTACTTTAAAAGCTTTCCATCACCGATCTGTTTCAGGAGTGCTTCTTTCCTTCTTTGTTGTACTTTATAATTTACAAAAAAAAATCTGTTAATCCATCAAAAACATCATATACGCTGCTGGCCAAAATCTTAAGGCCCATGAACATAAAGAAAAAAAATACGCATTTTGCGTTGTTAGACTCAACCACTTATTTGAGTAGAGCTTCGAAAGATGAAGACAAGAAAAGGGAAAATAAAAATAAAAAAAGGTTTTAGCATTTAATGGGGAAAATGTGAACACTATGAAATTAACCTAAATATCAGCTGGTCCAAAGTTTAAGACCATACGGAAACGAAACGTTAATCGGTAAACATGTAACGAAATTTAGTCATTTGTGTTCAAGCATCAGCGTTGTCAACATCTCCCACTGACATCTCCCGTGTTACATTGTGTAAAAACGTGGCAAAGGCTAAAAAGTTGACAGAGTATAAATGTTGCAGAATTGTCGAGCTGCAAAATCAAGGTCTCTCTCAACATGCCATCGCTGGTGAGATTGGGCGTAGTAAAACTGCTGTTGCAAATTTCTTAAAAGACCCTGAGGGATACAGAAAGAGAATTTAAAGTGGTCGGCCCAAGAAAATTTCGCCGGAGTTGAGCAGGAGGATTCGACGGGTTATCCAACAAGACACCAGCCGATCGTCCAACCAGATTAAGGCCCTTACGCTCTCAGAATGCAGCTCAAAAACAATAAGACGGCATCTACGAGAAAAAGGCTTTAAAAGCTTAAACGTCTTCAAAAGCCACGCCTTCTTCCACATCACGAAACAGTTTGGTTAAACTTTGTTGAGAAGGACCAAACATGAGACGTAGAAAAGTGGACGAAAGTTTTGTTCTTTGATGAGAAAATTTTAACCTGGATGGTCCAAATGGCTTTCAACGTAACTGGCACGATAAGGATATCCCACCGGAGACATTTTCTCCACGACATAGTGGAGGAAGTTCCATCATGACCTGGGGTGCTTTCTCCTTCCGTGAAACAATGGAGCTTCAGGTTATACATAGGCGTCAAATAGCAGCTAGCTACATTAGCATGTTAGAGAGAGCATCTTTATTGACTGAAGGCCCTTGCTTGTGTGGAAATGACTGGATCTTTCAGCAGGACAACGCTGCAATCCACAATGCCCGCAGGACAAAAGACTTTTTCATGGCGAATAACGTGATTCTTTTGGACCATCCAGCGTGTTCGCCCGAACTGACCCCATTGAAATTTTTTGGAAGTGGATGGCAAGGGAAGTCTATAGAAATGGACGTCAATTCCAAACAGTGCATGATCTTCGTGAAGTCATCTTCACCACTTGGAATAACTTCCAGCCAACCTTCTGCAAACACTTATATCGACCATGCCAAAGCGAAAGTTTGAAGTTATTCGCAATGACGGCCGTGCAACTCGCTACTGAGACCTCTTGTTGGGCATTTCCTACCCTGTTTAGGACTTCTTTTTGGTATGGTCTTAAAATATTGGACCAGCTGATATTTAGGCTAATTTCTTAGTGTTCACATTTTCCCCATTAAATGCTAAAAACTTTTTTATTTTTATTTTCCCTTTTGTTATCTTCATCTTTCGAAGCTCTACTCAAATAAGTGGTTGAGTCTAGCAACGCAAGATGCATATTTTTTCTTTATGTCCATTGACCTTAGGATTTTGGCCAGCAGTGTATTCTGGTTATTAAACCACTCTTGGGACTAACTAAACATGAAACTTTTGTTAACGTGGAGTATCCTAACGTATCATTCGATTTGTACAATAGCAACTCTTATATATACAGTGGAACCCTTCTGAAGCAGCCACCTTCGGGACTGAGACAAACTGGCCTGATTAAAGATAAATTAGGGATTATGTAAACAGAAAAAGGGACTGTGATTAAATGACCGCTTTCAAAGTGTGACCGATTCTGAGGGGTGACCTTAGGGGGGTTCCACTGTACACACTTTAAACATTGTACTTAAACCTCATAGATTAATAATTAAAAGTTTTCTGTGCAGTCAGTAATGAGAACATTATTTATATTTGTCCGCAACTACATCTAGTGGCAAGCATATCAATTACACAGGAGAGAAACAGCATTTTTGTTTCAGCAATAAAGTTCATTACATTATGAAAACAATTATCGTAAGTAGTAATTGTACGTATCACGTTTAATTTAAAAACCTGAAGATTATCTTGCAAATATCTAAATGTAAAAGGTTTATTTATGCAAAACGCCGACGTTAACTGACAATCTATAAGGCAGCTGGTGAGGCCTGGCATGGCCTAGCGCGTTAAGGCATGCGCTTTGTAATCTGAGGGTCGCGGGTTCGCGCCCGAGTCGCGCCAAACATGCTCGCCCTCCTAACCGTGGGGGCGTTATAATGTGACGGTCAATCCCACTTTTCGTTAGTAAAAGAGTAGCCCAAGCGTTGCGGTGGGTGGTGATGACTAGCTGCCTTCCCTCTAGTCTTACACTGCTAAATTAGGGACGGCTAGCACATATAGCCCTCGTGTAGCTTTGTGCGAAATTTCAAAACAAACAAACAAAAGTCAGCTGGTAATCCTGGAGTAAACTGGTAATTGTGTACATTGAACATTTTACTTTCAAATGAGTGAAATGAAACACTCATTATAAATTCAGTGATATTCAGCAGACTGCTATTTGAACTCAGAATTATACTTTTATTAGCAGGAAGATTTTGTCGTAAACAACGGAAACATTACGTTGGAATCCGTGTCTATATTATTATCTCAAAAATCTAATCGCAAATTACAAAATACTTTTGTTTGTGCTAGCGAGTTTCTGATATAAAGTTGAACTCATGAACTCTATTTACCACCATTATATTTTGGGTATTAAATAACTGAACGTTTCAAATAAAGGAAAAAAAATCATTTCAATTACTTATTTCCTAACAATTTATCTTAAATATATTAATACTTAAATATATTAATACTTCCAAGAAAGTTTCATATTTCTCCAGGAAATTCGTTCCTTTGATAATTTACAATAATCCTTTGTAACAAAATATCAATAATAAAATTATTTTTGAAAAACATTTGGCAATAATATTAGAAAAATTCCTTTACTCTCTCGATAAACAGCAGATAACCAGATGTGGCTTTGCTATAATAAAATACACACGCATTCTCTCTCGATAAAAAAACTGACAAACAAAAACATTTTATTGCAGCCAACAATTCATCATTGCTTCATAAAAAACTGATAGCTGATAAAAAAAAATCTAATAATAATAATACCATGAATAAAGTCACAATGAAGAAACGTTGTCTGAAATTAATTTATTCTTACTATCAAATTTGGAACAGATGTTTTACTTTAACTTTGTTGCTAAAGGGCCCGAGATAGCCAGGTGGTTAGGGACGCTAGATTCACAATCAGAGGATTGCAGGTTCGAATCCCGGTCGCATTAAACATGCTCGCCTTTTCAGCCGTAGAGACGTTATAATGTGACGGTCAATCTCACTATTCGTTGGTAATAAGAGTAGCCCAAGAGTTGACAGTGGGTGGTGGTAACTAGCTGTGTTCACTCTAGTCTTACGCTGTTAAATTAGAGACGTCTAACGCAGGTAGCCCTCGTGTAGCTTTGCGCGAAATTTAGAAACAAAGAAAGAAACTTTTTGCCAAAGTTTAGTTTTCTCTACAAATTTTGAAAAAAGAAGTCAGCAAAATATTTCTAAGAACATTAAAAGCTGTTTTTATAGAGTTTTGATAACATTCCTTCTGTTCTTCCAGTGGCTCTTCAGAAGAGGACAAATATCAGTTTAATGAAGGATAACTCTGAAAACAGAGTTTTAAGATTGATCATTCAAGGTAAGAAGCGAGGCCTTACTTACTCTGTTCATTTAATCATAGCTTTAACAAGCATACCATATGAACCTATTGCTCACTTTCTTTCCAACTGAATGACTCGCTCAATTGCAACTCTTGTGGAAATTGTTTACAATAGCATTCAATGTATTTTATACACGTGAAATCTTTCAGTGAAATAACTTATGAAATATCCAAATCAGAGCAGAGTTGGTTCTCCATTATAATGAAGAATGGTGAAATAAATAGTCTCTTATCAGACGTAATAAATTTAAAATAGTTCACAAGTATTACTTTGCCGTATACGTTGAAAATGCGCAGCAAACATCACCTATATATAGACATTCACGCATTTATTTTCAATGGTCGTTTACAAATTTTTAAACGAATTTGTATAGACAGTCTTCATAGCACCATTCTCTCATACATTTACCATAACTTTCTGATTCCCAATTTTTGATACATTCTGTTTATTATTTAAAGTTGTTTCTTTCTGTTATATCAGGTCATCCCTTAAGTAATGTCCGATTTTAGGTTAAGAAAAATGATTTCAATGGCTGTTAATGTTAGTTAATCAATAATATATGTTTCATTATTATTAATTACTTCCTGCTAACAATTCACAAGCTTCTGACTGTCACTTCGATAAAATTCGTGTGGTTTGGAAGTAAAGAATGCAGAGAGGGTAGTTTGATATATTCATGTGTTCCAAGCTTTTTACATCAAGATAGTTCTGCAAACTTCTAAATAAATTATAATCAAATGGAGCAAGATCTGAAGTTTTTTCCAGTCTTTGTTGTTGTTGTTTTGAATTAAGCACAAAGCTGCACAATGGACTATCTGTGCTCTGCCCACCACGGGTATCGAAACCCGGTTTTAGCGTTGTAAGTCCACAGACATACCGCTGAGCCACTGGGGGGCTTTTCCCAGTCTACTCTCCAATCTTTGCAGATGTGATCCTTGCTGTATGAGGCCGTGCATTATTCTGGTGTAACACAACACCTTTACGATTGATCAAAGCAGGCGTCTTTTCTTTCAGTGCAACACTCAAGCGCTCTACCTGTTGACAATAGAAGTCTGATGTAATCGTCACGTTGAGTGGCAACAAGTCAAAGTGGATCACACTGACAATATCCCACCAAAAGCTCAGCAAGATTTTCCTAGTAAGAAAGTCCATTTTGGGCTGTGCTTTAGCCAGTTTACCTGCACTGAGTTATTGTCTGCAACTCTTAACATTTTTATAAAACATCCATTTTTCATCTCCAGTCACTAACCTGTCCAAAAAAGGTGAGTTACGTTCACGAGAGTGCAAAGAAATGCTAATGTCCACTCTTACTCTAAGATTGGCTTCTGCCAAATCATGGGTGACCCATTTTCTAAGTTTTGACACCTTTCAAGCTGTTGCAGATGATGATCTGTTGACATGAGTTGAATTAAGCTTCTGTGCTAGTTATTCAACTGTTACAGCACAATATTCATCAAGTGCAGCCAGCAACAAGATATCATTAAACACAACAGGACAACCTGAACGTGGTGCATCACTTAAACTGTAGTCACCTGATTTGAACTTTTATTGAGAGACTCCGCACCATAAACACCTTGAATGTTACGTGTAGTTTCTGCTGCACTATTGCCTTTTTTAAACTCATAAAACGTTATATGCCTAATGTGTTCCTCAGACACATCCATCTTCATAAGGGTTTATTTGATTAATGATCTGAAAAAGTGGAGTTGTGTTAGTTTCTTTTATTTATCTGAACATTTTTATCCACGTCCTACTAAACATTTTAGTTATTAAAGTCTTCTACAAAGACAGAAGTGATGATGCACTTCCTGCATTAAATTTTCAGAGATTGCTTATCGTATGACCTGATATTTTCTGTAATTCAAAAAAACCTGCTTAGAAATTTTAAGTTGTTTCCCTCAAAAAATATGTTGAAAATTAAAAAAAATAACACGAAATAGACATAGCTATATACAGGTATGAATTACTGTACATACATAAATTTTTGTTGATTTATTGTGAGAAAGTGTGCAAAATTTCAAAACAGTAAACTATGGAGTAAAAGTTATTTTCAAGTGCTAAAGAGTAAAGAGAAAATCTTCACACCTTAATTCATTCATTGTACTTTTTATGAATTGGATATTTCAAAATTAAAAAGTGTTGTATTTGTCACTAAAGAAATGAACACGGTTCGAAAGACTTATATGACATAAAGAACGTTCAATAAAGGGATATTAAAAGTAAATTAACCCAAAAGTTACTTATAAATGAATACAAAACCCGTCGACTTTAAGCTATATATGTACCAAAGTGCTCATGAATCCATAATTTTGTTGGGGGTTCGGCAAGTCTAGGTGGTGAGAGTGCTGGACTCGTTATCTGAGAGTCGCGGGTTCGAATCCCCGTTGCTCCAAAGATGCTAGCCTTTTCAGAAGTGAG
The DNA here is from genome assembly GCF_004210375.1 of Tachypleus tridentatus. Classification (NCBI taxonomy): domain Eukaryota; kingdom Metazoa; phylum Arthropoda; class Merostomata; order Xiphosura; family Limulidae; genus Tachypleus; species Tachypleus tridentatus. The sequence goes on along the minus strand of NC_134825.1, from coordinate 28,091,434 downwards.
AGCCATAAAATGTTACGGTCAATCCCACTATTTGTTGGTAAAGAAGTAGCCCAAGAGTTGACGGTGGGCAATGATGACTAGCTGCCTTCCCTCTAATCTCACACTCTTAAATTAGGAACAGCTAGCGCAGATAGTCTTCATGTAGCTGTGCGCGAAATTCAGAAATGAACAAACAATTTTTTTGGTTATAGGATTTGTTAATAACGCATGAGTAGCAAACCAATAATTTTGACACATCTACTGTCAACATACCGACAAATCCTGTTAATTATTACAGGGATGTTTTATGTTTTTACATATAAAATTAGTAAAATGACCTCTTTTTTTTTCGTTTCCTCTTCACAATAAGTTTTGTAACTGGCAATAACATAAAATTGCTAAGTGTGAAGCAGTACACATACCCTACGTGCAGTGAGTTGTGTAAAGTCAAGTTGGTAACGTGAAGTTTGAGCTAATTCTATTTTATCTGTGCTTTATATTCATCATGTAAACGTAATCGTCTAAACGAATCACTCAAAGAAACACGATATGTGTTAATCGTGTGGAAAAGTCTGAATATATTGCTGTTTGAAACATAAAAACATTTCTTGTTCTTTGCTTTACTTATCTTTGTAAGACTAACGTGATATATTTGTTACAGCCTATACAGACGACCTTCTCAATGACCTTCAACGACACCCAACGAGTCAGTTAACTTCAACACAGATGGCGCTGTTGAAGGGACGTATGAACGACCTTCACGAACACATAGCTGAACATCCAGCACTCCTTCAGAGCAGTCTATGGGTGGGCAAGCGAAAACCGACGTTTATTCCCAGCATCAGCCATTTTAGACACATTGAAAATGGGGTAATTACAACGAATATAAACAAAAATGTTATCTGTTTATCATTGTGAGACAGCTGAGATCCTGTTTACTTTGTTACTTGTCAGTCGATGTAAGGTAGCTGATATCCTGTTTACACTGTTACCTGTCAGGCAATGTGAAGTAACCGATTTCTTGTTTATCGTCCTGTTTACAGTCGATATGAGGTAACTGAGCCTCTGTTTGCATTTCTATCTGTACGTCGATATGAGGCAGCTGAAATGTTTTTACATTGTTATTCCAGCGTTTCTTTCAAATTTAGAAAAATATTTCCATGAGTTGTTTATTGTATTGTTACAAGTGCGATAATTAAACCAACCCCAAAAGTCAAGTTTATCTAGAGTTACAACTTCATATCTTAAACTTTATTCGAAGCGTAACAATGCAACAAAAACTTGCGACTATTTTAACAAAGCGACATTAATTTCGTTTACAACACGACCCAGTCACGACCCCTGTGAAAAATAATGACGATAGTTTCCGTGTGATTGTGATCAAAATTGTAATAAATAAAGTATTATATATCTCATCGTCAGGTTCACAAAGAAGGTCGAAATCTTCTTCGCTCCTCTAGGTAAAAATTTTCTCAACCTAAACGAGCCTTTTTTACATATATAGTTTTCTCTACAAGTGGGTTTTTTTCGACATCACAAATTAAGTATTAATATTTTTCACTGTTAAGAAGACAAGTAAGAGAAGAAAATAAAAAAAGAAGTCAACTTTAACGTTTTAAATTTACGGAAGAAGATTGTTAAAAACGAGTCAGTTCAACTGACTAAACTATTGTTAAAGTAAGAGAGTTAAAAAACCACATTTAACTGTACTCATTTTCAGACTGATTTCTTGTTTCGCTCTAAAAGTTTGTTCTGAACTTTTCTTAGTTTGATCGATCGGAAAAGGGGAACAGAAAAATCAAAAGGGGGTCCACTTACCCCTCTGAAGAAATCTGCAATACGGAGACAAACTGGTTACAAGTTAACATGACCACTGACCTTTATAACAAGCCTGTGGAGGTAATTCAACAAGAAGAACTTGGTCAATATGTTTTTTCCTTCAGGTGCTCCACAGTACACGGACCTTGTCGTGGAATATCGCCATTGTAAGTGGCGCCATCTCGTATCCAATGTTGTTATTACAATGTTTGAAAGTAAGACTAAGTTTTCTATGGCATTTTAAGAGATACAAAGAAATGTTATGTATATATATATATATATATACGAGAATAATTATCAATATAAATAATAGAGCATTTTCTGAATTCTCTCTTAGTTTAAAGTTCATTACGGTAAAGATATTATCGAGTCGTGTTTATAAACTTATGTAAATGCTGTCATAATTTGGAATTGTAGCAAGATCGGCAACTATTACACTGCGATTCATTACTTTTAAGTATTTAACACATTCCAGTAATTTGTGCTTTTATTAATGTTTGAATTTGATGTATTACACCATTTGTAAATTAAGTATATAAATATTTTATTTACGTATATGACTAATTCTAAATTAGCACATGCATTTTATATTCACTACCACAATATGTTTATATATGCGACACGGAACTAATTTGCCATATACCTGTTTACTCGTTTTTTTTGTACACGTTTCTTTAGGTACGAGAGCGAATGTACCGAAAGGCTTGGTTGGGTGTACATGTATTACCGACGTCAAGATTCTCCTGACAAAAGAGCTCAATGGGGTCCCGTTGCTGTTCCTAATCACTGCGCGTGTAAAATAACCCCTCGCTTTTTTCCTGAACTGTGAATCCACGTTACTACAGGACAACAACACCTTATGATCTTTAATAAATTATAAGTTTTGAATTAACCCTCTTTCTCTCTCTCAACTTTGGATCCTGATGACTTTTTTTTAATGATAACCATTTGTAAAAAACGCTTGAATGGTGCAAGAAAAAAACAATTCTTAGACTGACTAATATTAGGGTTAAAATTATCATATTTCTTTTGCAAAATTATCATTTGTTTGAAATCTTAATAAAAACATTCATTATAATAGCTGTAAATCCCTGATTAACACCTACTTATTTAAAAACTATTTGTATCTTTCTCATAAATGTATTTTTTAATAGTTCTATAAGTAGTGCAAATCGTTGTCCATAGATGACAGGACATTGTAGTAATGTTTTAAAATGGTAATAATATATTAACAGAAATAGTTTTAAAATTAATAAATGTGTTGTAAGCAATGAGGTAAACGTATTGTGACTATTAAAATGGTATTTTTATGCCTAAATAACAGACATTGTGCTTGTTTTTTTCAAATCTTTAATGCTTTTATGAGTATTTCATTGTGAATTATTAAATATTGCATTCTCATACTTTTGGAATTATTTTATACTTTTCAAAGTTCCACATGGACTAAAAAGTTCTGAAATCACATAATAAGTTTTAGACGTTTTGTATAAAACATGTTTCTAAGTACCTAAATTAAAAATGGGATTGTCTTTTCCTTTTATTTTTACGTTAAGTTGAAATAAACATTTAGAAGTAAATAATGCAGTAGTGGTAAAAAATGTGATATTTGTAACACACACTCACCAAATTTGAATATAATACCTTTACTAAGTGTGACATAAAATTAAAAGTACAACAAATTATATCCATTCATTAGTATCTCTCTCTTTTTAATACATACCTATGCTGATTAAGTATGAATGTTCTCTAGCTACAATAATCTGTTCTGCTTAACAATAGACAATGAAAATATATTTATTACAAAATGAAAGACTTGTTCAAGACATTAAACCTTTTGGCTAGTACTGACCGCATTTTGATACAACAGTATATATCTATATTGAAAACATGACAATAAACATTGTGGTTACTTTGTTCTTTGACACTTTATTACTGCCCCAAATCATTATTACAAATAAATATATATATATTTGCATATGTATCATTTTATCTAAAGGAAGTAAACATTTCTGATTGTAATTTTAGATGTCATACCAATCACGATCTCACGAAAGTAGATAATTTGAAATAAAATACACAATTTAGGTTATTTATTCTGTACGGTTAATGCATTTATATGCAACATTGGAACTAAAATTGTATATATATATACTTATTTGATGTACCCGTAAACAAAGATGGCACGCAAAGAGTTTTCCTTGGATTCTAACCAACGTTGTAACTAGTCACATAGAAAATCATAAACGAAGAAATGTACTGTAAAATAGGCGTATTCCGTTCAACAAAATCACTGTTCGGAACGTCAAGTAATATCTTACAAAAACACCACATGCTTCGGTTTTAATGTTTAGCGTTTAAATAAACTTTAAACTACTGAGGATTAGAGTTCTTTTCACTGTATCTTTTAAATACGTTTTATACACACAACTAAAGTGAACATTTGTCAGTAAATATGCTTGGAATAGGAACAAACGTGAGAATACAAACCAAAGTTAAGTAGTTGTGGTAAGGTTATAACAATCTGATATCAGTGGTTATCATGTTTACTATCTTAAAATATCACCTAAGGCAAATTTTTCGTTAACAACTGATTGTTATAACTAGATATTTATAACATTTTACATTAAGTTTCGGTTAATTATCTTTTCAAGGAGTGAGGGTTATCTATTTGTTAGACGTCTTCCCAGCTATGAGTTAAATTAAATAACTGAATGTTTTGATGGGTGATATCCGGGTTTTGTTGAGTTCTATTATACATTTGCTGAGTGTATTAACAGTTACGTAGAGATAGAAGGCTTTTTTATATTTCTTATTAGAGGTATAGTTCATATCCTATTATTTTTTTAATATTCCAGTTTCTAGAATAAACAAAAGTTGTATTGCCTAAGATTTTGTTTGTTTGTTTTTAATTTTCGTGCAAAGCTACACGAAAGCTATCTGTGCCTAATTTAGCAGCAAGACTAGAGGGAAGGCAGCTAGTCATCACCACCCACCGCTAACTCTAGGGCTACTCTTTTACCAGGCCCGGCATGGCCAGGTGAGTTAAGGCATGCGACTCGTAATCTAAGGGTCGCGGGTTCGCATCGCCGTCGCGCCAAACATGCTCGCCCTTTTAGCCGTGGGGGCTTTATAATGTTACGGTTAATCCCACTATTCGTTGGTAAAAGAGTAGCCGAAGAGTTGGCGGTGGTGATGATGACTAGCTACCTTCCCTCTAATCTTACACTCTAAATTAGGGACGGCTAGCGCTGATAGCCCTCGAGTAGCTTTGCGCAAAATTAAAAAAACAAACAAAAAACTCTTTTACCAACGAATATTGGGATTGACCCTCACATTATAACGCCCTTACGGTTGAAAGGGCTAGCATGTTAGGTGTAACGGAATTCGAACCCGCAACAAGTCAAGTGACTAAATCACCTGGCTATGCTGGGCTCTATTACCGAAGAAACTACGATGAGTGAATAAAAACGCAACACTAAAACAGCCCGGAACGTTCAATAAGTAAGAAAATAGAGAAGGTAAATACGAAGAGCAAACATAAGACAATCACAGACAGGCAGCCATATTGCCCCTACATCATAGGTCTTTCTAAAGAAATAATAATTAGGATACATATAGTGAGAATAAAATCAGGATGTTATTGAGAAACTACAATATAATACGATGTGACACACTAAACCAGCTAAAGGCCCACCCATGGGTGGGGAAAACAAATACCATTTACAATATCTCGTGTGTTTGTCCATTCCAATGTGTTTGAAGAAAAAAAAAGATCCACGAAATTTAGAACTCAGAAACGTAACAGTCTTCTACCTTCGGATAACGCTCTTAGTAAACTTAGCATAGAAGATAACGAAACCTGGATATATTTCTTGTAAAGACCCCAGTAGCAGAATGTTATGTTTGTGGACTTAGAGCGTTAAAAACCGAGTTTCGATTCACAGTGTGTTGCTTTGTGCTTAATTCAAACAAACTTTATTGTAATATTCTGAGTTTATAATTGGAAATATATTCTCGTATCTCAAGAGGTAGAACTTAATTATTTCTAATATGGTAAATAATAATTACTATTATGAATTTCATGTTCCAATAGGTTTATGTTATGTTATTAAACAAACTGAACATCACAGACAAATGTTTATTTAAAATGTAAACTCAATCAAGACGTATTCAAATTAATTGAAATCATAATTTAATCAACACTACTGATAAAGGTTTTAAGCATCGGTAAAAGGCTATCAGACAAACATTATTGTTTGTTTTTTTGTAACAATCATAACGTAGCTGAACCCTGACATAAACAGAAATCTTAATTCAAATACTTTTTTTACTTATAACCATTGTAGAGTGGATAAAGTCGGAGGAAAATTATTAACATTTGTATTAACTTTGGCAAATAGTAAATACATAAGAGCAGATTTAAGCAAGATTTCCTACAAATATTGTAGAGCATTATAAAATCGAACTGTAAGAGAGAAAAGCGTGCATCTGAACAAGCGCCACTTTGCACAAACACGGCTTTTGTCGAAACATGCGCTATGGCAGTGCGTTAGCAATAACATCTTTACTAAAGCGCCAAGTGGCAAAAACGCGATGACACAACAATGAATAAGTGCGAATTTGCTTATTTTCCTGTCAGTAAATGGCGCTGACTAACCAGTTTATTTTTCTGTTAACATCCAGTGCCTTTTTCTAGTGAGTACATTGTGATCCGAGCTGCATAACGTCAGTTGTTTTCCTACTGTGTTTCTTAGATATTTTGAATTCTAAAATTATCCACAAATTAAAGCAAAATAATTGTAATATGATATGAATAACTAGTGGTTTGCTTTGAATATTGGAGTTTAAAACTTCAACAGTGCCTTATGCGTAAGTGGATTAAATTTCCAAGTCAAAAATTCCTAAAGGTTCATGTACAGACATCCCTAATTTTAAAAGGTTATCAGAAGGTGGGCATAAGTCCAGCACCACCCGCTGCCAAAAAGGCTTTGAACTGAATAAATGGATTGATTATTCTTTTTACAATGCATGTGCAGCTATAAACCAAAGCGTGCTCAGCAGCATCATTTCCTAAACCTTGGATCCTTTGATCTACAGCTACGAAAGGTAACTTCTTGATCACACTCGCCTCTAGCCACTAGTAAAACAAATACCTTTTCAGATATTTCATCAAGCTGTTTACCATAAAGCACCGTTTTATCTGTTAAAATATAATTGGATAAAGATGCTAGTGATAATCGTTTTTGTTATCGATGTTTACAAATGTTATTTATGTTTACAGATGCTCAATAAATTGTATTCACCAATGTACTATATTGTGAAACTATTTACTCTGGTGATTATACGGGAGTGTTATTATAAGCTAGCTTCCGTTGAAAAGCATTCCAAGTAACCAGGAAATACAAGATTACCACACAACCCATTTTCAAAGGAACCTAGCCTGCTAGATGAAACATCTAACCTTGTGGTCAAGACAAAGAGATGGAAAATAATCGATAATGTTCCTTGTTGAAGCATCCCATCATGGGGAATTACTACGTACGAAAATCCAAAACCTTTCTGGAATTATGGCCCGAGAAGTCTAAACCATTCTGGATATTCATTATTTACCAAACATTATTTCATCGACAACGAAAGACATGAATGCTCGTTTTACCATCTTTCAGTCAAAAATATTCATGGTAGTAGCACGCATAATGGGTGTTTACTACAACAACACCGATTTTCTTTCCGGCACACTAAACTTTCAAATATCTTTGTCCGGTTCAGACAGCAGAGTAAATGTCTAGGCTCTGGGTTAATGAGATGCAGATAACTGGTACGAGTTATAAGAATTTGGCCAGTCGATGATGGAGAAAGAGCTATACCAGATACACATGGAGGTTCCTAAAGTGAAGGAAATTGTCAGAAAAATTACTTCTACAGCAAAGTTTGATAAAATCTGGTGAGTATGGTGGTTTGTTGAACTTTGCATATAGCTACTCGAGGGCTACCTACACTATTTGTCTTGAATTTAGAAGTCATAAACTGAAGGAAAGAAAGATGGTTAACAGCACTCACCTTTAGGCTTGGACAACTCTTTAACCAGTGAATAGTGGGATTTTTTCTCACGTTATAAAACCTCCATGACTGAAAGGAAAACATGCCTGGTAACAAAATTTGAGCCCGCGACTCGTCAATTGCGAGACGGGTGCTCTAACTATCAAGCATATGAACACATCAAGCCAGTTTGTTTTCTGCAGGGTTTAGTACTAGTTGGTGAGTGTTCTATACGCCAGCTTGAGGTTACTGGGTACATGTAAATCACTAAATCACATGATGAAGAATGTGTGTGTGCGTGCAGCAATTGTATTTTCAGTAAATAGTGTTAGCACTAGAGTAATTCAACAGTAATGATTAGTTAATATAGATAATATCTTTATTTTTATAGTGTGTCAAACTGAGATGAGCTTTGACCTTAAAAACACACTGGTATAATATTATCTGTCAAATACAAAGATATTGAAAATCAAACACTTGTAAATTCTTTACAATTAGTTAAAAACAGCTCAAATGTCTAATCATTTAATATTTCTAACCTGTTATAAACTTTGTTTGTTTGTTTTAATTTTGCGCAAAGCTACTCGAGGGCTATCTGCGCTAGCCGTCCCTAATTTAGCAGTGTAAGACTAGAGGGAAGTCATCTAGTCATCACCACCCACCGCCAACTCTTGGGATACTCTTTTACCTACAAATAGTGGGATTGATCGTCACTTTATGACGTTTTCACAGCTGAAAAATGTGACGGGGGCTTGAACCTGCAACCCTCGGAATACGAGTCGAGTGCTCTAACCACCTGTTCATGCCGGGCCCGCAAATAATAAACTTAGTTATATCGATCCTGATGTGACACATAGAGTTTGTTTGTTAGAAACAAAAGTTTTCAGTTTTAAATGAAAAAACGCAGGATGATTAACTTTCTTTTGGTAGACAAAGTTCATGCCATCTGTCTCGGACGAGTTCTCACGTTCATACAGATTTGTGCTCTTGAACATATTGATTGTTGTCCTTGTGCTCATTCGTGTTAATGTATTCTTTCTCTCAAGAACGATGCCACGAACGAAAACATTACTATAACAAAGGTGCACGTATGGATAAACTGCACAAACCCGTAGTGAAAAGAATAAATATGAATTACGTTAAACGAATTCAAGAACATTTGTACAAGGTATTCAGAACAAGAAAAAGAATGAACTTTCACCTTTTCGTGTTGTTTACAAGTGTAGTTTTATAGATTTAGATAACTTTCAAGAGTTATTGTGTAGTCTGTAACAGGTGTTGCCTGTTGTAGTGATACACAATTATTAAGGTGCTATGCAGATAACCATTTCTTCATTAATAACAGCTGTAACATCGAAACTTATAAGTCGTCTTATTGTCTATTACTGGCAAACAATCCATGTATATTTGTTTCTGTTTTAAGTTGTGATAACTTCAGTGTTAGCGACTGGACGTGAACTAATGGTCAGCTTGTCGGGTTCTAGGATCCTGTGAATAAGCTCCACACTTTCACCTTGGATTCAGGTTATAGAAGTGACAGTCATTTCCATTAAGATGGAAGACAAATTTTGAAAGAACACCAAGTTGTGTGTGTTGGAATTCTACAATTCACAAATTTTTTGTTGTTTTTTCTAATCTTAGGAGTTTCACACCATAACACTGAACAGTTAGGATAATTTCTTCAACCCATACCTTTTGTACAGTGTAAGATATTGAAAATGCATTATGCGTAATGGGCTATGATCCTTCACTAGGTAATAGGTAACAGTAAGAACAGTAATATTTCTATCAATACAAGTTTCTTTTAAGATATTTATATCAGTTCTAATATGTTTCGCTAGTTTAAGCTTCACACATCATAAGACCTCACATCTTATGATCGACCTATGTTCTTATTTCGGTGATATTTGCTGAAATTCAGTTGATTTGATGAACGTTTTGAATCGAGCGAAACGCCTCATTAGCAATGTCGTGAAACATATAATGTGCTGTTAAAATGTTATTATAAACTTGGGCATGAACTGGATCTTAGCTTATTGAGATGTGGATCGAAGCCACTTTATATGATAGATTAACAGTCAGTTTCGTTATTTGGTGGCAGTGGGTGTCGCTTTGAAGGATACCTCCCTTCCAGTTAGCTGTTCAATTTGTTTGTTTCATGCTAAACACAAAGTGACACTGTAGGTTGTCTGTGCTGTACTCACCGTGCACATCAAACTTATTCCTTAATGTTAGATGTCTTTATACTTGCTATCGAGTCACAGAGACGAGGGACTTCTAATTGCTCAAAATTATAGAGAGTTATACCTGGAACCTAAGTGTACATGACCTAGCTGCTTAGCCCACGTGGGCATAAGATGCCTATCAGGTTGAAACCTTCAATTCTAAATATTGTAATATACCCTTTTTACTGGAATGCTATTGGACAAGTAAAAAAAAAAAAAGCCTCTTAAATTATTATTGGTCATGTCTATTAATAACAATTGAAATTACAGTTTACAATCAATTCAGCCATCAAAATAAATGTATGAGGATAAATAATTAACAAAATTTACACGTAAATGTATTAAATGTTAATATAATATTTTTAGGGTTTTTCTCATGTGTATAACTCATCTTCATTCTTATTCGCTTATTTGAGACGAGGCACCGGTATGGCTGGGTGGTTAAAGCACTCGAATCTTAATCTGATGGCAGCTGGTTTGAATATCCGTCGCATCAAACATACTTGCCCTTTCAGCCATGGGGGCGTTATAATGTGACAGTCAATCCCACTATTCGTTGGTAAAAGAGTAGCCCAAGAGTTGACGGTGGGTGGTGATGAATAGCTGACTTCCCTCTAGTCTTACACTGCTAAATTCGAAAACAAACAATTATTTGAGACATATGTTATCAAATTTCATTTTGTTTGAAAACAAAATAAATTTACCGTAAGCGCAATCCCAAGGATACAAACAATAAATCAATTTATGAATATTTCTATATTGTTTCTCATTTTACAGGCACTAAACGTGGCTCACAACTAATCAGTAGTTCGCCATTAAGCATTTAGTTAGTATCAAGAAATTGTCAGCAAATTGCTTTAATTGTGGGTTTTTGTCACTATGATACAAGTTTAATTATTTGTAGTATTAGTGCAAGACTTACAGATTTATTTTAAACACTATCAGTTGAAAGCCAGATCAAAGTACTTGTCAGATATAAGATAAGAGATTTTACAGTTAGAAGGGACTGGGATATTTAAAGCCACTTTACTTATGTTGCTGTATCTTCATTATTTATCGTAGTGTTTAGAATGTACAAAATAAAATTCATATCTTAGTTATTTTTGGGATTATATTTTTTTATAAAACTAGCTGAAAGTACCCGTTAAGGTTTTTTTTTTTCGTTTTTTGGAATTTCGCGCAAAGCTACTCGAGGGCCACTTGCGCTAGCCGTCCCTAATTTAGCAGTGTAAGACCAGAGAGAAGGCAGCTAGTCATCACTACCCACCACCAACTCTTGGGCTACTCTTTTACCAACGAATAGTGGAATTGACCGTCACATTATAACGCCCCTCACGACTGAATGGGCTAGCATGTTTGGTAACGGAACGACCCGCGTCGAACGTCTTAACGCATTTGGCCATGTCGGGTGACCCGTTAAGGAAACAAATATTATGTATAGAACGATGTTACATAATGCCAAGTCTGACATTCTTTCTTTTGTTATTAAATCTTTAATGACATCGTTAGATATCAAGAACGTAACCTGCTTTGTGTAATATAATAACTGACACAATAAACTAGATAAATTCAAAACAAAGAGTTGATAAAAATGTTTAATTTACTCTGTTTCAAGGTGTTTTGTATTCCTATCCTATGTACACCGATATGGAGTTTCCAATTTCCAAACGAAAAATTACTGTAATTAATCCAGCTTACTCTGTTAATACACATAATGGATGATCTCTATAATAACATCAAAATATTTCGCGCATTATTTTTATTAACAAAATCTTACTAAAATAATTCGCTAAACGAAACCATTTTGGAAAGTGTACTAGAAAAATCTCTTGATACACTGTAACTCAGATTACTTTGTTAGCTCAGTACCGTAAAGTGTTGACATGTTGGAACACATACATATATATATGTGTATATTACTTTCAGGTGTGGTTGTTTTTTATCAAGCGCAAAACTACAAAATGAAATATCTGTGGCTGTCCTTCGTGAGTATCGAACCCCGATTTTTAGCATTAAAAATCATGAAGACTGAACCATATTAGGTAATTATTTCAAGCCGTTAAAACTGGAATATGATTTTACCAGCTCGTGTTAAGCTACGTTGTTTTATGTGACTTTAAGTCTTTAAAATAAAATAAAAATTAAAAAAGTTACACAATATAAAAAATCAACTGTGAGATTTCCTGTTTAGTGAAAAGCAAAACACTTTACATATGCATGTATATATAATTTACATATTACCGTGCTTTTTAACGCGCTAATCACGTAGCTTCGTTTGTTTATCGACACCGTTTCAAATCAGTCATTTTAAAATGCTTTAGCTAAAGCTATTTGTGTTTCTTCGTATGTAGCTCATTACCAAAGAACCTAATTTAGCTTGTGAAATAATTACCTGTTCTTCCTAAAACATTAACACGGGAACCAATTTCATATACATTAGCTCATAAATAAGTCAAAATCAGAATGAAGACCGTTGATAGCACTCCGTTGTTGGAATTGTAAGTTGTTTATAATCTTGAAGCCAATATCTCCACGAAAATATCTAACGTAGGTAACAAGTTAATAGGGAAGTGGAAGTTACTGTTAAATTAAATTCTGTAATCACTAGGGAAATTACTGAGAAATGGAAGTAATAAAAATACAAGTGACGTGACATTATTCCATAAGTTTTTAAAGCTGTTACCACTATGAATATTTTCTAGTGATCTATGGGGATCCATGGTAATCAGTATTTAACTGCCTTTTTTCTATTAGACGGAATTATTCAATATGATCAGATAAAAACTACTTTGTTATCTATATACATGTAATGAACTATTGCCAGACCAGACAAAAAGGGAAGATTAAGGTATCTCCTCTGGTTAATTAACAGCAAAACCTAGATGTTACAAAATTAAAGTACCTTTTTACATTACAGTAATTAAACACGTAAATGTTAAAGGAAAAAATCATGGAGTATACCTAGCTTCCATTTGGACTTTATGTCCGTTTTGTAACTTTCATATGTGTATAAAGGATATAATTATTTTTCACTGTGGAAACAGTATTAACTTCTAATCTATGTCTGCATCTTTCTTCACTAATCCTCTACAAAAATTAAAAAGAAATGAAAATCTTATTTATTTCTTGTCAGCTTTTTCATTATTATATGCTTTACATGATAGGCATTAGCATTTATCCCCAATCGCGAAACTCGTTTTTACTGTAACACGTTTAGAAAACAGATCCTGTTATCATTATTTTAAGTAGAAAAAGAACAAAATGTAACATTCACGTTTGTCATAATATATCTGACCTCATGCACAGATAGTTAGCTCATATCATAATACTATAATGGAACTCTTGCTTATATTATACTAAAATAACATTTTTATTACGCGATGTGCAACTCCCAACTTCGCACAGTTTTTGTCCCGTATACATGTAGATTTGCAATAGTTGTCACGATTTTCCGGTTTCGCCTCCGTTTCCCGTACCGGAGATCTTTATTTTTCTCCATTCTTAAGATGATAAGTACGTTACACACGGATCTAATGCGCTGGTACCAGGGGAAACTGACTAGTCGCAGTAAGGAGTCTTTGTTCATTTCAGTAATATTGACCAAGTAGAATGCAAAGTGATTTTCACATTATTCTACTTCTTCATAATAATAATTCCAAACAAATGATAGAAATAATAATTTTGTCTGTTAAATCTACAGTAAAGGTACGATGCATGCTTTCATTTGCATAAATTATATATTTCTATATCTACAATTTATTATTTTACAAATTCTGCAACTTGCTAAAGTCATGAAATTAAACTGCGCTTTTTTTTCATAAACCATTGTTATTGAAGTGAGTATGCCAGATTTTCAGGAACAAGAACGATTCTCCGTGTGTTCCATATTTTGTAGTTCCAGTGCCTTTTTCAATAGCGTTTCCTGCCAAGCCACCAAGTTGTGAAAATATAGGATTTACAAGTAGTAGTTAAAAACCCGCCTTTACATATTAGTAAGTTTCATACCTTCTAGACTAAAGCTTTCTTTATTTCTAATTATCCCAGTCTTTTCCTGCGTTGACTAAGTTTCTGTTTGATATGTTTGTTATGGAAATGTTACCTTTTAAAACATTTAAAATGTATTTACAAACACACATAACGAAATTATTTTTAAATCCTGCAATTAATATTATAATTTGTCTATGTGTTGCTTTATTTGATGTCTGCATGGAGCAGTGTTTAAATGAATTGAGTTTTGTATGTACAAGTAAACATAAACCACATTAAAACACACTTTTTCTTTATACAATACTGTAAATTACATTAAATATAACATTTCTTTTTACATGCTACAGTGACATTGGCTACTGTGTGATATGGATATGGTAAAGTTGATGTCAGAAGTAAATAAAATAGGAACATCCACTCAATTCCAAATAGGAGTAAAAAATAGGAACATCCACTCAATTCCAAATAGAAGGAAGGAATATTCCACGGGCTTCACACGAAGTTATCTTTTGTTTTTTTAAGACTGGTACGAAGTTCTTTTTTTTTCTGCATTCTGATTACATTTTATAAATCAAACTAGTAGATATATTCATTTTCCGAGGATAGTAGATAAAGGAAATTGGTTATCCATTCAGATGGATGACAATCAGAATCCGAAAGATAATCACTCAAAAACGGTTAGTTAAAGTGAAATACAATTATATATTGTAAGTTAAACATTTAAAAACAAATTATTTAATCACTTATTACCAGTGCTTCAGGTAAAACCCTTTTAGTTGTATCATAGCTTGAGTCATGTTACTTCATAATAGATATTCAATGAATTTTCATTTTTATTTTATTTGGGAACATAAACCACAATTGTATTAACGGGGAATATTCCTGATTTGATGCGCGTTTGTTATAGGGCTTATGATTTAATTCAATGAGCAAATAATCAAGAGGTTTTAGTCTTCTACTTGAAACTTTCTTTAGAATATTTGACAGAAATCAAAAACATTGTTCTCGCTGATACGTATGTTTGACTTCTGTCTCTTACATTCTTGAACACAATAATATATTGGTAATTTAAACTTATATTACTCATTTCTCTACCGATAAAAGACGTTGTATTCTATATAATTTGAATAATAATGATAATTTCAACCGATTTTTCACACGAGTTGTTTGTTATTTGTTTTCATTACTTTTACAAATGAGATAATTAATGATAAATGATTATCAGAGAGTAAATAATCATGTAAATGCTCAGACGATCTGTCAAAAAAATACCTTGTAAAAATAGTTTCGATTAATGTAGCATATGAAAGTTGAAATGCGTGGTAAAACCAAATATTTTCAAGAATAAAATCAACATATTGATGGTAGATCAAAATTTTGCTTACCAGCCGAGTTTTATCACTTTATGTTTAGCCTGACAATAAACACATGAATGAATGATCTATATAATTATCAATATCGAAAAATTAAGCCCTAATTAGAAATAAACAAAACAATACTTCCTGTGTATTAAGTATAATTTTATCGGTTTTCATGGTTGAGCATTCTTGTTATTTGCCCCTCACGCCCTGATCATGAGGAGTTAGGTCCATTATCGTGTTAATATTCACACCTTAGAAAATTATAGTCTTTAAAGATGCGTAAATTGGACAATACTTCTAGTTTTGTTCTTAATGTATTAATCTAAGTGTCTTAATGTCTCGACACAGTTTCTGTGGATTTTTAATAGCGATGATTTGTGCTTTTTGTGAAACATGTTCACTTTCGTCTTCTTCCCAGAAGGAAAGGTGGTTTACATTTTAAGTGAAACTACGCGTAAATCCTAGAAAAATAAGTATTTTCGTATTTATTTCTTATACGTAACTTTTTCTCTGCCTCTGACCCACTCCCCAGTAGTAAAGCGGTATCTCTGTGAACTTACATTGCTTGTTTGTTTCTTTTTTAATTTCGCGTAAAGCTACACAAGGGATATCTGCGTTAGTCGTCTCTAATTTAGCAGTGTAAGACTAGACGGAAGGCAGCTAGTCATCACCACCCACCGCCAACTCTTGGGCTACTGTTTTACCAACGAATAGTGGGACTGACTGTCACATTATAACGCCCCACGTCTAAAAGGGCGAATATGTTGGGTGCGACAAAGTTTCGAACCGCGACCATTAGATTACGAGTCAAGCGCCTTAACTACCTGGCTACATTGAGCTATGTGAAGACAGCCAAAATACGATTTTATTTGTTTTGAGTTTTGCGAAAAGCTACACGAGGGCTATTTGCACTAGCCGTCTCTAGTTTAGCAATGAAAAACCAAGGGGAAGCCAGCCACTTGCTACCACTCACCGCCAACTCTAGAGCTACTCTTGACTAACGAATAGTGGGATTGAGCGTCACTTTATTACTCCCCCACGGCTGGAAAGGGGGAGATTTGAACCCATTACCTTGACATTAGCGAGTGGAACGCCCTAACCAATTGGCCATGCCAAATCACCAGACATTTGGATGTTTAAGGGGCATATTAGGTACAAAACCTACTTAACAATATAGAACGTTTTTTGACCTTAAAGCTTTACATTTGCTTTGGTATTCTCCTGTTTGTTACACTATGCAACATTTAACGTGGTATTATATTTATTAATAAAATAATTTTCATAAAATAACCGCTTATCATTTTTACAAATATAAGAAAATGGAAGTACTTGTTAAAAATTATTCTAAAGTATGTTATTTTTCCATAATACACATATTAACTCTTTGTTAACAAGCTATTATTTGAATTTCTAACATGTATAAAAATACTCTCAAACGTAAATTTCTAACATGTATAAAAATACTCTCAAACGTAAATTTTCTCTTTCTCCAACATATATTTGCTTTCAATAAAAAAAATATTGTAAACAGCATTGTATTAATTACAACTAAATCTGGAGTTCATGGAGAAATGAACTGGAGAAATCTGGAGAATTTTTTTCTCCACAATAGGGCCTGTAATATATTTAGTGTAGTACTATAATCTTTCTTACAAATATAATAATTTGGTTTATTGTAGAAAAACTATCATAATTAGGAAACAGCCTCACTTTTGTGTTGAAGTGTGTAAGATAACAAAGAGTTGTGTATTTTCGACAGTAAGTATATTGATTATGTGATGTATACTAAGTCGACTCCATAGAATGGTAAACAACTGGCCCAGCATTACGTTTGATGGAGTTGAAAACAATTAGCAGGAAAGATTTATGTTGGAATGCATAAGTCTAGAATGAAGAAAGGTCTTTATATTCTAGATTAAGTCTGTGAATAGTGCGAGTTAGAATAACTTATGTTAAAGTTAAATAAAATGATAAAATTGAAAGTTGGAAAGTTTTCGTTTGTTTTCAAAGAGTGCAACGTGTCGAAAGATTTGTTTATTTGTTATGAAACACAAAGCTACAAAATTACCTAACTGTGCTCTGCCTACCATAGATATTGAAACTATGTTTTTAGTATTTTAAGTTCATAGACATATCTTCTGTGCTACTGGGGTGGGACTTGGCGAAAGCAAAACCAATATACAAAGTGTTCAAACTCTCTAAAAATCTTCAACATTACCACATATTATAGCAGATATAATGAGTTGTGATAGGTAAACATTATAGACTATCTTCTTTGGAATGTTTGTGTATTGAACTAAACATTTATAAAGTAAAATTAAAATACTTTGTTTGAAAGAAAATGTTTAAATCAAAATGTTATATTTGTTTAAATGTTTCAAGTACTTGTTCTGTAGAGTAGATACGCTTAGTTATGTTAAGAAAATTTTACGTGGCTGGTATTGTAATGCTATAGACGTATGTGCATGTTCAGTTACCTTGTAGAGCCTTACTATAATCTTCCTTGAGAAACTGTATGATGTATTAATATTCAAATTCAAAAGGAAAAAAATCTTCTGTTTGTGGACTGAAATTACCACCCATTGGTATGACGTATGTCTGCTTAAAAATATGGGAGTTAAATCGCACCAATATGTTAACAATTATGTTCTTTACGAATTCATTCATAATAAAAAAAACGGTAGTCTTTATGATGATCGTTTAATGGAAATACTTATTACTTATGGAAACAATTAATTTACCAGCATTATTAAAAGATATATTAAATGAAAACCTATTACATGTAAACATAGGCTGGTATAAAGGCTTGTGGAATCAGATATCTCAATATGTTTAGCTTTAAATTTTTACTTGCATTCTGTGGAATTTTCTATAATTATATATGAATTATCATTTGTTTGTTGATTCTTTTATAGTGCCAGAATATTTCTTTAAGAGTTCTTTGATATGCTTAAGACTTTAGCTGTTAAAATAGATAAATATTTTGTGAAGACTTATTTTTGCGCCCACCCTGCTAATAAAGCGGTAAGTCTACGGATTTACAACTCTAAAATCAGAGGTTCGATTCCCTCGGTGGGCTCAGCAGATAGCTCGATGTGGTTATGCTATAAGAAAAACACACAAAACACACACTTATTTTGGCTCCAGCTACTAATCAATATTTATAGAGTTTAGCAATCTTGAATAATTTGGTAATCACCTTCGTGTTAATATTATTACTAATTGCAAATTCTTGAAGATGACTAGAAAGGTCGAAACGTTGTTTTCTCCTTATCAATAAAAGTGTTAATATCCATACCAGCCGTTCTGAGATACAACTGCAAATTTTGTTAGAACTGTACGGTGATGTTTGAGAATGTTGTTTGTACTGGTTGTAACACAAAAATAAACAAACTTTCTGAAAGTTGCAATGTTTGTAAGTTATAAGTAAGTTTTTTATACAAAGTGTAACGATATATAATGTTTTCCTCACAAAATCATTGTTACTAACTGCCTTATCTGGTGGGATTATATTATACTTTATAAAATTATTAAGTGTAACTTCTTCAAAAAAACATTTATTCCACTGTTAAGTGCTTGTTTCATACGGTCAAATGATCGTGATATCTGATTATAATTCTTTAATTTTTAATCACGATTTTATATTGAACATTTAAATGAATATATCAAAACATTTCTAGTACGCTTTCACTCTATTTTCAGATATTCGCGAAATTGAAAATTTAAGTCCCTTATTTATTAAAATTCTAAAATCGTTATTTTGTAGGAGGTTAAGATTTTCATAAATGACGAGTTGTGTGGGTGTGTAAATGTAAGAATAATTAGAAGAGTCGCTATATGAGAAAGGAACGTTGCTCAATTCTACATTATTAATGTTACTTAAGGCTGTGTTATAATTAAAAATTACCAGTGATGTCGAGAAACCCACTTGTTGAGAAATTTATATGCAAAAACGGCTCGTTTGGGTTTTGCATATAAATTAAAAATTAAGTTCCCTCTAGATTTATATAAGGTGTTGGTTGCTTTTGCAAATTTAATGTTACAGTTTCAGGTAGGTAGTAATTATGACAAATATATGTGTAAAACGGCTCGTTTGGGTTGAGAAAATATTTTACGTAAAGGAGCGAACAACATTTCGACCTTCTTCAGTCATCGTCAGGTTCACAAAGAAAGAAAGAGGTAACTGACCGTAAGCTGACCACATGTTTGAAAGGGGTTGTGTAACTGAGTGTCGGAATGTAGAGGGCGTACTTAGATGTTTAAATATATAATTTTATATTATTTATTTTATTATTATTATTTATTATATTATTTTTGAATATTGGTATAAAGGTGTTCCTTTATATTGGTTTATTTTGGGCTTAAGTTGTTATAAAAATAAAGATTCTTTAATTTTGGTTTATTTTGGGTTTAAGTTGCTTCCGGTCAGTTACCTCTTTTTTTCTTTGTGAACCTGATGATGACCGAAGAAGGTCGCAACGTTGTTCGCTCTTCCACGTAAAAAAATTTATTTACACAAACGAGCCATTTTTACATATATATTTCTTTACAAGTGGCTTTTCTCGACATCACTAATTATAACAAATGTAATTCATAAGTAATAGATTGTAAATTAGTAAGCTCTATGGTTTTGACAATATGTAAAACAATGAAGACAATTTTACTTTTGTTATACGTTTTGGTTTAAATCAAAATACCACTGACATGTAACATATTAAAGTTAATTTAAATCGATTAAGTTGTAAAGATTAACAGCTATATGAGCACAAATTAAGTGACAAATAACAAATACAAATTTGCAAAAAATATGAATTCCTTATTGGTATTTAATTTCACATTGATTTGAATCAACTTAAGTTTCTGTTTTTTGTTTTTTTTACTGTTAAGCCTCGTACGCAATGTCAAGTGATGTGATAATTTTTTTTTACATATATTAGAAGTAGCACCTCTATTAAGATTAATAGTGTCTCAGTCTTTCTAGTTTTAAGTTTTTTACCATAGTTATGGGGAATGTATTTTATAAGTTGAGGAAAATAAGTATTATTGAAATATTTGAAAATTTGAGAAACTTTACCTTTTCTTTTAACCATGTCATTCAACCTAAGTGGATAACTAGTCTTCCAGTTGTTTGTTCATTTTTCATTTTATTCAGCCTTACCTAGTAAGTAGTGATTATTACATTTGACGTATCTTATTGGTTGAACTAGAAAGTCTTCGAAAGTATCAACAGAAAAATTAATATGTTGATATTTGTAATTATGATATATATTTACAGAAAATTGTTGCCTGTTCGTTGTACCACATAACCATTGGGTAGTGTCATCAGATTGGTAGGTTATATTAGTTCAGTGGCGTCCAAATGTATCCAAACATAAAAAAATAAAAGATATAAGAAGAACTTTTATGAGAAATGTAATACAATCATTTCACGTGAAAATATTTAAAATTAATTCTTTTATATTTTATTTTTCTTCAGCCTTCTACAGTAGTTGTTATTCTATGACATTACTTTAGTTTATTGCTATGGCAGTGCAATTATCACTAGCTATGAAAGGCTTATTCCCTTTGTCGCTCTGTTGAGAACGCTTTCACACTCCTTTTTTGGAAATACTCAACAGTACACATTGTTCTTAGGTCAACTATGGTGTTTATGTTCAGTGCTTAACATTCATGTGTATTTGTTAGGGACGTTTGTTTCTTTATTCTGTATTTCGATAGCCACGATGATACAATAGCAAAATAATTTAACTCAGAACTTTCATGACATGTAAAAAGGAAAATAAAGCTTACCAAAAAGTGGTTCAGCCAAACTGTAAGTTATGTTTATATATTAAATTATACTACAAATATGTCTACTATTACTAATATTATAGTCAATATTTACAAAGTTTTAAGTGAAAAAAATGTTAATTAATAAACATTGTTTTGGGTATTTAACACATATATTACCCATAAAAAAATAAAAAATAAACGTTTATTACTACCAAATATCTTTTATCCTTTGTAGAGTCGGAAAAGTTGAAAATATATGTCGGAATTTCCGCACTATATTTTCTACTTCCTAATCTAGAATACAATGAAAAGACTCGTGTGGTATTTAAGTCTCTCTCGGAGTGAACGTGTACTATTATTCACGATAACATTTCATTTCTTTCTGCGTAGTTTTTAGTTAACATGTGGTGATTAAAAAATACTTCGATACGGATGAAACAAGCGAGGAGTGAGTGTATTTTAGAGGTCCAGAGAAATTTCAATTAAACTGTGTAATTTTTGTTAATCATTTAACAATGGTTTCCGGTCATTGACGAGCGTTTATACTAGGTTATTTTATAGTTGTTCATTAAGGTTCCAGTACCAATATAACTAACAATATGTATTGGTTTTATACCCTAGGAGCCAGAAAAACGTTATTTCAAAGCTATTTTCCCATTATCCTAACTGATTTTAATTTCAGTTTATGAACAGTTTAAGTGGGTTTATTTCAGTATGCGAGCAAAGATATTGAGAAGCAACTACAGCAGGTTAGTCTTTGACATATATGCTAGAACATAGCTAGAAAATCAATAATATTTCTCGACCTCCAGCCTCTAGTTCCACGGACAACACCATTCCAACAGACTACACACTGAGCTTTCCCGAAGGAGAGTTGACTTCGTTCAAAAAAGACCGGAGAAAATGAATGGAAGTGTGAAAAGTATATTTTCAATTCATGTGTGGTTGATAACTTGGATGACCCTGACACTTGTCTACACTTATCCAGGTAAGAATATATATTGAGCTAAAAATGTGATAGAGATTGTGTAAAAGTATTTGTAAGAACATATAATAAAGGTTATTGGAACTCTGAGAAATGTTCATTATTTCTTCGGGGCAAATAACTTTTAACGATATGAACAATAACTGTGCGAAACTGTCTATATTTCGATTGTTTTTCCTCTAGCGATTAAATTTCAGTCAAGAGTTACTGATTTTATTCTGTAATTTCGTATAAACAATGAGACAGATGTATATGTTTCATACATATGTAAACAAAATCCTCATAAAAGCTCTACAGAAAATTTAGACACTGACCAATAACGTGAACAAGAATGCTCTGCAATTTTCCTAAAGTTAGATAGTTATGTTTAACACGCGTGTACGTTCACTTATCGAAAACTTTGCCGCTAGAATAGAACTCTGTGACGAAAGCCTAGTAAGTTGGTATCTTAACTAAACTCAATTTGTAAAATAATAAAACAGTCGTTTTGTTTTCTCTGTTAGTGTTTTAAGGACTGTTATTCTTGTAATTTGTGTGTAAATGAAATCACAACCACTCTATTAGTTCATATGCTATAATTATTCTCAAAGTTTATAAATTACTCTCGAAATATTATATTACTCATATGAGTAATAATTGAACTTAACATTTCGCTCTAAATACCTGATAAACAATACGAATATTTCTTTCTCATATGTCTAACATTTAAAATGGGAAAATTCACTTAATTATTTGCTTCATTATTTCTAATACTTTCCTTGTTTGTTTGACGTTAAGCACAAAGCTACACAATGGGTTATCTGTGCTCTGCCAACAATGGCTATCGAAACCTGGTTTATAGCGTTGTAATTCCGCAGACACACCGCTATACCATTTGGGGGCTTTCCAATGCTTAAAAGCTCATTATGTGTTAGAAATATTAGAAATTAAGACAAAATAGCATTTATATTCGATTATGAATCTACTTTCTTTGTTAAGTTAAAAGTCCCCCGCTAGTACAGCGGAATGTTTATGGATTTACAATGCTACACTCAGGGGTTTTATTCCCCTCAGTGAACTCAGCAGATAGCCCGATGGGGCTTTGCTATAAGAAAACACACACACTCTTGAGTTAAAATATTTTACTTCCAAAAATTATAAAAATTTTGCGAAAAAGTTTAAAAGACAAATATAAGTGTTTCTTTCTGTATTTATTATTTGGAATTTCAGTGCAGTGAGGCAGGTATGACTAAACTGAACAATAAAACAAATATTAAAATATAATATATAACTTTACTTGATAAAACTCTATGTACCATAGTACCGATATTACAATCATTTCTTTTGTGACTATAACCCCAAATTATTGGCCAAAAAATAAAGATCAGCTATTTTATTTAAATATTTAAATTGGTAGTTTTTTGTGCGAAGCTACACAAGGGCTATCTGCACTATCTGTCCCAAATTTAGCAGTATAAGACTAGAGATAAGGCAGCTAGTCATCACCACCCACCGCCAACTCTTGGGCTTCTCTTTTACCAACGTGTTCGGTTCCCCTCGGTGGGCTCAGCGGATAGCCTCATGTAGCTTTGCTATAAGAAAAACACACACACACTTTTACCAACGTATAGTGGGATTAATCGTCACATTATTACGGCCCCACGGCTGAAAGTGCAAGCATGTTTGGTGTGACGGGGATTCGAACCCGCTACCCTCAGACTACAAGTCGAACGCCTTAACCCACCTGGCCTGTAATTTTTTGTCAAAAACATTAATGTGAATAAGTATTTATTAATATTAATAATTATTCATTCATTTTAAGATGTCAAAACACATAATATCTGAAACAATAATAACGCATCAATAAGTCTGTTCTTTAATTTTGCGCAAAGTTAATTGAGGGATATCTCTCCTCGCTGTTTGTAAATGTAAAAGTAACATACTAGAGATAAAGGCAACTAGTCAACACCTCTCATCGGAAACTTTTGTGTCAGTTTTTAGCAAAGAAAAGTGGGATTTATCGTTATTTATAATGCTACCACGGCTGAAAGGGCGAGCATGTTTGGTAATACAATTCGAATACATCATCCGCAAAATTACGGCATGTTTCTGAATGATTTTCGTCATTTTCAAAACGTTCCAAGTAATATGCAAACAACGTTTCTCTTTAGCCGTTGGTGATTAAGGCATGTGACTCGCAATCTGAGGATCACGGTTTCGAATCCTCTTATACCAACTAAAAAAACAAACCTCTAATCATTGATAAAAGATATTGCGTATTAAATTTACGACGATTTTATTAACAATCAAATGAAAACATGTTACTTGCAATTACATGGAAAAAATTATTATTTTTCCTTAAAAATGTTACATGCCTGCTAAATTGGATACATCACTGAGTTAAGGTTTCGTTTTTAAACTGAAAATCCCAGCCAAAGAGATATAATGGTTATACTGATGTTAAAATAAAGCTCAAACCAATTTTAAAATATAAACTGCCTGACCTCACAGTCCTTGTTACCAGCGTTTTGCTGCCTTCATAATATCTTTTATTCATTATGTAGTTTGTTTGTATAAGTTACTTTTAGTGAGATGTTTCATTGAAATCTTAAACTATTTTATCCTACAACGAAATGTAGAACACCAAATAATTTATGTGAGGTTTGTTTGTTTGCTTATTCATAATGTATCTATATAACGATGTGACAGTGTCATTGCTGTTAGGTTTCTCTGTTTAGTTATTCTCATGAGTTCAGCAACATTATTCAGAGCGATAGTGTGTTAAAAGTATTAGGTTTGTGTACTTACATATTCGGGTCCAGCATGGCAAGATGGTTAAGGCACTCAACCGTAATCCGAGGATCGCGGGTTCAAATCCCCGTCACACCAAACATGCTCGTCCTTTCAGTCGTGGGGGAGTTATAATGTGTCGGTTAATTCCACTATTCGTTGGTGAAAGAGTAACCCAAAAGTTGACTGCGGGTGGTGATGATTAAAGGGCTTCCTTCCCTCTAGTCTTACACTGGTAAATTTGGGACGGCTAGCGCAGATAGCCCTCCTGTAGCTTTGCGCGAAATAATCAAAAACAAACAAACGACTTATATATTCTCATGCATCAATGACATACTAAAACATAACAACGTGTTCTGAGTGCCAAAATCGTCAACTGACTTATGCTCACGTGTTAGGCAACATACTATAGCTTCATAGTGTTTTATCATCATGAACTATGTCTGCATGTTCATCGATAAAAGTGGAATGATAGTGTGTTCTGAGTAGCATGGTTGACTATTTGTTTATTCTCACACGTAAAGTGATTGTATTTTATGATTATCGTGGTTATCTCTTTGATTATTTACTTATATGCAGTGAAATACTACTTTCTGACAGTGTTATAAATGTCGGGTTTTATTTTTATATTTTTTCTTGCCTGTTAATTGAAGAACTACAACATGATCGAATTTTGTGAGTGCCATGTTTATTTCTGTATGTTTTCTCACGTATTGAAGGACATACCACAGAGTGACAACTTCGAGTTAAAGGTTTATCTATTTACTCATTATCAGGATGCCATAAACGTACTACTGCATCATAATGTGTTATAAGTGTGAGAATTATTGTCATGTATGAAAAGTGTTAGGTTTGTTTATTTATTCTTACGTATCCAGTGACATACCACATGGCGATAGTGTGTCATAACGGTAAGACTTCCGATATGCATATTTTCTCTTGTTCTGAGACATATAGCAGTGTGACAGAAAGTTTTGCGAGTCATATTTGCTTATTCTAAACTTTAGATTAAATCTAAAGTGTTTATTGAGAAACTACAGGATTTTAGTGTGTTATAAGCGTCATGTGTGCATTCACTTATTCTTACGCATACAGCAACATGCTCAGGTTTTAGGAGGTTTTATGAAAATCAGTTTTGTTAGTTTGTTTATTCTAACCGGTTTAGTTACATACTACAAAGTTATACTTTAGCATGAGTGTCAGGTTTGTAGGTTTCCTTTTTCTTATTCGTATAGCAATATAGAACATCGCGATATTATGTTATAACAACAAAGCTTGTCTGTCTGTTATCACATGTTAAGCCTGTGAAATATTATGGGCAATAATTTGTTACTTGTGTGAGCTTTGTCCATTTACCCATTTTAACTTCTTCAGTGACATACTACAGAGGGTTAGTGTGGGTAAAAGTTGAAGGTAGATTTTAAAATGTCTTCAGACAAACGGAATGTCTCTTTCGTTTACCTACGGATTCTCCACGTAGCAACGCAAGTATTTTCAGCAAATTATTCTCGCAAACTATTCGAGAGACTGGGTCGAGTTTGGACTTTTGGACTTTTAACACTTGCTTGTTATGAGTTTGTTTGTAAGCTGATTATCAAGTGTTCAGCATCCAACTATTATCCTGTTGCTTATGTAAATTAGGGTATTGGTGCCGATGGGGAGAAGGTGTCGCCTGGTGTCGTCTACAAGCCTTCTTTAAAACAATTATCTCTGTAGCTATGAGGTGTACGTTGGCTAATTGAATAGAAAACTGACAGATGGTAAGAAAACACTAATTTGTTATAAATGTAGTTCAGTGACACTGGGTTAATGTTACATGTACGGTATCTCAGAGGTTACTGGCATAAAGTTGACAATTGTCAGTAAAGTAATTACATTTTCTT
The DNA here is from genome assembly GCF_004210375.1 of Tachypleus tridentatus. Lineage (NCBI taxonomy): Eukaryota > Metazoa > Arthropoda > Merostomata > Xiphosura > Limulidae > Tachypleus > Tachypleus tridentatus. The sequence continues at coordinate 28,064,616 of NC_134825.1, read as the reverse complement.
ACGATCTGTGGATTTTGATGGCTGTAAAGAAAAAGTTTCTGATTCACAAATGAGTAGAATTACTTGAGCTGGGAAAATAAACAGCAGATGATTTTTAAATTATAATAAATGTAATGCAATGAATGTTGATTATCATAACTATAGTTATCAGCAATATTTTAACAGTAATAACCTTAACAGTGTTGTGGAGAAAACGAATCTTAATGTCCTTGTAACCATCCAAGCAATATGCCGTTGCTCATGCAAAAAAAATAAAATTTTAGGTTGTGTCTAAGTCTAAAGAAATATTGAATTTAAGTTCTAAATAGGTTATAAGTTCTTTATATAGGTCACTAGTTATGCCACGTTGGAATATTATGTTCAGTCTTGGGATCCTTACCTTAGGATAGATGTTGAATTGCATGATGCTATTTAGAGGAAGGCTACTAAAACACTACCTGGGATTAAATGTTCTCACATGAGGAGAAGTTAGAATATCTGAAGCTATTTTCATTTGAAAAAGAGTTAGAGAGGATCTGACTGAGGTGTTTAAGATTGTCAACGGAACTGATAGTGTTTATATGTTATCTGTTTCTTACTTAATAATGAGAATGATAGTAGTAGGATAGAATTCATCTTCACTTAATACAGTTTATCTGTTTGCTTACACTTATGTCTTGAATTACATACTAGAACGCGATAGTTTTGAAATAAAGATTTGTATTTTACTTATTATCTGGATGCCAGGGAGACACAATAGCACCATAACATGTTATAAGTGTCAGATCCAGTGACATGTTACAGCGAGATACCGTGTTTTGAGTATTAAATATTTCTGTTTACTTATTCTAACGTCCTCAGCGACAAACTGAAACTTGATACTGTGTTTTGTTAATTTGTTTCTTTTCCTTATTCTAACGTGTCCAGTAACATACTAACCACTTACGGTGCCCGACTTGCAATCTGATGGTCTATGGTTTAAATCCCTGTCGTACCAAAAGTGCTCGCCATTTCAGCCGTTGGGGCGTTATAATGCTACGATCAATCCTTCTGTTTGCTGGTAAAAGAGTAGCCCAAGTGTTTGCGGTGGGTGATGATAACTAGCTACCTTCCCTCTAGTTTTTACTGATAAATTATGGATGGCTTGAGCAGGTAGACCTCGTGTAGCTTTGAGTAAACAATCTGAACTGTTTGGCTTGTTGAAACCAAAACCTATCTTGCAAGAATGATATGAAAAAGTCAATGTTAGTCCAGAAAATACATTCTATGTTGTTGGAAAGATAAAAAACGCAAACACATCTTATATATGGATTCACATTTTTTAGTACGACTGATATTGGTAAAAGACATAGCATTATAATTAATTTAACTTCTTCTTACATGCAGAATACATAACACTTAAATGTTAGGACAAAATAATATTCTGTCATTCTTTCCCTTTTATTTGGCTCATTCTACCATATCATTACAGAATATAAATTTCGACACTATGGTAATGCTTCACTAATCCCTGTTAACAGTTGAATGAACCAGGATGAGAATACTTATCATTCTTTATAATTCCCATACACCTGTACCAGGGGCATGTCATAAAGTTCTGCATGAATATACCTGCTGATCAAATTTAGGGTCTGAAATCACTGTCATGGTAACTTATGCGGTGTCTTAACTATATAGAAAGAAACTAGCAAGGAATTATCATGTGGTACCAATATATGCTAGAAGAAATCAATTTAATAGCACTCCACAATTAAACCTTGATAAAACAGTGTAATACTATATATTAAGTTTTGTTGTCATGCCACAGCATAAAAAGTAGAAACTGTAAGTACAGGAGAAAGTTTCCATGAAAGCTTTACGTAAGATTGAAATAGGTAAATTTGAAAATGGGAAAAGAAAAGGCGCATCACCTAAACTCAACGATACTGATGTTAAGCCTTTCTGCAGCCTTTGGGACAGAAGGAAGACTGCCACTGATCTCAAGTATGAGATAAACAACCATGTACCAAATGACACAAATGTATTCAGATCTACAGTATAAATAAGACTCAATAAGAGTAGAATATTTGGTCGTGTAACAATTAAAAACATGTACTTAGGTCTCTAACTATCGTCAAACGACTGAATTTTGTTAAAAAATAAAAAGCTGGACTGTTGGTGATTACAAAGAGGTATTATGAACGAATGAGTCCAAGTTCAAAATATTTGGTTCAAATGTAGGTTGAACATCTGATGAAAGAAAGGGAAAGATACTTTTCTCATTGTATAGAACCTACCACGAATCATGGGGAGGCAATACAATAGTCTTCTCTCTAGTCTTACACTGCTAAATTAGGAACGGCTAGTGGAGATAACCCTTGCGTAGCTTTGCGCGAAATTCAATAACAAACAAACAAACCAGCGCTTTTATTTTCTATGAATATATAATAAAATCATTAAACAGTCAATCCACTGTATAATATCAAAAGACATGTTAGACGTAATACCCTAATAACGTTCCCCGCAGATACAGCGGTAAGTCTACGGATTTACAACGCTAAAATCAATGGTTCTATTCCCTTCGGTGGACTTGGCAGATAGCCCGATGTGGCTTTGCTACAAGAAAACACACACACCTAATATTATTCGCGCTCTTAAAATTATTTAAGTTACTATATGGTGAATTAATAAAGGCCTTAAACTACCACAAATCATCTTTTTACAGTTGTCTCCAGAGCTTTCTGTATCACAAAGAAAGTTTCAGGCCCGAAACTTAAATTGAAGTAACCTAATATTTTAATACCAACTGTTTGTTTTTCGTTATTTAAGAAACTATTTCAACATATCATAATAACCAGTTTTATGATTATATTGAAAACGAGCAGTCTCATGAATAAGCAAATCCAGGAGCAAAAAATTGATATATTATTTTTTATAAAGCTACTTATTACTCGTACTGGCAACTGATGTATTTAACTTAGAAAAAAAAGTTAAGATATAATACACAGCACAAAACGAAAACAAATACACTGTAAATATATTTTGTTCGATTAATAGTTACAACTTACATCAAACGGAAATTAAGGTTACACCCATGGACTTACGATAAGAACTAGTATCGTAGATTATTGAACCAGTTTTGTTTTTATTGTTTTTTTTAAAGAAATGTAAGCCTTTAATTAAACTAGTAATTGACATTGCATATAAATGAAACAATAATAAGTACGTTGAGGGTTAAGTTAACAATAAAATTAAATAACATTTATAAAAGTGTTCATTATTGGTTCGAAAACATTGACGAACTATAACCTTGACGAGCTATAACCTCCTTTACATGATTGAAATACATTTAATGAATGTCGTTTTCTTATACTTCAATAAATCTCAAGTTTAAGAATAAAATATGAAATATAAATCTACTGTATATTAATGTTTAATACAGATAAAGCTACTCTTAGAATAAATATACCCAATAGATTAGCAAATTATACTCTTAAGTATTCTATGCCCAGGTTATCACGAATATTTAAATTGAATTAGCACAGAACCTAAATTAATAAAGTTAATGCTATTGTATTGTATCTACAGGTTTAATTAGTTAAGGTATAAAGTTGTAAATCATCAAATAAGTTAACTTGAGTTAGTTTTATCGTATTTAATATGCTGGAAAACAGATCCACTTTTATGATAAATACAGATTAGTGCGTGGTCCAGTAATCAGAATGCTGGACTGTAGGTCGGAAGGCTCGAGATTCGAACCCATGATATACCACTGAACACTAAATTTACATCTAAGGGTTCATCATATAGTTGAAAAGTAATCCTTTTATTGGATAAAAGTAACCGTGTAGGTTGCAAGTGTAGCTAATTCATTAGTTTCCATGTGTGAAGCGGTCTAAACCAGGACCAGCTATGCTTGTGTCTTGGGATCACAATAGCCTGTCTGTTTAGCTGATGTATAGCATATTCAGGTTGAAAATAATAAATATTAAAACTACCTTTAACAATGACTATTGGAATAATTTAAACCGAAAACAACACACACACACACACACATATATAAATAAAACAACAGACAGTACTATCGTATAAAGGCCAAAGAGAGCTCTCTATTAACTAAGATTATGGAACTAATTACAATAATTAACCGCTGCAGAGAAAATAATGATAATAATACTATCATCTCTTCCATGCATCGCCAAACGTCTACACGTTCGACCTCAGTATAGAATCCACATGCTATGTAGAAAATAAGTACTTTTACGATAAAGTCTTCTGTGATAATAAGCGAGCATCGCCAACACGGAATAAACCAGAACGACGTATTATTAGAAAACGAGCAAATCGCCCACATTCCCTCGCGCGCCTACTATGTGAACAATTATAAAACGTATTTGGTGAACCTTTTACATTCACTTATTTAAACTAAAAGAAAAATAAACACTTGGTACGTTCCACTTATCACACGCACATAGTCATCACAGACAATAGGAAACTACATTAAGGTAGAACCTACATATATATGTTAACAAGAAGGAAATATAAGTTGATAAACTACATACTGTTTGTAGTTTAGATTCCAGGTTTTAAACGTGAGGAGCCATGTGTGATAATTAAATTAAATTCTATTGATAAAAGTGTGTTAGTTTTATCTTCCAGCGGTAAAGAGTGAGATAAAGATATCCAGCTACTTTACTGGTCAACACTTTATTACAGAATACTGGTTATATTTTATCTGTTTCGTCTCATGAACAACATCCTCAGCAATGGAAGTTACGTGATTTCACAAAATGAACAATAAACATTAATACTTTTAAGTGTCTTATAAAACGTAACAGTAAACATGAACGCTAAAAAGACCGGCAGTTTTTTAGTTATGTTGCTATTGCTTGTTTATTCTTTGTTATTGTTATTTTGTTACGGATAAGTGGCGCTGCTTTTGCTAATATGGAAAGATCATTTAAATTTCTAGTGTTTGTAAATTTTATTGTGTTTTGTTTTTCATATTTAGATAACGCAAGGCTGCGATGGGTTTACTGTCTTGAATGTTTTACATATATTCTACAGTAATTCCTGTATGCTGAATCCGAAAATTGTGTCCATTTTTCTTTATTCCGTACAGAAACTTTACATAACGTCGTATGTACTGTTACATAAGTGAAGCAATTTTAGTGAAACCATGAGCAGTTGGGTAGGCTGCTCGACTTGCAAGCTGATGATCACGTGTTCGAATCCACGTTTCGCCAAACGTGCTCGTCCTTTGAGCCGTGAAGATGTTTTAATGTTAAATCAGTTCCATTATTCGTTGGTAAGAGAATAGTCCAAGAATTGGCGGTGGGTGGTGGTAACTAGTTGCTTTCTCTCTAGTCTTACACTGCTAAATTAGGGACAGCTAACACAGATATCCCTAGTGTACCTTTACGTGAAATTTAAACAAACCAAAACAATCATTGAAATCGGGTCACATTTTATTTTATTTAAAAAATTGACAAATACTGGCTATAAATTCTTCAGACAAATCGTGGCGTAAGAGACATGTCGATTGTTCTACAACCTACAAGAAACACACAACTAGTATATAAACGGTTAACAGGCCACATGACTCCTCATTTCTGGACAATATTTGTTTGTTATTTATTCGCTGCCATGACAGCAAAAGGTTATGTAAAGGACTCAAACATGTCCTGTTTTATTTTTGATAAATTTTTATTGGATACCAGATTAGGAAATTGACATTGGAAGAACGAGTAAGGAGGAACAATGAGAAAAGTTAAAAAAAAAAAAGCTTGGATTGTCTTAAAAGATATTTTTGACCAATTTTTAAGAAACAATTGAGACCTAAATCACTTAAATATTGTTAATAACAAGTTCAATACATTCAAAGATCTGGGTTGTAATATAAGTTTGAAAACATATTTCTTACTCTTGTACATTAACTATTTTCCTGAAAATATCGATTTCGTCAACAAAGAAGAAGGATTGCATCAGACATCAGGGTAGTAGAGAGGAAGTATCAGTGAAGGTGTAACATCAACATCATGTCCAATTACTGCCTGTCATTGAAATGAGATGCTCCAGACGCAAGCCATAAAAGAAAGACCATAACATTTATTTTTGAATCTACAAGACGTAGATTTCACAAAAAGAGATCAGGATGGATATTCATTTCACATCAATGAATGTCCTTCTCTTTTGTTCAGTTTGTTTATATTTTTGTTATTTTGTATTCATTGTAGTAAACGAAATAATATTTGATCAAAGTAAGAGTTTTTTTTCCGATTTGTAAAAATCCTTAATAATACAAAATATTACTTTCGAACTCTGTGTAACTGAATTACGAAGAATTCATTATTAAAACAAAAAAAAACAAAGATTTATATTAAGTTTAAATTCGCAAGCCTGTGAAGTTGCAAATCCTATTGAGAAATATCGTCTTATTAGAGGTCAAAGTAAAGTTTATATTCATTTATAGCATTGATATTTTTAACACGTTGTCAAGCTAAAATTGTTTATATATAAAAAAATAATTGCATAGTATTCAGTGCCATAAAGTAATAAAGCTTAACCATAGCTTGTTTGTACGTGTTTAAGGCAAATCCACATTGTGCTATCTGGTGGGTCCACCACGGACAAATGAGCTCCAGATTATAGAGTTGTAAGTCCGTAACCTTACCCGGGTTCGAATCCCCTTCAAACCAAATATGCTCGCCATTTTCAGCCGTGGGAGCATTATAAAGTGACTGTCAATTCCACTATTCGTTGGTTGAAAAGTATCCCAAGAGTTGGCGGTGGATGGTGATTTCTGTTCAGTGCTTTTGTCGAAGCCTTATGTCTTCAAACGTACCCCAATATATCTAAAAAGAGTTTAGGTATAGCTTAGAAACATATATTTTTCCAAGGTTTGTTTTGGACTTAGGTGAATTGCAACATAGAGCCGAACGTAGGCTTACAGAGAATCTCGCATGTTACAATATGTAGGCCATTCTAAACTTGCCTGTTTAATTTTTAAAATGTATCTCTATGTCCTTTGATAGATTATAGAATTTACAAGAAAAATGATAAACTCTGTAAACATTGAATACCAAGTATCAACATTCAAGAACTTTCGTAACTTTTTTTATTCAGTTTCCAATAAGAGTTCTTTCTGCAACAGCGTAAAATGTGGAGGTGATGACCTTTCTTCTACACATATGTTACATAAAGGAAAAGTTAATTTTCAGTGACTACTTAAGGGAAATAAATGCATAACAAACTTTCTTTTGTGGTGAGACATCGCGTGTGACAAATACAAATAGTAATTACAATCAAAATCTTTAGTAATAAATACAACTGTATATCCAACAAAGCACTCACAGAAGTTAATACTTTAAAACATAGTGATATAAAGTTGATATATTTCAAGTATTCTCCTCCTTTTATATCGCACAAGAGTCTGGTGGAGTTGACTCTGTATCTATAGAAAGCATTACAGACATCAAGAGAGAAAATACACGAAGAAATACTGCAGAGCAACATTACGTTTCTTCTTTACGCTTAACTCAAATTCCCAGATAACAACAGTTTGTACTGGGTTCGTTGTTTATGACCCACTAAACTTCATTGAGTCCTACAGATACAGATGAAGCAACTGATGTGAGGACCAAACAGCTGTATGGTGCAGTCGTTATTTTAAGATCTAGATTAGAAAATATTATTGTATGGCACAATCGTTGTTCTTAGCTCAGGATTAGAAAAAAATATGGTTGTACCGTGCAGTCTTTGTTTTTATCTCTAGGTTAGAGAGCATGGTTATATAAGACACTTACATCATCAAGGTTACCAAAGACAAAAGAGACAAACAATTTCATAACTAATTAAACGCATTGTTTAACATAGTACATAGATCAACGACGACGACATTGACAAATGTTAAACACAGCCATCGAATCGGTTAATTTTACTACTATGAATAAGTCTTATTAAACTGTGTGAAGAACATGAACAGAAGTGCGAGGTTCGAGTCTAGAGTATTTACTTATTAACTAAATTTTATTTTAGATTTTCTGACTATCTAAAACATCCATTACCAAAATTAATTAATAAAATTTGATAAGTTTAAAGCGTGAATCAAGTATTTACAAAAACACAAATTTATGAATTATCAAAATAATACAAATTCTACGACTAACTATCATTCGTGAATTATATACACTTGAAACTATAAATATTCTGCGAAAACATTAACTTTTATTAACGTGTGAAAAATAGCAAAAAAAACACTTAAAAATGTCTCTTACTTTCAGTAGATGCTGGTTTCATTTTAATATTGATGTAACTCGTAGAATGTTTGACTGGTTTCTACAGAATGGTGAAGAGCATGTGACTTAATTATATACTAGTGTTGACTGGTAAAGTAGATGAATATCTTTATCAACCTCTTTACTGGTAGAAGATACGACTAACACTTCTATCAATAGAACTGTATTTAATTCTCACACGTTTAACCTCACATATAAAACCTGGGATCCAAACTACAATCTGTATTCTTTTAGCTGTGAAAGCTAAAGTCGAACACAAGATTTCTAATGTAGTTCATCAACTTATATTTCCTTCTTGTTAGCAGATATATGTAGGTTCTACTATAATGTAGTTTTCTATTGTCTGTGATGACTATGTTCGTGTGATAAATGGAGCGTACCAAGTGTTTATTTTTCTTTTAGTTTATATAAGTGAATGTAAAAGGTTCACCAAATATGGTTTATAATTGTTCACATAATAGTCGCACGATGATATCTCTATAGATTTATAGATAATTGATCAAGGAATGTGGGCGATTTGCTCGTTTTTTAGTTATATGGTGTCCTGGTTTATTCCGTGTTCGTGACGCTTGCTTATTATCACAGAAGACTTTATCGTAAAAGTACTTATTTTCTACATAGTATGTGGATTCTATACTAAGTTCAAACGTGTAGACGTTTGGCGATGCATGGGAGAGATGATGGTATTATTATTATTATTTTATATACAGCGGTTAATTATTGTAAGTAGTTCCAGATTCTTAGTTAATAGAGAGCTCTCTTTAGCCTTTATACGATAGTACTGTCTGTTGTTTTATTTATATATATATATATATACATGTGTGTGTGCCTTCAACTTAGATAGGTATGAAACTCAGTTTAACTCAGCATAACATGTTTTGGCATTCATAGGTTACTTCAGTTACAATTCTTATGTATAAGACAAGCAACGTATAACAAAAATCCCGACAAATAAAATTCACATATATTTTTGTTGTTTCCGGTTTAAATTTTTCCAATAGTCATTGTTAAAGTAGTTTTAACATTTGTTATTTTCAACTTGAATATGCTATACGTTAGTTAAACAGACAGGCTGTTGTAATCCCAAGACATGAGCATAGCTGGCACTGGCTTCGAACCGCTTAATAAAGGGAGACCAACCAATCAGCTATATTTGCAATTTACTCGGCCACTGTTATCCAATAAAAGGATTAGTTGTCAACTATATGATGAACCATCAGCTGAAAATATAGTATTAAGTGGTATATCATGGGTTCGAATCTCGAGCCTTTCAACCTACAGCCCAGCATTTAGATTTCTGGGCCACGTACTAACTCGTATGTATTTTAAAAGTTGGTCTGTTTATCAGCATTACAAACACAATTAATTCAGGTTACCTTATTTGTTGATTTACAACTTTATACCTAAAGTGATGAAAGCTGTAGATTCAATGGAATTACTTCAACTCCACTCATTTAAGTGCTGTGTTAATTCGTCCACCCAGTTGGTACAAAGGTACGTCTACGGATTTACAAGGCTGAAATCAGGGGCTCGATTCCACTATTACCAATTACTAATTTAATTAAATAATTACACTTTAAAAATATGTCGTGTAGCAGTTTTTCTCATTATAACACACAAGCTTGAAGTATAATGCCATTTTTGTGAACGTTAAAATTAAAATTCAGTGACGTAAGACAATCTGTCCATGAACTAATTTATGCTTGATGTGTAGTGAACATAAATTATTTTTATTTTAAAACGTGTTTTATATCGGTAAACACAGTGCGTTAGATGAAACTAAGAGATACAAGTATTACACACTAATGAAATACTTATTGTTCGTAAGTTACTTTAGAATTATATGATTTTTTCCTTGGAAGTTGTTTAGGATTATTGTTAAACAAAAAGACAGTTGTATAAATTAGTTTTTTTGATCTCGTAGCATTACTGTTCGTGGAGGGAGCTTCACGAATATCCTACTATCATACAGTCATGTGAAAAAGTTGGGACATCATATGAAAGCTTGTGTATTTTTGTAACATTTTTGGATATATAGATATTTAATCACAATTTTAACAATACTGAGAGATTATAGGAATATGACCAAACAATTAAAACTGAGACAAAGACATTTTAAGATCTTCTGTAAACGTAATTCTACAAAAATGCATATACTAATTGAGGAAAAAGTTAGGACACCCCACATTTATTCCCACTTAAAATGGCTCAACTCACATACAGGTGTATCACACCAGGTGCACATGATTAGAAAATCGTTATTCAGCATTTTGAATGAGGCTTGTCCTATATAAACCTCAGACATTTAGTTTGGTGTGCTCCTGACTGTTGAAGTGAGAGTGAGCACCATGGTGAGAACAAAAGAGCTGTCTGAGGCCTTCAGTAAGAAAATTGTAGCAGCTTATGACTCTGGTAAGGAATTTAAAAATATCCCAAAATATTTTGAAATCAGCCATTCCACTGTCCGGAAAATAGTCAACAAGTGGAGGGCTTTCAAAACAACTGCCAACATGCCCAGGTCTGGTCGTCCAAGCAAGTTCACCCCGATAGCAGACCGCAAGATGCTAAAAGAGGTCTCCAAACACCCTTACATGTCATCACGAGTCCTAAAACAGGCTCTGGCTACTGTTGATGTGAAAGTGCGTGCCTCTACAATTAGAAAAAGACTGCACACGTTTAACTTGCATGGGAGGTGTGCAAGGAGGTAACCTTTGCTCTCTAAGAGAACAAAACAAGGCCAGATAAAAGTTTGCCAGAGAGAATGTAGACAAAGACCAGGATTTCTGTAATAATGTTCTTTGGACAGATGAGTCCAAAATTGAATTATTTGGACATCAGAACAGAAAACATGTTTGGCGTAAACCAAATACAGCATTCCAGGAAAAGAACCTCATACCAACTGTAAAGCATGGAGGTGGAAGTGTCGTGGTTTAAGACTGCTTTGCTGCAGCAAGACTTGGACAGCTTACAATCATAGAATCCACCATGAATTCTGCTGTGTATCAGAGGGTACTTGAGGATCATGTGAGACCATCTGTACGAAAATTAAAGCTGAAATGGAACTGGACCCTGCAACACGACAATGACCCAAAACATACCAGTAAATCCACCAAGGACTGGGTGAAATCTAAGAAATGGAGAGCTCTAGAATAGCCGAGTCAAAGTCCAGATCTTAATCCCATTGAGATGCTGTGGGGTGACTTGAAACGGGCTGTACATGTAAGAAACCCCTGAAATATCTCACGGCTAAAAGAATTCTGCATTGAGGAGTGGGGCAAACTTTCTTCAGACCGATGTCAGAGACCGGTAAATGGCTACAAGAAGCGGCTCACTGCAGTTATTTCAGACAAAGGAGATAACACTGGCTATTAGGAGGTAGGGTGTCCTAACTTTTACCTCAGTTAGAAAATACATTTTTGTAGAATTACATTTATAGAAGATCTTGAAAAGTCTTTTTTTTCAGTTTTAACTGTTTAGTTATATTCCTATAATTTCTCAACATTGTTGAAATTGAGATTAAATATCTATATATCCAAAAATGTTGCAAAAATACATAGGCTTTCACAGGGTGTCCTAACTTTTTCACATGACTGTATTTATGACTTAACTAACATCATTTCAAGATAGCGTCAGCAAACGACAGTTTAGTAAAATAATTACGCTTTTTACTAGCATACGTAAATCAAAATAATATACAAAAAAAATTCTAAAAGCTGTGAAGTCCTTTCAGTTGTTATGACAAAGGATAAAATCGGTAAATGTCATTTGTTATTTTGTTTTATTTGTATGATATAAACACTGAAAAGCTTATCTACGTGATTGGATTTTATTCTACAATAAATCATTAATGTAGAAAACTGATGAAAAGTCATGATATTAGTATTATTATAGTTAGTTGGAGCAAAACCAGTTTAGTAATTACAAATCAGAGGATACAATCACAAATAAGAATGAGAACAAGGCTATGTAGGATAAGATAAAATAAATACTGCTTTGCTACAATTTTATTTTTTGATTAGCTACGAAAATATATAAAATGTTAATGTTTTAAACAAACACGAAATCTGTTGAAACTCTATAGGTGCCTACCATAAAAATATTAATTAAAAACTGTAAAATAAAAGAAGCGGTTAGCAGCTTTAAGCTGGTATAGTTTTACATTCTGATCGTCTTCTTCTTACCTACAGCCTTAAACTCAAAACTTCTTAAGTATTTGAAAATAAAATTAATTTACTTTAACTTGTTAACCACGTAAGACAAACTTTCTCGATTTCTCACCATCTTCTTTAGGAAAGAACAAATTATTTCACCTGATTTGTGTTAATTCATCATAGTGTTGCCATAGATGCAATAAGGTCATACAGTAAGCCTTATTGTCAAACTGAACTACTTTACCGTTAGTAAATATGATAAATATACTGCTTATGTAGAGTTTGTCATTCTATGTGAAGCATGGTATATTGGATTTTAGGAGAGTATAGCTTTTAATTTAAGTTAGTGCACTGGTACAGGATAAATATCTAGATTCTGAATCTTTTATGCTAATAGTAAAGGCAGTACTTTATGTAGGCTATAGATTATATTAGTAAATGAACACTTATGAAACATGCTCTTTAATTACTCATGTAATAAAATTTAAAATATTATTTTTTGCGCATTCAAAATGATTGGTGTATTACTGATATTAAAACAAAACTATAACTTTCACCCTGGCGGTAAAAGTAAAACCAATATTGTCTTAAGAACTATAATAATATTTTTGTATAACATGACACAACTTGATATTCACGACCTACAACACCCTCTGGTGCTTTGCAAAAGAACCATATAACAAAACGTTCTCTCTCAAGAAAGATGATCTCACCAACCCTTAAAATATGGAATTATGTACATTTAGTAACACATTTTGGAACGACCTAAAAGTTCATCCTCCTGCATTCGTGGATGACTCGTACCTTCATATCCTCACTCCTCAGGTGCCGCCATTTTATGGCTGGAAGTGTCAAAAGTCATAATTACTAACAATTGAAAGAGCTCACCATAAAAAATCAACTAGTATGTAAAATAACGCCAAAACTAAACAGCTTCTTACCTTATTTAAGCTGTTTGTTCTTAAATTCTTGTCCTCCATCTTATATTTGACATTTAAGTGTTTTGAAATAATAAAAATTAACCATTTAAAACAAGTTTTTTCTCTATTTCCTGTCGTTTCCTTTAGAAAGAACAAGACAACGAACAAGATTCGTGGTAATTCACCATATATTGGTTGTAATACTTGTAATTCTCTGTTTTCAACCCTAAAAGTTCACAAAAGAACCAACCAAATATCTGACGAAAAGGATAAAAACCTTTAAAAAGTAACTTAGAAGTAGAGTACACAGCGCATTTTATCTCATACAGTTTAAAGCATGCGTAATAAAGTATTTTTCTTAAATTCCAATTACCTTAAGACTGCATTTAACAAAATAAATTAACTGTCAACACAAAATAGCCTAATATTTCATCTTGCCAATACATCTGCCTTTGAACTGAGTTTCAATCTTAACAAGACAGTGAAATGAAAGAAGGCTGATTAGTTACTTTTAATACTGTACGTCACTTACCTTAAACTTGATTCTCATATCATGGATTTTTAACCATTATTTATTCTCTATTACTCAAAGTTATTTTATTATGGTTTGTTTAAAAAGGACACTAATCCTCTATCAAAATACTAGTACACATATTTTACGTTTAAGATTTAGACCTACATGTTTGCTTGTTTATCTTTGAATTTCTCGCAAAGCTACACGAGAGCTATCTGTGCTAGCCGTCCTTAATTTAGCAGTGTAAGATTAGAGGGAAGACAGCTAGTCATCACCATCCACCCCTTACCCTTAGACTACTCTTTTACCAACGAATAGTGGGATTGATGATCACTTATAACGCTCTACACCTGAAAGAGTGAACATGTTTGACGTGATGGGGATTCGAACCTAAACACGAGTCAAGGGTCATAACCACCTGGCTATTCCGGGTTGCCCTGTGAGTTTATTTGTTTTTAAATCTCATTATTTATTATTTTTATTCGATAAACAACTAATGTTGATTCTCATATCGTGGATTTTTAACCATAATTTATTCTTTGTTATTTAAAATTACGTTATTTTATGCTACTTTGTTTAAAAAGGCCATGAATTCTATATCGAAGTTATTTATCCACTAATATTACATTATATTTAGCATTTTGATCTATGAATGTATTTGTTATAAACTCCATTATTTATTATTTATTTATTTATTATTCATTATTTTTGTTCATTCACGCATTTCTGACGTTTATTCACATTCTCTTCAATTTTTCTTTTTAGTCTTGGTGTGAAATAAAGTTTTCAGATTGTATCTTTTGAAACTTATTTTCGTTTCTGAATATAATTTTTAACTTTTCGTTATTTCCTTCTTATCTTCTATAATTAGGTTCTTTGTTTCGTACTTTTCATATTCTATCCCATTCTTGCCCTCACACGTACACACATGAGAAAACTTTTCACAATATAACATTGTTTTCAAAATAAGTCTAAAAGTTGTCATCTGAGAGAAATATGTTAACAAGAGGGCCAAATTTCACACTTTACATTACCATAGAATTCCTAAAGAGCAGCTTAAGTACAAATGGTATTATTCGCGAAAACTCTCAAATTATCATATTTCATGAATTCTGATACATGTATTAGCAGATGTCCGCTGAAACAATTCTGTGATAAATTTCCTAAAACTAGTAATGAATAAATAAGAAATGTACAGTCGACCAAATTCTTTGTGCATAGTACACAGTACTGTGTAAGTATCAGGACATAGTCAAAAATTAGATCTTAAGCTACATTCAAAGAACAGTGCAAGGTGAACATCAAAGTTTTATTAACCTTCATATATAGTACAACAGAAAGTCAGTGGAAGTGCTTCAGTTCAGTAAACAGTTAATATTTAGTGTTTCCCCAAACAGTCTTTCAGGCATTGTTGCAACATATTTAATAAAAGTGTCCTTTGGAATTTAACTCTAAATGTCTTTAATACGTTCCCATAAAGTTTCTTTGGGAGAAACGTCTGATTTGTCAAGTTTTTATCTATCAAATCCCAGAACTGTTCAATTGGGTTAAGATCGGGGCTCTGTGGAGGGGGAGTACACTGCATATTTTGAATGACACTAGCAGCTTCCTTTTAGACAACGTAATTTTGCATTGGTTGGATGAATGTTTTGGGTCATTATCTTCTTAATAGTAGAATCCTTTACAGAAAATACGCAAACCAACGAATCAGTATCTGATGGTACTTGCGTAGTTTATTATTCCAAATATTTTGCAGATATCTCCTGTAGCCTCTACAAAAAAAAAAAAAAATCCCTAAACCATTACATTGTCCCCCTTCATGCTTCATGGTAGATGGTATGCAATAAAGTATGAATCTTTCACCTTTCTTGTCCCAGACACATAAGCTACGTTTTCTACCAAACTTGGACTCATCTCTCCATAACACCTTTTCCAATCATCAACAGTCCAACACAGGGAACATTTCAAGTCTGCAGCAATTTGTCGGAAAGTCCAACCATCATCATGTAAGGGTCTTATCTGAACTCTTTACTCTACTGACAATTCTCGAGATTTTGTTGTCGTGGCATGAAAACAAATATTAATTTATATATAGTGTTAAACACTGTTTTTACTAAGGTTTATTTCTAGATTGTTAGTAAAATGAGTTTTTCTAGCATTTGCAGGTACTATGTACTAGCTTCTTAGTTGAGACATCTTATGGAACACAATGACAATTATATCAGATCCTATAATTGAGCATTATGTTGATTCAAGCAGAACCTTTATCATGACA
This sequence comes from Tachypleus tridentatus, assembly GCF_004210375.1. NCBI lineage: Eukaryota > Metazoa > Arthropoda > Merostomata > Xiphosura > Limulidae > Tachypleus > Tachypleus tridentatus. The sequence continues at coordinate 28,048,501 of NC_134825.1, read as the reverse complement.
TGCCCCTTGGTGCAAGTGTATGAAGATTGTAAAGAACAATATGTATTATCACCCTGACTCATTCAGTGAAGCATTACCACAGTGTTGAAAGTTACATTCTGTTATGACACAGAAGAATTAGCTCATAAAAGAGGATGAATGACAAATTGTTATATTGTTATAAGACTTTTACACAGTACTGTGTGTATAATAAAGTTGTTTAGTGGGTCGTTTGCAACCGTATTTTATCAGTTCATGTGGAATTTTAAAAAACTGTATTTCATTTGCGTTTACGAAAATAAGACTAATTGCAATGTCTTTTTGGCAACAGTATTTGGGCCTTTATAGAACAGATTTATCTAGTACAACAGAACAGTCGCCAAGGTTTGCTAGGTGGCAGAGGTTTTTATTTGTTTGTTTTTGTTGGTTTTTTTTTGCTCAATGCCAACGTTCCTTGTAATTTTGACCCGGCATGGCCAGGTGGTTAAGGCACTCGACTCGTATTCCGAGGGTCGCAGGTTCGAATCCCCGTCACACCAAACATACTCGCCCTTTCAACCGTGGGGGCGTTATAAGTTACGGTCAATCCCACTATTCGTTGGTAAAAGAGTAGCCTAAGAGTTGGCGGTAGGTGGTGATGACTAGCTGCTTTCCCTCTAGTCTTACACTCTAAAATTAGGTACGGCTAGCACAGATAGCCCTTGAGTAGCTTTACGCGAAATTAAAAACAAACAAACAATCCTTGTCGTCTTACCGAGTTCAAGAAAAGACCGCTATCAAAGTGATTGCTGCTCGACACTTGTAATTTCTATAAGAAATGTGAAAAGGAAGATATTGATTTCAGTTCAGATCAATTTATTCAACATAGCACAATAAAATTATATATGTGCATAATGATGTGAAGAACATACATATATTTATATATAAACCAAACAACAATTTGTTTTGGAATTTCGCACAAAGCTACTCCAGTGCTATCTGTGCTAGCCGTCACTAATTCAGCAGTGTAAGACTAGATGGAATGCAGCTAGTCATCACCACCCACCGCCAACTCTTGGGTTACTCTTTTACCAACGAATAGTGGGATTGACCGTCACATTATAACGCCCCCACGGCTGGGAGGGCAAGCATGTTTGGCGCGACTCGGGCTCGAACCCGCGACCCTCAGATTACGAAGCGCACACCTTAACGCGCTAGGCCATGCCAGGCCTTTACCAAACAACAACCAACATACATATATCGTTCTTCTCTTTATATTTATCTCAAGCAGTCGACTTTTTTTTTTTTTTCTAAAATTCCCTCACAAAAAGGAACAGTTTGGATTTTAATAATATTTTCAGACGGTCAGCTAGGCATGTAGAAGACTGGTCAATATAATATTTTAATAATTTCAAAGTTTGGATAATTTATTGTAATACATTTTTAAATAAAGGATTATGTTTATTTGTTGTTGTTTTTTTAAATTTTGCGCTAAGCTACTAGAGGGCTATCTGCGCTAACCGTCTCTAATTTAGCAGTGTAAGGGAAGGCAGCTAGTCATCATCACCCACCGCCAACTCTTGGGTTACTCTTTCACCAACGAATAGTGGGATTCACCATTACATTATAACGCCCTTATGGCTTAAAGGGTGAGCATGTTTGATGGGACGGGGATGCAAACCCGCGACCCTCGGATTACAAGTCAAGTGTTTTAACCACCTGGCCATGCCAAGCCAGAAAGATTATGACATGTATATAAGCATATACGGTTAACCATTGAAGAGATACAGAGCAGGATAGACAGGCATTTGCTGTTATACATAAATACACTTTTACTTAGCTTTCGTTTTGTTAATAAATTGTACCTGGTATTTTGTGTCAATCTGAGGTCGATACTGCTGATCTCTTATGCATATATATAGAACTGCTCATTCTGTCTTTTTAACAAGACACTTAATTTCTGGTATAAGCTATTGCTACAAAAAAAGAAAAACCAAAATGTACTGTTTATTTGATGTAACTTATAAACAGATAATTGGCATCCCAGTGGCACAGCGGTATGTCAGCTGACTTACAACGCTAGAAATCGGGCTTCCATACGCGTGATGAACAGCGCACAACTAACCCTATGCGTAGTTTTGGGCACAACTGAAAACAAGAAATTGACATATGATTTATAGAATTATTATTATGTGTGCGTACTTATATGTTTGTGTGTAATATCTTTTTATATAAAGTGTTATATGCATTAATCTATCGTAACTGTTCCGGTATAATACAGTGAAATATATGCATATATATAATGTTCTTTGAATAACAAAATTGAGGGGAAAATAGACAAGTGTACATGTCGCACACATTTGATTTATTACTGACACGATTTCGCCAGTAAATGCATTGTCACATATCTTGCGAACTGTGGTATTCATAAATCAAATATTTGCGAAACGTAAAGTTGTCTTTTCTGAATAACTTGAATGATTTACTGTACCCGTTCCCTTTCTTAATTAATTTAACTAATCCATAAAAGCTAATGTTCTCTAAAACTTTTTGAAATAGTTTATGACGATCAGTATTAAATAACTCCGGTAAACATTTCATGAGAGTAAACTATTCTTTATCTGTTCACTAGTTTTCCCTAATTATCGGGTCCTGCATGGCCAGGTGGTTAAGACACTCGACTCGTAATCCGAGGGTCGCGTGTTTGAATCCCCATTACACCAAATATACTCGCTCTTTCAGCCGTGGGGAACGTTATAATGTGACGGTCAATCCCACTATTCGTTAGTAAAAGAGTAGCCCAAGAGTTGACGGTGGGTGGTGATGACTAGCTGCCTTCCCTCTTGTCTTAAACTGCACAATTAGGGACGGCTAGCGCAGATAGCTCTCGTGTAGCTTTGTAAAATATTGAATAGTGAATTCGACTAAATGTTATAACATGATTAACATACCAATATTTATTTAGGATATTAAATAAACGAACTCAGTACCCTAAATTTGTTATTAAACTCATTCATGAAAGCTAATTTTGGTATATGTCGAAATATAATAGTAAACAGAGAGGTGAATACTTTCAAGTGATCTTAATATTTCGTTATAGCAAACGACCTCTGAACGTATAAAGTTTTTTTCGAAATAGCTAATTATAGATAGATCATATCCCAGTTGTTAGAAAAGCTACATATCAGACTTTCTAGAGATCGAATCCACAAAATAACTCTGAACACTTTTAGTAATTACTTGTTTAGTCCCGTTATAAACGTGGCATTCAATTTCGTTATTCGTTTAACAGAAGATTAGTTAACAGTAGCAGTTTTTAGTGGCAGGCGGTATTGACTTGCTACTCTACATATGTTCAACAGCTCTAAATAAGAATGATTATGCCTAAATGCATTTGTTTAGTCCATTTTTTGTATAAGATTTCTTCAGATTGAAAATATTAAAAACTAAATCTATTTAATCAACAGGACGTTTGTGCGTAAGAAACTTTGCAAAGTTCATCAAACTATGAAAAAATGAATTTAAGAGAAGAAAAGTAGGAATAATTCACAATATGCGTTAGGGATGGGTGGGTGTAGCGAGTATTGTGTATTGGTAATGAAAGGTATTTGAAGAATTGATTTGTCACCCCTCAGGTCCTCATCACAGACAGCAGTGTTCTGAATTGTTTAAAGACACTTAGAAACCGTTACCGTTGCCGAATTGAGTTTTAATACTTGACCCCCGACACTCTGGTTTTAAATGTGTCACAGCTTCTGGTTTCTTTTACTTGGAAAGTCAATGTGTTTGTCATTTTTTTATCAGACTACTCAACTCAAAATGTATTTTGTACTAGGGGCGTTACTTAGATATCACGTGTTATAAAATAGGTGTAACACACTTATGTTTAACCTCGCATTCATTGAGACGCCTCACACGAGATACTGTCGTTACCTACATATTTTACAAATATTTTGTTACAGCGAATTCCTTCTCTAAAGTGTTAAATAACGATTTCTTCTGAGAAATTCTATTGAAGTGCTTGACAAGTGTCACCTAAAACATGTCTAAACAGAGTCTATACAGAATAGAAACAGCTGTGCAATGGGGTTATTCTACAATAATGAGAATAAAAAAACAACAGAAATTCCTCTGTCGATTAAGCCTAAAGACACTAAACTTTTGAGAGTTTAAAGCCTCGTGCTAAACAGAGTGCAGATAACCCATTGTGTAGCTTTACGTTAAAACAAACCAATACTCCATGTAGCAGGTGTTCGTGCTTATTATTAGTTCTCTGCACAAGTTCATTAATTATTTACTTTGAAAATACAATGCCGTGTAGTACAGTCAATAAGCAGCTTAGTCTTAAATGTCTTTACTAATTTAGTTATAGTATGATGTATAATACAAGTTCAGAAACCATGAAAAAAGTTTGTTTTCAACACTTTTCTTTTAAGTCTGCCCCTAAGTGGAGCGACCCAACACGACTAGATCTTTAATGTACTCGACTCATAATCTGGGGTCGCAGGTTCGAATCCCCGTCACACCAAATATATTTGCCCTTTCAACCGTGGGAGCGTTATAATGTGACGATCAATCCCACTATTCGTTGATAAAAGAGCAGCCCAAAAGTTGGTGGTGATGACTAGCTTCCTCCCTCTAGTATTACACTGCTAAATTAGGGACGGCTAGTACAGATAATCCTCGTGTAACTTTGGACGAAACTCAAAACAAACCAAACCCTAAATGGTGCAGGGAATTGTCTGCGAACTGTCAACGCTAGAGTTCGGGATTCGATACCTCTAGTGGGTAGAAAACAGACAGTCCATTTTCTTGCTATGTGCGTCACTTCAAACCAAAAATACTTTTAATTCCAATATTAACTGTTTTTACGTGTGTATGTGAAAGTAACGTCCCTAACAGAAAGCTACTCTGTAAAACATAGCATTGTTATAAAAACAAAGTAACAATAGTCACCTTTTCAATCAAATAACTTTCATTAGTTTTAATTTTTCATACAGTGCTTTCAATAATCTTTATATATTCTGGTTTCATAACACTGAAGAAACAAAAAAAATTTTTTTTAAATAATTCCTCCTGTAAAAATAGCGTAATTTTTAATAATACAGCTGAAACGTTTCGGGTCCAAAAGATAAAATATCTTTAGAAAGGCCTAGAAAGTGTTAAGATAGAATAAAGAAATGTGTTCCACTGAATACTATCGTATTTCTGAATAATACAGTACATATACACATACATACCATCAATGATAAAGTATTGTACAAAGGATCACCCAGAATGATAGAAGAGTTTAAAAGACCCAGAAATTCGAACGTCTCTGAATAGGTCATTATTCTTCTGCAGTAGAAAGAACGATGAATAATACAGACTATTCGAAAGTGTTCAAGTTTCTGGGTCATTTATATCTACTCTGCGTATTGCCTGTAATACCATATAGGCATAAGTAACCTGTGATACTACTTGTATATATTATGTATAACAATTAAAGATATGTCTTTCAATGAATACAATGCTAATATACCTGAAAGCTACATTACCTTTAGTACTTTCTCATAATAACACTCATTGTGTGAAGTTAAGGCTCGTAATAACAGATTTGTTACAGAACATTCAACGTTCGGCGTTTCTAGCCGGTTACGTACTGTGTGATTGTGAATGAAACTTGAAATATAAAAAAAAAAAAAGTTTCTCATAGCTCTACGAAAAGAAAGATAAATCAATATAATACTTATCCAGTACAGTCAATACAGAAGCCTAAAAAGAAATGTAGCTTTCCAGATATTCCCATACACATAATTACATATCTATCTACTTTTAAGCATGAGAATTATTAATTTATCGAGTTATTATATGTGGTTTAGTGTCCACCTGAAGCAGATTATGGGAAGAACTGTGGTGCGAACCATTCATTGAAGGTGTCACTAATGTGGTTTCATCTATTGCTTTATGCTGCGTGTTGGTATAACGAAGCAAAAATAAATTACTGTCTCTCTTCTCTAGTTGCATATTTTTTTCTGCTGTATTTGTCTGATAGTCTAAGAATTATTAATCACTGCTAATTTTCGAATTAAATAAAAACTCGACGAAAATATAGAATTTCAATGATTTACTAGCTCTCTGCATGAAACGAAGAAAAATATTCCAATTATCATAAGTACACTTACAGCCACTGTAAATGAAAATAATAAGCTTTTATCTTATTAGAAATAGACGGGTTATATTTATTATTTAAAAAAATCATTTATGGATAAAGAAAGACATTTGTTTTGGTTTGTTTTTTTTAGAATGTTTCACGGACTTGCATAAGGGGGCCCGGCATGGCCAGGTGGTTAAAGCACTTGACTCGTAATATGAAGGTTGCGGATTCGAATCCCGGTCACACTAAACCTGCTCGCCTTTTCAGCCATGTAGACGTTATAATGTGACGGTCAACCCCACTATTCGTTGGTATAAAGAGTAGCCAAAGAGTTGGCGGTTGGTGGTAATGACTAGCTGCCTTTCCTCTAGCCTTACACTGAAAAATTAAGGACAGCTAGCGTAGATAGCCCTCGTGTAGCTTTGCGCAAAATTCAAACCAAACCAAATCAATCTACATAAGCGTTGTTAACATTTAAACGTTTCCAGTTTAGTTCTGAGAGACTAGATGGCCTAGAGGGTAAACAATGCTCTTCACCAATTCTTCAGCTACTTTCGTTTTTATAAACAGTAGCATTCTACCATTATTTTTATTGTACACCCACTCAAAGTTTGGAGTGCATTTTGGAGGACAAAGGATGCGAATCAAAGGCCTCTGGATACCCATAACCAGGACATCGTAAATACTAATCCATCCGGCCGTTAAGAGAAAGAAAGACACAGTTACGTAGATAGATAAATGTGATTTTTTTTCGTAAACCTCCACTTTGTCTTTCTCTTCAGAAAGCACCAACAAGGACATGAACTTCCAACTCCGTCTGCCAAGAATGAACTTGCAAAACAAGACCTTGAAAATAGCAAGTGTAACGGTGAGTAACTAAAACTGTTATCTCATAGAATATAGTCAGGCTTCGTCAAAATATTGAAATATAATATATCATTCTCTTTCTTCAGGTTCTCATTGTTGATTGCAGCATTTCACTTAAGACGAAATAAACAAGTTTTGATGAATGTATTATTTTATCCGTTTTCATGAATTACTTTAATTAGAGATTGATTGTCAAGAGATGACACCCTCCATTAAATTCTAAAAGAAGTGAAATAGATAGTTTTGTTTACTTCCGAGAAATACACCAAGTGTCTAACGTTTTGTGTGTATCTGTCATATAGCAAAGGCACATTGGGCTATCTGGTGAGTCCACCGAGGAGAATCGAACCCGTTATTTTAGCATTGTAAATCCGTAGACTTACCGCTCTACCAGCGGGGAACATCTAACGGTTTATAACTGATAATCAGCAAAATGACTTAAATATTTGCCAGTGAAAGAGCTAGAATTTTTGTAAAAAGAACTGAATACAATAAAGTTAACATTAAAGTTTTAGCTTCTGGAATGCATAGAATACCTCTACTTAAGTTTTGTTTCGGGCTTAACTCACTATTTCTTTGGAAAATGGATAAATATTTTTTTTAATTGTAAGAGTGTCTACAATAATGTTCATTTGTAATTGAGCAAAAAACTACACAATGGACTATCTGTGCTTTGCCCACCTCGGGTATCAAAATCTGGTTTCTACCTTTGTAAGTCCACACACATACTGCTGAGCCACTAGGGGCTACCAAACTATTAAAACATTTATGTCACTATAATGAGTAACATTTTGTTAAAAATACGCACTATAAAAGTAAATCAATCTTTCACAGCTGAATATTGTTAACAAAAACAATTTTTCACAATGTAAAGAACTAACTCTTCAACTGTAGACATTTTCATTTCTACGTTTCGAAATGATAAAAGAAAAGAAAGATTAGGCTTACTCATTAATATATATTTCAGTTTTAATATAATGATTTTACCCTGAAAGTAAGTAATCGGCCATATCTTCGCTTTTTGCAAATAATTTACGATGAGAATAATAAAAAGTATCAAAAGGCGTGGTATGACATTCCCTGAAGTGAATGTGTAATATAGAAACACCCCTATTCTATTAATATAATTACTGTAATATTTTTATTTATTAAATTCAAGCCATTACGCAGCTTGATATATTTTTCGTACTGTAATATAGTGATGAATATACACTGATACAAGGATGAGTTAGAAAAAATAACTACCTCATTATACAAAAATTTTGCAAAGAGGTAAATTATCACTTAAGAGTTAACAAGTTAACTTTCAGTTTGTTATACGTGTGGTTGAAACTACGCCAGTTGTATTGTTTTTATGGCAACTGGTTAAACGTGTGCAGTATTGTAAATGTTATTTTGAAATTTTATTCTTTATGTAGGTGAATACTGATTAAAACTTTTGTTTTAAATAAAAATAAGATTAGATATTACATATACATGTGTTTTATTATAAACAAATGCCAGAAAGCATAAACTGACCTAATTACATCTCATTTCTAAGTTAGCTATTTCACATGAATATGATATATTTAAGTTGTAGTTGTTAAAAGCTTTTGAGAAGTGAAAAAGTTAAACCTAACAAGTTTCAAAGTCATGTGATGGTGATTTAAACTAGCATATAAGGCTCGAATACAGAAACCTTTAATTTTTATTTCAGCATCTTATCCAGAGCAAAATGAAAAATTATGAAATTTTACAGCAGCGAATTCTTAAATGTAACTGTTTTGGTGATATTAACTAACAAAAAACAACTGATAACAAGAGGACTTAATGTTGCGAAATTCCTGCTTAATATGTTAGAGTTAGCTTCACAAGTTGGGATATTTCAATCTTGCTAGATCTCTGTGATCATTTGGTTTGGAACTCTCAGATATTTCGTACAAACATATTATTAGTCGGTTTCCTGTTGGAATATTTAGAAAAGTTAGTAAAAGTAACGAACCGCCTGCCTCCAACGTATGTGAAGTAGTTACTACTTTGACTAAAGTTTACACTGGTGCGTCACCTGAAGTGGGAAGAACATTAGAAAACTATCTTCACAAATATTTGTATACTTTATTTGTTCAGTGTGGAGAGAAAGTTTTGATAAATTTGAAGTAAAAGTTTATGTTTTGAAAGTAAAATGGAAATAGATTTAATTACAAGTATTAATAACGTTGTCCACTGTTTCTTCTGTACAACAACGCTAAAATAAAGGGTTCGATTTCTCCTGGTTGACTCAGCAGATAGCCCGATGTGGCTTTGTTATAAAACAAAAAAACACACACACTCTTCTGTACAAAATCATAGTTTGTTTGTTTTTCAAAATACTGAATAAGCTTTCATTAGCAATAGATAGAAGTGTGTTTTCCAAATAACAATATTCAATGTAATTTACATTTACAGAGAATTCCATTTCAAAACATCACCCCCCTTCCTGATGGAGAATATATCGAAGAGGGATTTACATTTGAAATAATAAATCAACTTGCTTCTTTTTTCAACTTTAGGTAAGTCTGTGTTGTTAATGTCAATGTTGATTTGGTAAGTCTGTATTGTTAATGTCAATGTTGATTAGATAAGTCTGTGTTGTTAATGTCAGAGTTGATCATATCACAGAAAATGTTTCCAGGTCAGAACTGCCAAGAAAACGATATAAAACTGTTATTCAAACTGCTAAATAACTAGCACAAAATATTTTTATCGCGTAAATCGTGAAAAACTGTAGCATGTAATAGAATCTACAGACAGTTTGGTATTTATTATACAGCAGGTTTAGATTAGATAAAATATTTAAAAATAAATGAACAATAAGACCAAAATAAAACATTAGACGCAGTTATATGTTTTCGAAAACGAGAGAATTATATTTTAGTCTTAAAATTTTTCAAAACCTTGAATAGGAAAATGTAGCTTATTCAGAATTGTACTGTTTATTCTATAATTTGTTTTCCTGAGAAGAGTTGCTAGGAGATAAACAGCCAATTGTCACAATTGCAGCATAAATATTTGAGGTAAGGAAAATCGAGTACTTCACTTGGAGGTAAAATAGAAAAAAGAAAAATTACTTGTTTGTTTGCTCTTTATAAAATGTTTTCGTCTCTTTCAACTTATAGATGATTGGTTTGTTTTTTCTTTATAAATCTGTACACCAACAATGTTTTTGTCACTTTCTATTGATACCTCGCTTGTTTCTTTGCTCTATATAAATCTGTACATCAACAATGTATTCGTCACTTTCTACTTATAGAACGATGTTTGTTTGCTCTTTATAAATCTGTGCAACAACAATGTTTTCGTCACTTTCTACTGACAGAACGCTGTTTGTTTGCTCTTTATAAATCTGTACGTCAACAATGTATTCGTCACTTTCTACTGATAGAACGATGTTTGATTGCTCTTTATAAATCTGTACATCAACAATGTTTTCGTCACTTTCTACTGACAGAACGCTGTTTGTTTGCTCTTTATAAATCTGGACGTCAACAATGTTTTCGTCACTTTCTACTGATAGAACGATGTTTGATTGCTCTTTATAAATCTGTACATCAACAATGTTTTCGTCACTTTCTACCGATAGAACGCTGTTTGTTTGCTCTTTATAAATCTGGACGTCAACAATGTTTTCGTCACTTTCTACTAATAGATCGCTTGTTTGTTTGCTCTTTATAAATCTGTACATCAACAATGTTTTCGTCACTTTCTACTGATAGAACGCTGTTTGTTAGCTCTTTATAAATCTGGACGTCAACAATGTATTCGTCACTTTCTACTGATAGATCGCTTGTTTCTTTGCTCTTTATAAATCTGTAAATCAACAATGCTTTCGTCACTTTCTACTGATAGATCGCTTGTTTCTTTGCTCTTTATAAATCTGTAAATCAACAATGCTTTCGTCACTTTCTACTGATAGAACGCTGTTTGTCTGCTCTTTATAAATCTGTACATCAACAATGTTTTCGTCACTTTCTACTGATAGATCGCTTGTTTGTTTGCTCTTTATAAATCTATACATCAACAATGTGTTCGTTATTTTCTGCTGATTAATCTATTAAAGACAGTTACATCCTCGACTGTATTCTTCTTTGTTGTGATGGTAATTCTTCTTCATTTACTGTGTATTAAATTATTGGACGAAGTTAGGCCATTCTTATTACTTGTTTGTGTCTTGTGATAGACAACAAATATTGAACAAACCGTGTCTAGCTTGGAATAAACTTAAGTTTGCTGTTTTTGTTTTTTGGTCTTTCAAACAATTTACTTCTTATAATTATAAATACATGTAAACAGAAGCTTCCAGTCCAACTACTTTACATATGATAAAAAACTGCATAAAAAAGTCTTATTAAAGTATATTTTGTACAAGAACTAAAGATAACTCAATGTTTAAGATGTGGAAGTTCGTATGGCATTATGAAATATATTGGTATATATATAAAACAGGCTAATGTTTTTCTGTTCTCTCACTGTTTAAGTTCTATCTTGATGAAACTTAGCATGTTTTCTTCCACATCATAAGGGAAGTTCCTAAGAAATTTTCGTTACAATTTTTATACAAATTTATTTAGTACATGTCTTTACTTTTTTGAAAAAAATAGCTCAAAAATAGCTTTATATTACACCAAATTGAAAAATGTTATAAAATATACTCCCTCGCTAAAATATAAGAAATGACAGCAACATATAATATTTGTTTCCTAAGTCATTTTCTTAATATAGAAACGGTACTTCCTTCTTTTTTTCACGGTCGGGGTGCTGGACTCGCAAACTGACTGTCTTGGCCTTTAATCTCCATCCCACCAAACATTTTCGCCCTTTCAGCCGTGAAGCATTATAATGTGACGGTCAATCCCACTATTCTTGGTTAAAGAGTAGCCCAAGAATTTCCAGTGGCTGCCTTCTATCTAGTCTTTCACTGCTAAATTAATGTTTTAAATAAAACTTCTAAAACTGTGGTAAAGTGAGTTTAATGCAGAATATAAAAATGAATCTTTCTGGTGGAAAATTCAAGCGTTCGTTAAGAAATGAAATGTTCTGTGGCCAAACGAATCGCAAGTCCTTCGTATATAGATTGTTGTATACAAATTTGCAGAAATTTTGTAATAACTCTATCTTCGTGAATTACATAAGTATGTTTTTAACATCAGTATGGGTATAGGTTATGAAAATTAATTTAGTGTGAACAAATCTGATCGTAATCTGAGGGTCGCGGGTTCGCATCCGAGTCGCGCTAAACATCCTTGCACTCCCAGCCGTGGGGGCGTTATAATGTGACGGTCAATCCCACTATTCGTTGGTAAAAGAGTAGCCCAAGAGTTGGCGGTGGGTGGTGATGACTAGCTGCCTTCCCTCTAGTCTTACACTGCAAAATTAGGGACGGCTAGCACAGATAGCTCTCGAGTAGCTTTGTGCGAAAATTCAAAACAACAAACAGATCTGATTCATATCTATAAACACAGTTTATCAACGATCAAAACTTATTTAGTTTCATCACTTATAACAATGCAACTTCGTTTATTGTTGATGATTTTGTTTCTTTCAGATTTTTGTGGAAATCTAGAGAAAATGCAGTTATACAACAACAATCAATGTCAATTATTGAGCTATTCTTTTTTGTTGAATAGTGCTATTTGGCCTCAACTCTTATAACGAACTCACGGCCCTAGAGTGCAGAACGCGTTTCACAAAATTGAGCCGAGAACGGTAACCGCTTATCCACGCTAGTCCCTGAATAGACTTTGCACGGTTTTATAATCTTGGCTGTGCCACTTAGATCATTTTTGGCATTTGTCATAATTCGAATAAATTTCATTAGTAATAATAATTTTATATTTTGCAAAAGTGATATGATTTTGTTATACGTTAAACTTGTTTTATTTATATACGGTACACAGGAAAACATAATAAACAAATTAGGAATAAAATCTATACAAAATGCAGTTGTTTCCTGCCTTTCTTATGAATAGTGAAGATAGACTGACCATGTTTTAGTTATTATTTAAATATACTTAAGTTCAGTTATAACTATACATGTGTACTTGGTGAATATCACTTGAGTTTTAACGCAATAGAAACGAAATAGTTCAACTCCTTCTGAGGTACTTTAATTGATATTAACAAACATGAAGCGTAATTTTTTACTACAAAACATCTTATAGACAATTTTGGTTAGATAGGAAGAGCAACGGTTCGACTGACATGCTGGTTCGACTGACTTGCTGTGTCATACAGTTCTCAAGCATTTAATTTTTTCGAAAGAAAAGCAATTTCGCTGACGCTAATAAATGATTTGGTATTCAAGTTGTTTGCCTTATAAAGTTTTGTTTGTTTTGAATTTCGCACAAAACTACAAACGGGTTATCTGTGCTACCCGTCCCTAATTTAGTAGTGGAAGACTAGACTCACCGTTAATGCTTGAGCCACTCTTTTAATAGCGAATAATGGGATTTCCAGTCACATTATAACGCTCCACAGCTGAAAGAGCAAGCATTTTGGTAAGATAGAGATTCGAACCCTAACCACCTTGCCATGCCGGACCTTCTAAAGTTTAGCAACAAAAACAGTTCTTTCGTAAGTTCGAGTTATACGTGTCATACCAAGCAGTATGACAAAATAGCTACTTGAAAATTAGCAGTTCTTTGTTTCTAGCCACTGATGAAGTCTTTCATTGATTTTAATCATAATAAAATAATTCCGTGACATTATAAAAACATTAGTGATGTCATTAATTAGGCTAGGTGTGAGAAGATTTTGTTTCTCAAAGCACACAGCTGACATTCGTCAATCAGAAACGTCTGTCATTCACTTAATGACCACTACAGGGAAACTTCCAGGTGCAAAATTTCGTATATACTTGAAGTGTGTATAAATGAATTAATTTTGACAGCTGCAATTTCTCTTCTTAGTATTAATCAATTTTCATGTGTGTGTTACATACAGTGCGACCCAAAAGGAATAGCACTCAAGAAAACGTATAGAAAAAAAAATCTAAGCAGCTTTTCGGATAATTCATTATAAACACGAACATAAATAAAAGTACAATTGGCCGATTCAGAGAAATGTTTTCGTCATGTAAGTTGATGTGTAAAACAAAAACAAAACAACATTAAATACATGATGCATCTGTGTACCGTTACGTTTGATAACTCTGTATATGTGACATTCAAACGTGGGTGTACGTATTATAGATAATCAATGTGATAACCTACAAAGCTCCATAATCAAAAATTAACTTCAACACTTCAAATTTAACCTTTATTGAATTTTTTATTCGGGAAACTTCAAGTTAGAGATAGTCACCTAAATTCTGATGTCTTTATTTCAAAATCAATCGAAAGATATGTTAATAAACGTTTGTCTCAATCGGATTCAGGGGTGGATACAGAAAGGTGATGGAGGCTGCATCCCCCCACTGGCCATACCAAAATTGTGTAGGTTAATGGGAAATCAGAAATATAAAGTACTGATCACCTCAATTATAATATTTTTCATTACGTAGACCACTGAGTGGGATTTTCCCAGGAACAAGGAGCTGCTGTCTCACTATTACTAAATTGACCTCAGACCTGGTGACTTTATAGTATTGGCCAGATCAACTCACTAGGCCGTCACTTACTTCCTCTCAAAAATGTTTTGGAATAAATGAGAGTACATGGTCATATGTACTGGGGTGTTAAAGAGTTCATGTTAATATGCTGTGTACGTGATTCGATATACTGTTATAGGCCTAAGTGCTGTATGTTTACTTGTAACATGTTATTTAGGAATATATAAAAGTTCATTGTCACAGCACTATGTTGTGTGATTCAGTAAAGTGCTGAACGATTACTTGTAACTTGGCATTTTAGAATAAAATCAATAAATGAGAGTTCATAGTCATATATGTTTCTTTTCTTTGTTTCTAAATTAATTCCATGAGATTTACGCTGCAGTAACAAGGAAAAGTTTACTTGGGGTTGGGTTTAAGTCACTGTTACTTATTTGATCATCCCCCCTACCAAAAACTCCTGTATCCACCCCTGATCAAATTTGTAAATATTGAAACAATTTGTTTGGACAAACCTTATCAACACACAAGTAACTTAACTACCGAATAATTTATACGACAAGATCTCTTTTTTTGAAAACAAAATATTGCCCGATAATACAAACATTACCAAAATTAAACTGGTCAAACTCCATATTAAAACTTAGCAAGAGAAAGAGACAGTGCTTCCTTCTAAAATTTAATAACATAATTACTAAAGCCTATGCATATGTTAAATGTATGATAAATACAATTACGTCTACTTGTTGCATATGGTGTATAAAATTACGTATTTGAAGATCATATTTGTTCACAAAGAATGTTCTAAATTTTTGTCTTAGATTACAACATCGAATATTAGTCTTGTAAGATACAAATTGTTAAATAAAGCAAACCATTAAAATAATCGATTGCTATTTGAAATTCATGGGAAAAGTTTTTCACTGTAAATTATATAGATAAAGCAATTTCTTAATAATAGTTTACTATGGTATATCATCTATATAGGACTACATTAACGCAGAAGTAAGTCCTTAAAAATTGAACCAAAAATCAATACTGCTGTTAAAATTTATAAAATATTATGATAAAATAATATACAGAAATGAATTATGTATATTCGTAAAGTTCAACAACAAGAGACATTCTGTACCAAACAACTGTGCATTTCATATCATTATAAATAAGAGTTTTAGTCATCAGTTGACGAAAGAAGAAACATTTGGTTGTTGTTTGAAGTTAAGCACAATACAACACAATGGGTCATCTGTGCTTTGCCCATCACGAGTATCGAGACCTAGTTTCTAGCGCTATAAATCTGCAAACATACTGCTGTGCCATTGGAGGCCAAAACAGTTGGGAAATTCCAAAACTGAAATTAAAGAAACTCTAACCAACATTTGATTATTGCATGTCAAAAGTTTGCTACTTTAGTGGATAATAAAAGGAAGGGAGAAGTTGTACGCTATTTGTGATCACTAATTATGTGGGTTGTGGTTAGGGATTTACTCGCAATCTGCTGGTTGCGAGGTCGAAACCCACAAATGAACAGGCTCACCCTATCGACTATGGCATTGTTATAATATGAGGGTCATTTACAGAATTTGTTGCCAAGAGTAGGCCAAGAGTTGGTAGTGGTTCGTCTTAATTTGTTGTCTTCCGCCTTCAGTGCTTTCTCACTTCTAAATTAAGAACAACTAATGCGAAATTCACCAAATAAACGGCTGAAACGATGTTTGTATTTTATTTCAAATGTCATGTAGTGCAATAGCGAAACGGTCGGAGCATTTGATAATCGATATTTATATAATATTTTAAAGTAAGACGTTATTGAAAGAATATTATCACCACTATAGAAATCTTTATGAGTTTTATATCAACTCAACATAATAAAAAAAGATTGGTGTCTATATAGTTAAAATTCCACACAAGTTATATTAACTTATCAATCTGTTTTGTCCAATTTTATTTTAATTCAAAGCATTTTATATTAGACGTACTTGTGCAAGACTTTATGTAAAGTGGACTTAGTTTGAAATATTGTTTCATTCGTTTATTTAGAGGTAAAACAAATTATCTGTATTACTTTATATGTTGCAGTTGGCTAAATTATAACTCGCTCGTAATGCGTTTGGTGAAATAAAAAGCCTTTTTATGGGACCAAAATGATAACAACAATTCCGAAATATAATCAACTCAGTAGCGGCCTACCTTAGTTTGAGATTCTAAAAACTTTTATCTCGCAATATTTTAGTTAACTTGTTAGAGTTTGTCAACCATAAAAGTCCAACTCAACTCAACAACGTGTTTGTATGGACCTCAGTATATACTCTTAACACCCTTGCCAGTTGATTTAGCTTGTTCTTGGATATGTTAGACTTGAAATTTGTTTCTGATACTGAAAAAAATAACAACAAACATTGACTGAAAATCTTGATGGTTGGTTTTCATTTAAATTAATATTAATAATTTATTTATTTCTTCCTTCATGTATCTCCTTTTCACATGCTTTATTGATTACTGTTGTTGTTTTTATCACTTATGATATTCTGCGCGAGAATGAAATTGAATTATTTTGAAAGTCGTTAAACTGAATTGAAAGTACTCAGTGTGTGTTTTAAGGAGCAAATCTAAAGAAAATGTTCACTTTTTCCTTTTCAATACTTCCTTCTTCAAACCAGACAACGATGATACGCAAACTAAAGCCTTGGCTGAATTTCGCGCAATTCTACACGAGAGCTATCTGTGCTAGCCATCCCTAATTTGGCAGTGAAAGACTAGAAGCATGGCAGCTAGTCATCACTACCAATCACCAAGTCATGAGCTACTCTTTTACCAACAAATAGTGGGATTGACCGTCACATTACAATGCTCCCACGGCGTAAAGAACGAGAAAATTAGTTGAAACGGAGATTCTAACCCACGACCCTCACTTTGGAAGTCGAGAGCCCTAACCACCTGGCCATGTGCAAAAGGAATGGACAAAACATATTCAAAAGCACCAGCGAAAAGCCTTGCAAAGGTTTCAAGAAACTCTTGATGAAAACACAAAATATTTACAACACATTCATGATGACTTAAAAAGTAGCATAGTTTATATAAGAAGTCTTCTCATATACCATAATGATAATCACAGAAGCCAAGACCGAGTATTCAGTATAAGAATCTCGTGTACTTAAGTTTGTCAAGAAAATAATGAATGCCAACAATAAAGGTTAAATAGAATTATGTTTGAAAATCTTAATAAGAAAAAGGTTGTTTGTTTGTTTGTTTGTTTTTTGGAATTTCGCACAAAGCTACTCGAGGGGTATCTGTGCTAGCCGTCCCTAATTTAGCAGTATAAGACTAGAGGGAAGGCAGCTAGTCATCACCACCCACCGCCAACTCTTGGGCTACTCTTTTACCAACGAATAGTGGGATTGACCGTCACATTATAACGCCCCGAGGGCGAGTAAGAAAAAGGAAAAAATTAAAAAAAATGCTTCGTATTGTTCATATCTTTATGCAGTGTGGTCAGCTATTGTTAGTTATATTTTTAAGTTAGTTAAAGCCCCCTAGTGGCATACCAGTATGTATACAAACTCATAAAGTTACAAACCGGATTTCGATACCAGCGATGGGCAGAGCGTATATAGTCCATCGTGTAGCTTTATGTTTAATTCCAAATAAATAATCAATTCAGTTTAAAATTAGATAAAACTAAGAAAATTTTACATGTGTAAAACCTTATTAATTTTAAATATTTGTACATGATCTGAGCAGCTTTGAAAGAAAATTACGACATGTCTTCTCTTTTTAGAATTTTTCAAACTTTTTATGTCCACTCTGAATTTTTTATGCATACGTTATACAGTTACAAGATAGTTATGCCCGAAGATAATACTTTTGGAAAGTTGAAGGAGGAAAATGGAACAAAGAAGTGGAATGGTATGATCAAGCAGCTGTTAAATAAGGTAATGATAAAGTCTCATCTTTAGTATAACGCTATCAAGCAACTGTTAAATAAGGTAATGATAAAGTCTCATCTTTATTATAACGCGATCAAGTAGCTGTTAAGTAAGGTAATGATAAAGTCTCATCTTTATTATAACGCGATCAAGTAGCTGTTAAGTAAGGTAATGATAAAGTCTCATCTTTATTATAACGCGATCAAGTAGCTGTTAAATAAGGTAATGATAAAGTCTCATCTTTATTATAACGCGATCAAGTAGCTGTTAAGTAAGGTAATGATAAAGTCTCATCTTTATTATAACGCGATCAAGTAGCTGTTAAATAAGGTAATGATAAAGTCTCATCTTTAGTATAACGTGATCAAGCAGCTGTTAAATAAGGTAATGATAAAGTCTCATCTTCAGTATAACGTGATCAAGCAGCTGTTAAATAAGGTAATGATAAAGTCTCATCTTTAGTATAACGTGATCAAGCAGCTGTTAAATAAGGTAATGATAAAGTCTCATCTTTCGTATAACGTGATCAAGCAGCTGTTAAATAAGGTAATGATAAAGTCACATCTTTAGTATAACGCGATCAAGCAGCTGTTAAATAAGGTAATGATAAAGTCTCATCTTCAGTATAACGTGATCAAGCAGCTGTTAAATAAGGTAATGATAAAGTCACATCTTTAGTATAACGCGATCAAGTAGCTGTTAAGTAAGGTAATGATAAAGTCTCATCTTTATTATAACGCGATCAAGTAGCTGTTAAATAAGGTAATGATAAAGTCTCATCTTTAGTATAATGCGATCAAGCAGCTGTTAAATAAGGTAATGATAAAGTCTCATCTTTAGTATAACGCGATCAAGCAGCTGTTAAATAAGGTAATTATAAAGTCTCATCTTTAGTATAACGCAATTTCATCATCATCAAAAGTACTGTTCCAGAACAGTAAGTCGCAAGATAAATTACGTAGTAATAAGGAAGGTCAAGCTTCTCAGTGAATAGTAAAATATTTATTTATGTTTTATTTCAACACTTTTTTTATTAGATGTGTTTCTTTTCACTTTTATTTTTCGTAAATCACTGCTGTGGTTTTGATGAGGGCCGTGAGCAAGCACTATAATTACATTTCGGGTATCAACCTAAAAACATTCAAAAACACTGCACCAGAGCCTAACTCATGTCTTTTTTTACACTACGTAACCAAGTTTTAAGAAGAAATATAATAAACTTAAATCATGTTGGATTTCCTTCAGATAAAAATGGACTATTCATAGGATTATATTAATATTTTGACTTTAATGATAACTTATTTTAGCATTTCAAATTATAAGTTTAATTTATTTTACCTTTTTGAAGCAAGACACATAACTTTTAATGGATTATTTTGTGTTTTTAACATAAAAGATTATTTTGATTTTTTTTTAAAGTAGAATTTCCTTTCAATCACTAGGAAGCTGATATAGCGGCAGCCATGTTTACTATCACTGAGGATCGTAAAGAAGTGGTGGACTTTACAAAAACTATCTACTTAGATGGAATCGATATACTGATGCAGCATCCAAAAGAATCGGATAACACCAGTGCCCTACTTGCACCTTTTTCAATTAATGTAAGGAAATTTAGAAAATATTTGGAAATTGTTAGTTTATTTTTTTATGCATGTAAAAACTCAGATAACTCTCACGCTGTCTGTTTTGTGTTAATTTTGTCTTTAATATAAGAATTAAAGAACATTTGCTATTGCTCGATTCTCTATTTATAAAATTAAACACTCGAATAACAATTGGCCAGATGGTTAAGCCACTCAACTGATAATATGAGAGTCACGGGTTCGAATCTACGTCACACCAAACATGCTCGCCCTTTCAACAGTGAGGGCGATATAACATGCGGTCAATCCCATTATTTATTGGTAAAAGAGTAGCCTAACATTTGTCGGTGAGTGTTGATGACTAGATGCCTTCCCTGTAGTCTTAAATTGCTAAATTACGGACGGCTGGTACAGATAGCCCTCGTGTAGCTTTGCGAGAAATTCAAAAACGAATAAGAATTAATTACTGCTCATTCTATTTTCTAATTACATTTGTTCTTAAAAATGAGTTCAAAGAAAAACTCGTTTCTTTTAAGGCTCAATAAACAGCTCATGTTTTCTCCCTTTTTGTTTTTTTATCAACTGGAATTACAAGAAACAAAATGTTCTTCATGCTGGAAACAACAAAATGTAAAGACTGCTTTAATTAAAATGATAGACAATATTATTTGTTTACTCTAGTATGTCATCACACCTTACAACATAAAAATGTTACTTCATGTGTTTCAGAGCTTACAATAATCTTTCTCTATTTCCAATTGTTATTTTTGTCTTAATTTATGTCTTACGGTGCCAAATTATTTTTATTGTTTTTTTTTCGTACCTAATTATTATCTCTCTTTTGATATTTGTTACCTTTAATGAGTTACTTATAAAACTTTTACGAATTATTAATTTCATTAACAAAGCTCATCTATGCTCTATTATTTGTATATTTCGATCTTTCAGGTATGGGTAATGATCATTGTATCGTTTTTTGCTATGGGACCAGTTATTTACGCCATGCAAGTCTTGCAGCGCAAACTGGTGAAACTAGATGAAACTACTGATCGGAGAAACCGGCTTACATTAGCAGAGTGTGTGTGGTTTGTTTATGCTGGATTAGTAAAACAAGGTATGTTAATGTCGCCAGTTTTTATCACTTATTACACACTTCAAGTGAAATCATCTCTTAATGTTGTCAGTTTGGCCAAAATTCCAAGTAAAAATATTATTTCTATTTACAATTTTTCATATCCATCTGCTAATTATGCGCCACTCCATATGTGATTTACTGTGACTTAAAAACACATAAAGGGTAACATTAGATTTTAACCCGGTAAGACATTTATCTTATGATATTAATGTAACATTTAAGAAGTTTAACTAAGAAATAATAATTATACTGGATGGCGACTTTCATTCCATGACCAGTAAAACTGATTTCATTAAACCTACAGATTCAAGAATGTAAGTGTAAAATATTTAAAACAAAGAATGTGAGAAAGGTTTGTAACTGAGTGTCGGAATCTAGAGGGTGGTGTTAGATGTTTGAATATATAATTTTATTTTATTATATTTAATATAGGTATAAAGGCGTTCCTTTATATTGGTTTATTTTGGGCTTAAGTTGTTGTATAAGTAAGACTTCTTTAATTTTGCGTTTGTTTATGTTTGTTTCTTTATTTAGTATTTGAGTGTTTTCTATGGTTATATTGTGTTTATTTGACTTGCAGTGTTCGAAAACGTGTGAAGGTGACTTTTTATGTTCTTTGAATCTGGTTTCCATTTTTCCACTTGTTTCTTCAATATAGAAGTGGTGGCAGTTATCACATTGTATTTTATAAATAATGTTGGTGTGATGTTTGTCAATGCAGTTTTTACATAGTATAGACCTCAGTTTTGTGCCTGGTTTTTGAATAAATTGGAATGTCATATTTGTGTTTTACTAGTTTTTGCCAAATGTTGATTATTTGTCTGCTGATGTCGGGAATATATGGTATGCAGCAGAATATGGTTTCGTGATTTTTCGATTCGTGAGATATATTTACTTTTGTTGGTTGATTTTGCTTTCTGTCTAGGTGTGTGCGTATAATATTTTCTACGGTTTGTGGAGGAAACTTATTGATGTTGATAAAGTATTGTTTTATTTTGTCTAATTCATCGTTAATTCTATCTGGTGAGCATAGTTTTATGGCTGTGTTTACTTGGTTTCTTAGTATGTTGAGTTTTTGTTTTGTTTCATGTGCTGAGTCCCAAGGAATGTATAGTCCAGTATGGGTTATTTTTCGGTGGACTTCTGTTTTGAATTGTGTGTCGGTTTTTGGAATTTTGAGGTTAAGAAATGATATTTGATTGCTTTCTTCCTGTTCAAATGTGAAGTTAATGTTGGGATGTATAGAGTTAATGTGATTGAAAAAATTAAGTGTGTGTTCTGTAGATCTGAATCCCGCAACCGTGTCCTCTACATATCTGTACCAGTATAATGGTGGATGTAATGCTGTGTTAATTGCTTGTGTTTCAACTTGTGTTATAAAAATATTGGCTAGAACTGGTGATACTGGGTTGCCCATGCTTAGGCCATTTGTTTGTACATATACTCTTCAAAACAAGAAACGTTTGTTTGGGAATTTCGCACAAAGTTACTCGAGGGCTATCTGTGCTAGCCGTCCCTAATTTAGCAGTGTAAGACAAGAGGGAAGGCAGCTAGTCATCATCACCCACAGCCAACTCTTGGGCTACTCTTTTACCAACGAATAGTGGGATTGACCGTCACATTATACACCCCCACGGCTGGGAGGGCGAGCATGTTTAGCGCGACGCGGGCACGAACCCGCGACCCTCAGATTACGAGTCGCACGCCTTACGCGTTTCGCCATGCCAGGCCTACAAGAAACGCAAAAGAGATTTTTTTTATTTTAAAGAGAAATATATATAAAACTTTACAAGTTCAGAGTATGTGATGTTACACGTGTTAAGGCACTGATTGTCAGACCAAAATGACAATAAAAGTTGTGAACTTTGAAAACGGAGGAAAACATCGGATTTTTAGCCAAAACGCACGCGTGTCCAATAAATTTGTTTGAGAGATCTGCATGTTCTGCAAGTGCAACATGTGCAAAATCCCTATAAAAGTGACGGGTTCTCGGCTTCCATAGCTCAGTGTTAAGCCACCGACACGCAATACAGTTACGCCAAGACTGACTGAAGCACAACGCAACAACGCCATTGGTCGCTTGGAAGTAGGCGAATCTCGATCAGATGTTGCCAGAGCTGTGAATGTCCACCCAAGCACCATCACAAGGCTATGGAATCGTCACCAAAACATGGATCAACTCGTGACCGTCCACGATCTGACAGACCTTGTGTGACTACGCCCGCACAAGATCGCAACATCTGGTTACGTCACCTTCGGGATAGGACCACCACTGCGACGTCTACTGCCTCAACCATACCAGGGCTGCGTAGGTTTTTCGTTCAGACCGTACGCAATCGTCTACGAGATGCAGGAATCCGACCTCGACGTCCAGTCAGAGGCGTCATCGTCAAGTACGGCTGCAGTGGACTTGGGCACATCGGGTATGGCCTCATCGACGATGGAGGCTTGTTTGGTTCAGCGATGAATCACGTTTTATGCTTCGTAGGCAGGATGGAAGAACCCGTGTTTACCGTCGCCGAGGTGAACGTTTTGCAGCAAACTGTGTGCAGGATGTTGACAGATATGGTGGTGGCAGCGTCATGATGTGGGCTGCCATCGCCTACAATGCCAGAACATACCTTTTGCACATTCGAGGGAATCTTACGGCTCAACGATACGTCGACGAGATTCTTAGGCCCCATGTGCAACCCATCATGGTGAAGGTCAACGACGTTTTTCAACGTGACAACGCCCGTCCTCACACAGCCCGACTCACCACTGTGTTCTTGAGACACCACAACATCAACGTTCTTCCCTGGCCCTCCAGATTACCAGATTTAAACCCCATCGAACATCTTTGGGACGAGTTGGACCGACGTCTGCGACGGCGACACCCTCAACCGCAGACTCTACTTCAGCTTGCAGCAGCTTTGCAGGCTGAGTGGACAGAGATTTCACAGGATGTGATTCGTCATCTCATCGCTTCTATGGGCAGGAGATGCCAAGCAGTATTGATGCTCACGGGAGGCATACTCGTTATTGACGTTGAGTGACGTTAAACTTCACCTAGTGAGCGTGAACCTCGCCTTTGCAGACTTTGGATGTTCAGCAGTGAATGTGCAAAGTTTCACACATGTCATACAGAACTACTCGGAATAAACTTGTTAACAGTTTGTCTCATATTTTGCCTTTTGCGTTTCTTTTTTTGAAGAGTATAGTTGTGGTTGTTGAACATGAAGTTTGTCTTCATGAAGTTTATCGTGATGAATTCTATGAGGGTTGCTAATTGGTTGCTGGAAATGTCTATACTATAGACATATAAACCAAAGTCACACCACTCACAAAAGCTGTCATATTGCATTTTTCATTCTTAACGCCCATTCGGACTGTTGACTTTATTGGGCAAACGTTTACTCAACGCGCGCGAGTTCGAATCCCCGTCCCACCAAACATGCTCGCCCTTTCATCCGTGGAGGCGTTATAATGTGACGGTCAATCTACTATTCATTGGTAAAAGAGTAGCCCAAGAGTTGGCGGTGGGTGGTGATGACTAGCTGCCTTCCCTCCAGACTTTCACTGGTAAATTAGGGACGGCTAGCGTAGATAGCCCTCGTGTAGCTTTGCGCAAATTTCAAAAACAAACAAACAAACAATACTCAACGCTTGAAGTGAACGGGCACAAAAGTTGACATTATGGATCAAGCCTGCCAACACCAATTGCCAACGTTAAATTTTGAAATGTGCGCAGTAATCGACAGTTAACTGACGTGTACGTCCATGTGAGTTTATTGTATGTATACATAGTTTCTTTTATGAATGTGGTTCGTATATATTTCTACATAAATTAACATTTTTGTTTTTTTTCAATTTTGAGTGTGTGTGGTGAGCTCCTTACATCAAACATTTATAGCTGCCTATTTGCATCTGTGATATAGTGTTTCGTACTTCAAAGTGAAAGCTTTGTGCGAAATTCAAATAAACAAAAAAAAACAATTTTTGGCCTTATCAATGTGTCATCTGATGCCACATTGTGGAACTATGGCGTCACGTGGTTTCCTGGTCTCAAACTCCCCGTTTGAGGCAACCAATCAGGCGTGCATGTCTCAAGTGCACACCTAAATACTCTCTAATGTTTTAACTTTTCTTCAATGAGTCGTGTCTAAAACAGTAAGCCATCTACATACTTTCCACAGTCAAAAGTAAATTTAACATATTATTTACCATGGTGTTGAGACTAGGTTTGTATCTTTCAAAATTACATTTTTTTGCTTTAGGAAGCGAGCTGTCTCCAATTTATGATTCTACGAGGATTCTTCTTGCCACCTGGTGGATTTTTACTTTAATAGTAACTGCTTTTTACACGGCCAACTTAACAGCTTTTCTTACTTTACCATATTACAAAACTATCAATTCTTTGGATATGTTACTGCAACATCCAGAAACTACGTGGCTAGTTAAATACGGTGGCGCTCTAGATGCTGCTATAGAAGTAAGTACTACTAGCATCTACTTGTCATGCAGTTTGAAAGATCATTTACAATGTCATAAATTTATCACATAAAATTACTACTAGCATCTACTTGTCATGCAGTTTGAAAGATCATTTACAATGTCATAAATTTATCATATACTGAAACTAATGAAAGATTTAGAAGCTCTAACATTTAATAAAAGATCAAAACAAGAAAGAAATGTTTTCTAAGTTCCAGATAGAATACTGCAATATTTGTTCTAAGATAACAATATATTATAATTATGAAGATTCTTGGTCAAACAGAATTTGTTACAACTTCGAACTTGTTAACAGTAGAACAATTAAAATATTTGTCTTGTATAATTTTTGGTGAAAATATCGCTTTCTTTGAATGTTATAAACTGCATCATGATGTTTCTTTTATCCTTGTAGGTTTCTTTTATAGATTCTATGGTTATTTTTAGAAATAACACTCTCTTGATGTTTTATCTCTGTGCAGGAAGGCCATGGAGAAATATTTCAAAAGCTGAGATCCTCGTTTAGAATGGGTTATGGAAAGCACTCAACCAGTGATGAGGAAGCAAGATCTCTAATAGAAAAAGGAGGTGTGTATACCGACAGAACTGGTTTTAAAAAGTTTCAGTATCAATAGATACATCAAAACTCGCTGTACAGGATGTCTAATATGTAACATTATTATTTGGTAAATAAGTTTGTCTTCGATATGATATACTCCTACTTCAGTTCTATGCTTTACTGGCCTTAAATACAATTTGATAAAGTTAAAATTACTGTCAAAAGGAATGATTATGGACAGATTTTTCCATAAGGCTCACACCTACGGGTATCAATTATTAAGCTATAGCTCGAAGACAAATGAAATTGTTGAATGTATTACTAACTGTATGCCAATTGAATCTCATAAAAATATTTTAGGTCCCAAGGTTTTAATTTAACTTTTTAAGTGTCCTAATCACATTTAAATTCGTTTTTGCCTAAACACTGATGTTTACTTATAATTTACTTATAATCACAGACGTTCTCAAAACCAGACTGATAACCCAGTCAACAGAGCACAGACGTTCTCAAAACCAGACTGATAACCCAGTCAACAGAGCACAGACGTTCTCAAAACCAGACTGATGACCCAGTCAACAGAGCACAGACGTTCTCAAAACCAGACTGATGACCTAGCCAACTGAGCACAGACGTTCTCAAAACCAGACTGATAACCCAGTCAACAGAGCACATACGTTCTCAAAACCAGACTGATAACCCAGCCAACAGAGCACAAACGTTCTGTAAACCAGACTTGATAAAACAACCAACAGAGCGTAGACGTTCTGTAAGCCAGGTACTTGATTACTTAACAAGACAGCTTCGGATTAATAAATAGCACACCAGCTTTTGAATTAAGTAGATACATGGCTCAATTTTAGCTGTTGCTATCACAAAAAAACAATACTTTTTCAGGCTCTTCATAAAGACTGTAGAGACCGAAATCTATGGTACAGTTTAATTAGTGATTTGTATCTAATAGTAAAAATAGCATTTAAATAATGTCATTACCTGACCTTGAGTACTAAATTCACAGTATTCATACTACTAAATTACCTGCTACGAAACTTCACTGGAAACATTTCGCGCAATTTTATTCGACCAACTTTCGCACATTTATTTTGTTTGTACTCCAGTTTTATTTATTCGTTTTTTTATGTCTGATGCGTTTTTAGTTATTTACAACAAGAAATTAGAAGAAATATAAATAACTTTATCAAAACACATTCCATTATGTTCATTTTAACAGAGGTTACGACAAATATCCTTTAATTTTCAAGCTTATCTTTACCTATATGAAACATCACTTTCATTTTTTATTATTTGTTAACATACATGAAAACTTACTTTTTAGGCTTATATATATATATATATGAAATGTTACTTTCATTTTATATGCCAAGCTTACCCCTATGAAACTTCACTTCTATATTCTAGTTTATGACTACCTTCATGACATATTGCTTATATTTTCTAGGCTATGTTTACCTTCATGAAACGTTATCTCTTAAATACTTATTACAAGAAAGTTACCAACGATCCAATGGGAAATGTCTTTTAGCACTTGCAAATCAAAATTTCTTTCAAAAACCGTTTGGATTTGCCTATCCGAAAGGGAGTCCTTATGCCTTCGCCTTCAACGAATTGTAAGTTTGTTTGTTTGTTTGTTTTTTCAAGTTCGCACAAAGCTACTTGAGGGTTATCTGTGCTAGCCGTCCCTAATTTAGCAGTGTAAGACTAAAGGTAAGGCAGCTAGTCATCACCACCCACTGCCAACTCTTAGGCTACTCTTTTACCAACGAATAGTGGGATTGACCGTAACATTACAACGCCCTCACAGATGAAAGGGCGAGCATGTTTGGTGTGACGGGGATTCGAACCCGCGACCCACCCTCAGATTACGAGTCGAGTGCTGTAACCACCTGGCCATGCTGGACCGTATAAATTAAATATTCGTTTAAAGTTCAGGAAACACAAAACTTCTTTCTTAGTTTATTTCGTCTTCTTTTATTTCAGCTTAACTTTATCTCTTCAGTTAGATCTGGCTGCTAGCCCTGTGGCGTTATGAGTCCGCCTGTGGGCCAGTCAGCCGTAAGTGTTCGCACACACAACGCTAAAAACTCATAATGTAGCTTTGCGCTAAAAAGAACAAAATGTGTCTCTGTGATAATGGGTGAAATCATCATCTGAGATTTAAACGATCCAATCTGTATGAACGTGGTAAAAGTTATTAAATTTTAAAAATCACTATAATGAAAGAGTGGAAAATTATATATATAATTATTCAAAAATGGTGGACTAGCAGAAGCTTAATCGATATAAGGATGTCATAATTTATCGAACTGTAAAGGTCAGTATAATGAATAAATGGAACCATAATCCAAAAATGGCTGGACCAGCAGCAATCCAATCCATACAAAGGTGACATAGGTTATCGAATTGTAAAGGTTCCGATGATGGTGAATTGTTCAAGAAAGGGTGGACCAGTAACGATCTGATCTATATAAAGGTGGCATAAATTACGAAATTGTAAAGTGTTTATAATGTATGGCCATAACTGCAAAAATACTATTTAACGTTAGAAATGGTTTTAAAATTATTAAAATAATTTGTAATACTGGAGAACTAAGAGACGTGAGAAAACTCTAACAACTAAATATGCTGAGGAGTTTGGACGTGTAAGAACATGATAATACTGCATCGTGCACCTTATTTTATTCTTTTATATTCTCTGTAATAATGTATTGCACTAATGTCACAATGATCACTTAGTTACAATTACTGATCGTTTGTGACTGCAGTACTTGCATTACTATGTTTCCATAGTTGTTTCCAACAGTGTATGATATGTCGTTTGATTGCTATTTTTTTAAAATAAGACTTTTAAATTATAGTTGAACTTTTAACTAATTATATACAACATAAATTCATAAAACTGCTGAATTAGATATATTCTAATTCGCTAATTTTCGATGTAGATGGTATTGTAAATTATTTATTTATTTTAACAAAATTGTGATCACAGTGTAGCATGGCTGAGAACGTCGGGTTTAATTGAAAAATGGAAAAATCAGTACATGCCTACTGTGGAGCCCTGTGTATTAGGAAGCCAAACGATTTTCAATGCACAAGAGCGACCTCTGAAGATTACTGATCTAACTAGTGCATTTTTTGCATATCTAGTTGGGTCTGTGGGCGGACTTTGCATTTTACTCCTAGAGATGGCATGGAGTGGTGGTAAACATTCCTGTTTGCGAAAGTTTTGGAATTCTTCTAGTCAGCAGTGGAATGACGTAAACAGACCTGGTGCTTCAAAATCTTATCCAAGTGGGAGTAAAAAAATCAAAAAGTGTTTGAGGGCTTCAGAAATAAAGTGAATAAAGACAATATTGAATGTTTCCTCTTTGTTTTGAGAAGCAAAAGAAAAACGGTGAAAATTTTAACGATTCTCACAACTTAATAGAAACGTTTGAAATGTATCAGAGCATGTGTGCATCCAAAATAACGAACATTTGAATAGTGAATTTCAAGTAAAGAATAACAAACAAAACCTGAAAAGATATTAAATACAATTTTTAGGAACCTTGAGATATATAAAGATTTTATATTAAAAAGCAACAAAACATACTTTTTGCTAGTTGCTTAAACGTTATTATGATAAGAAAACCAAGTCCTTATTCAATATGAGATAAAAAATTGGGAAAATATTTTAAAAAATCAGTGTTTAGTTTGAATGAACAAAGTGGTATATAAAGGTAGTATTTTTAGGCTGAAGATGCATAAATCTCTAAGCCGCATGTCTATATATTCTGAATAAATGTATGTACCCATTGCCTCGCATTATAAAATTCTGTTTGTTTACATGTAATAAACCTTTAAGATGCCATTGTATATATATGTCACTTTGGCCTGCTAAGTTCAATGTGAACGTGATGAAATTATGATAAAAATTTATGATTGACGTAATGACTTATTATCAAGTAACGGTATCATAAGTTTTCTTTAAATCCTTCATTTTTAAAAAATAAAAACTTCTTATGCACTAGAAAATAATTTGTGAAATCAATTATTCAAAAACATTCGAGAGAACAAAAAATCCGGTTTGTCAACTCTTTTTTTTTTTTCAAAGTTCCGTACTGGTATTAAACCAGGTGAAATTTTCTATCATATAGAGAAAAATATTTAAAAAATAAGACCAAAAGTGTGTAAACAACAAACAGGTGAATCATTGTTTTATTAACCTCCAATAATGTGAAAACGCCACAGCTTACATTTCTTTGAAAAACGTTTAAAGGTATTGTAGTTATTAGTATCTGTTTCTCCTAAAATGTTAAAAAATATAAAAACGGTTTTCATGTCTTAACCACCACAAACAAATGAGTCAACAACATGTATATATATTTATGTATGTGTATACTTATATATGAGTGTGTGTGTGCTACATAATGAGTCATCTAGACCTTTGAGATATGTTAGTCTAATTTTTTTTTTCCTAAATTACTGGCTCGATACTAATTTTACCGATACAAAAATAGAATCTCACGAAATGTGCCAGGTGCATGGTTAAAGCGATCGACTTTTAATCTGACGGTCGTGGGTTCGATTTCCCGTCACGCCAAACATGCTCGCCCTTTCAACCGTGGGTATGTTATAATGTGATGGTCAATCCCACTATTCGTTGGTAAAAAAGTAGCACAAGAGTTGGCGGTGGGTGGTGGTGATGATTAGCTGCCTTCTCTCTAGTCTTACACTGCTAAATTAGGGACGGCTATCGCAGATAGCCCTCGTGTAGCTTTGCGCGAAATAAAAAAAAACTGCTGTTAATATCCTTTATATTATCTTTTCATGCCAAAACGGAAAACTAAATTTATTTCAGAAAGTGCAACTTTTAACAAAAATATATCTAAATTGTCTGTATTGAAATGTATTGTAATTCATAAATTTTGGTTTCACTTGACGGACAGTCGCAATTATAAATGTTACGCAACCAAAAATAAGTTAAAATTAGGTTAAAAAATTAAGCGTTCGCTTTTAATAGGAAATTTCGCATAATTACTAACTAAATCTCACTCTCGATAACGTGACACAAATGCATGTTAAACCTATTTCATAAATAGGTGTCAGAAAAATAAATTATATTTCTTCATTGCCATATAGTAATCTACTTCGTAATGAGTTTAAAAGTTTTTATCAAATTAACTGTTACAACAGTTCTACTTATTGACCAGTGTTAATATTTTCTACAACCAAAATTTTCTTATATTAGGGAATGGCAGAGAGTCAAAATAAAAAGTAAAATTAGAGCATGAAATATATATAAATAACGGTCATGTGATAATTTTACTTTTTATTTTGACTCTCTGCCATTCACTAATATAAGAAAATTTAGGTTGCAGAAAATATTAACACTGGTCAAAATAAAAAGTAAAATTAGAGCATGAAATATATATATAAATAACGGTTATGTGATAATTGCCATTAGTATCCTTAACAAAACTTTAAACGGACAGATTAAATATCCTAAGGTTCAAACATAGTAGTTTTCTCTAGTTCAGAACCAATGACCAAAGATAGAGCAACCAACCAGCTTTACCTACTGCCCTCCGGACTACTTTTAACGAAGTGATATTATTATACTACACAGTATTACAGCCCCAGGATCTAAAGAGCACAGCGTGTGCAATGGCATGTCGAATGTTAAACCTTCTGACGTGTAGCTCAGCAACTAAATCACTTGGCCAAGACCAGCCTTACAAATGACTTTACTAAACGATGAATCAGATACATTTTACATGACCCTAAAACCAGTAAATATTCGTAAAATAATTTAACATTACATATCAAAACTACGATATCTTACCCTGTTTTCATGCGTTAAATTTAATAAAATTTCAGTTAAGTTCGATCAATTAGCATGTAATTATTTCATTGATATTTAAATTGGTACTGTACTATTATAATAAATGTGTGTATCTGTATATACAATTCTAAAAATAGAATATTGCATGTCATTTATTGACTACGTATCACATGTTGATAGAGTTACCAACTGGCATAGTAATTTATATCTAATTTATGTTATGATGATACACCATTAACAGTAACTGCAAAGTTAGTGCCGATGTAATATAGTCGCTGATGATATTAAAATTAGAAGTTGCAAAAGACTGTTGTAATTTTTATTTAATACATTACCTATCAAATAGTGACTATTTTGTTGTTTGTTTTTTAATTTCGCGTAAAGCTACTCGAGGGCGAACCCGTGACCCTCAGATTACGACTTGCACGCCTTAACCCACCTGGCCATGCTGAGCCAAATAGTGACTTCTCGTGCATAGTTTGTTATAACGTTCAATTTCTTATAGATGAAATATGTGAACTGATCTGGTTGAATATATCTCGCTATATCACATGTATTAAATGTTGAGCTTTTCTTTATAAATTTGCAATCATTGTTAAATGTGTTCGTCAAAAAAAAAAAAGTTAAATCCTATGTAAGAGAATTATTGTTGCGTAATAGATTGTTCTGGATTTAATCTCTATAACTCTAATAAAATATTTATGTTTACTGAAAAGTCCATATCAAGACTGATTTTTTAAAGTAACACAAACTGATCGATTTCCTATAAAAACAATACTATCACTGTTGTGGAAGAAAGGAAAACTTCCTTTCATTCGGTATTTCTCAATATGTGACCTTAAAACAAAAGTAACAACTTAAAAATTAGACAGGTAATAATAATAAGTCCGCTTCACGTATCTTGGTGTTAGGGTTGTAACTGTTAAGCACAAAGCTACACATTGTTTTGTCTGTGTTTTGCTCATCATGAATATCGAAACCCGAGTTTTAGCATCGTAAACACACAAACGTACAGTTGTACCATTGGGGAGCGCCACAAGCTCACATTAATCAATGATTAAAACTTGTAGCATAATTAGGTGCCCGGTATGGTCAGGTGGGTTAAGGCGTTTGCGGGTTCGAATCCCGGTCGCACCAAACATAAATTCACAAATTATTTACAAAGCTGCTCAAGAGTTATCTGAAAGACCCCCAGCCAACTTTTGGGATACTCTTTTACCAATGGGTCTCTTTATAACGTCCCCACGGCTCAAAGGTCAAGCATGTTTAATGTGATAGGGATTAGAACCCACGACCCTCAGACTGTGTGTAGAGCACCCTAACCACATGGCCATAGAGTTCGTTAGATGATGTTATTACATGTAAAAAAAAATAGATGCATACAAAAAGTATATTTAAAAACAAATCCATTAGGTTCCTCTCTTGCAACATATACACTCAAGACTGTGAATGACAAAGGGTACTCTTAAGTTAAAATATAAAATTACAGGCAGAAAAACTAATCAGGATCCACCCTAAAAAATTATTAAACTTTACTTAATAAACACACATTCATGTATGTAAAAAATAGAATACTATATACAAGAAAATTACATGTAACAAAAAATAATGCCAGTGGAATTTGATAGCTGTTTATATTCACCTACTGCCCTGAGGTGAGGAGCACGACCCATGGGTTTTTGAATTTACAGCAGAGTTTGTTAACGCCCCAGCTTCTGTATTTTAGGTGATCCAATTAAAACTACAGCTGTACCACAGTGGCGAAATGATACGTTTCTGGGAAAGTTTTCATATTTTTCATAGATAGTTGTGTTACATTTTAATGTTATTAATTTTTAATTATTCAACTTGGTTGAAATTTAACAAATTAAAAACTTCAACTGTAACAGTAACAATCAGTTTGTGGAATCGATTTAAAAAATCATATTTTTCCAGATACAAAAAGACCCGCACTGGCTCAACTTTGTGCTTAATACCATAACAAACAAACCACATAAAAAAGTATTAACATCCTATATAATATGCCAAACATTTTGATATATTTTTAAAGAGCAAAAAAGAAAAGATTACCAAACTGTTTATTTTATCATAAAACTACACAATTGACTATCTGTGCTCTGCACATTGCAGAATCGAACCCTGAATCTCACATTGTAATTATATAAAGTTATTGACCCATTGGATCATTACTGTAATATATATATATACATGTATAAATGTATATATATATGTGTGTGTGTGTGTGCGTGCTTGATATATAATTCACTGAGGAGAAACTTTTTTTTTTAATTTAAAGAGCAAACTCTTAAATACAAAGCAGTGAGACTACCAGAATATTGAAATTTCAATAAGCATTATATTAGATTTCACCGTATGGGACTGTGTCCAAATGCTCCAATAACTATAAGAATCAGTCTTATTTTTTTTTATAAAGCAAGTCTAATAACATAAAACTTAACAGCCTCTCCCTCTGTGGTACAGTAGTGTGGCTTCGGATTAAAAAGACATGTTTTCAATGGGTTCATGTGTAAACTTGTGTTATATTGTTGTTGAATTTCGCGAATCGCAAACTGTTCTTCTATTTAGTTTTTCTTTCTTGACTGTAGAGGTTCCTGCACATAGTTAGTTATATCTCGAACCTCTACTGATGTTCGAGCTGGGCAGTCCGATTCTTTAGATGCAGTGAAGAGAATTGTGTTATTACTCAATTTGGGTCTGATTATATTTCTTCTATTGTACACCTCGTCCCGGGTGTTATGAGGTTACATTTATTTTACCCGAAAACGTTGAACTGGTGATAGATTCTGGAGTGAATACTCATGGCAAAAACTACGCAGCTCAGTGGGTGGCTAGTAGTATGTTGAGTGTTCATTGGTGTACCTGGGTACGTTTCTGATGACAGTCTCATTTATAAGTTAAACGACTTTGAGTGTAAAATTAAAAGTGCTATCTTGTGGAAACGGAACCAGAGAATTTATAATGGTATTAGGTTTGCGTGAGTGTTTTTTTTTATGGTTTCCGTATATTTTTGCCTTATATGATCAAAGTGGGCCCTTAGGGTAAAAAAAATCTCGTTATTAAAACAAAACATGACTATCACTGTGATGTGTGTAATTTGTGTCTCACTGAGTGCCATGTGTACAAGGACTGCCCACAGCTGATTTGTCATCGTTGTCATTGGCAAGGTCACGTTGCCCGACGTTGTCGCAGAGTTGAGAAAGAACCCGTAATTAAGGCACCATTGGGTTCTGAGGTTGTAGGGATGGACCATTCTAACGTGGAGGCGGACCGTAAAGATGGTGATATTAATGGACTTGCTGCCACAGATGCTGGATTAATTCAACCATGCTCTTCGTCTACTGAACGTGATAAAGAACGTCCTACGGAGGTTTAGGAACAATCTGGAAGTTCATATACTGACTCTGGTTCTTACGTTCATACTGTTGGGAAGAAAACAAAAGGTTAATCGACTTCTTCATTGCTGGATAATGTTAAACATGATGTATTGATCCCACGGAGTTGGAAATACGCTAAAGTGGTTTAGATGTAGGTAGAATCTTCACCCGGCGGATAAAAATGATGTTTGGAGTTCCTGATAGACCGAGTTCATCTCGTGTGAAAAAGACTACTGATTGACTGTAATTTTCAAACATAATTTTGTTTAACTCGTGTCTTTTCTATTTAAAATAGGGATAGTGAGCATTAATATGTTAAGGATGCTTGGAAAATTGAGGAAATATTTAACATTTCTTAGTTTATTTCACAAATGACCATTTTCAATTAGTTAACAAATTTTGGTCTGGGTCGTTATTTCTGTCTAATGCAGTATGTGGTAGACAGGGAGTAGAAGTCTTTGTTAATCACTCAGTTTGTGAGTTTGTATTCTGTGGATCAGTTGGAAAGAGTTGTTAGTATTGGGTTTCTTAGTGGTTTAATTGCATCTTTTCCAACAGATAAAAACTTGGTGATAGTAGGGGATTTTCATTGTTTTACGGACATTCTGTTTGATAAATCTCTGGTGAAATGTTATCGCGATACTAGCTGTCACAATCTTAATAACTTGTTAAGTACTTCTTCTTTGTCAGATGTGCTAAAATTTCTTTATGATGCTACACGTACTTTTAATTGGAAGATGTTTTTAAAGTATCGTTGCTTCAATCTTGAATTCATTAACTTCTGGTTAGTCCTAATGTGTTGCCTTTTTTTCAGGTATTTTATAGATCTTGGTTACCCCAGACACATCATGGTCTCTTGATGGTGGGTTTCCAGCTTAATAGTGTCCCTCGTGGTCCTGGGCTCTGGCACGTTTGTTGGGGGATTTCGATTGTGTTAAAATTGTTCTTTTTTAGATACAAAAAAGTCGAAGCTGGCCTATTTATCTTCAGGATGTTTATCGTGGTATGTGAGGTTGAAGGATGCTATAAAACTACTGACTGTAGTTTATGAAGCTCCCTGGCCTCGTGCTAATAACGCACGTTGGGCATATTTGAAGAGAGCTATAGAGCGTGAGCATACTTTGATTTCATACTCTTCTCTTTCGGTCTCATCAAAAACTATATGATATGGAGGTTGTGATGGAGAAATTAGATTTATAAAACGTACAGTATTGAGGTTTCATATGAGGAAGTTTGAAGAGAGTGAACGTTCCAACAAGTATTTCCTACATACTGAACTGGTTCGGACCAGGAAATTGGAAATACTGCATGTTTTCACTCCAAAGGATGTGTTAGTTTTTGGTTCTAAAGATACCGAGGTTGTTATACACGACTTTTGTTCTATCCTTTCCAGGTCAGAAGGTGTGGAAGATTCAGCTTTGGTAGAAGTATTGTTTTGTGTATCCACCAAGTTGAGTGACTCAGATTACCAAATATGTGATGCTGACATCATTATTGATGAATCTAGGAAGACTTTGAAGCATGTTAAAGGAAACAATTCTTCAGGAGAAGATGTTTTCACCATTGACGATTTTGTGCAGATTTTGGAGGTCTTCTTACCAGGTATCTTGCTTGATTGTATGAAGCGTAGTGCACTTATTTCGCTTCCCAAAAGGAGATAGAAGATTACCAAAAAATATTGTCATTTAACGCTCTTGAATTGTGACTATAAGATTTTGACTAAAATGATAGTTACTAGATTGTTTTAGGCTACATGTAGTATCATTTCAAAGGACCAAACTGGGTGTATTTGAGAAGGGATGTAATTGGGGTACTCCTTATTTTGAAATTGTTGATGTACTATCACAACAAGAAAAAATGCTGCTGAAGATTTATCTAGTGAAGGCTTTTAATCATGTTCAACATGATTACTTTTTCTCGTTAATTAAGCGATGTGGGTTTGGGGATTAATTTCTGAGGTGAATCACAATCTCGTATTCTGGCGGCTTTGTTGTACATTATTTGTGCGGTACCTTTCCGTAATATGATTATTCAGCATAATGGTATTTTTTGGTTTTCCATTTTCGACAGGTGCTAACCTGGTGTATCAACACGCTGACGATACAACTTTCACACTCATTGATATCACTTCTATAGGTTCAGTTACACAAATTTATTAACTTAATGGTTAATTCTAATCTTGTAAATAAACTTGGACAGACGTTTTATTTTTCTGATTTTTTGTTCCAGGAATTTACTTTATGAAATCACACCTCGTTTATTACAGGAATCGGCTGTTATTGAGTTGGTTTTCTCTAATAATTATAAGAGTGCAATTTATTTGTGTGTTTTTGAACTTCGCGCAAAGCTACACAAGGGCTATCTGCGCTAATCGTCCCTAAGTTAGCATTGTAACACAGTGGGAAGGCAACTAGTCATCACTATCCACCACCATCTGTTAGACTACTAATTTACTAACAAATAGTGGAATTGGCCATTAATTATAACACCCTCACGGCTAAAATGGGAAGCATGTTCGGTGTGACGGGGATTCAAACTCGTGACTTTTAAATTACAAGTCAAGCGCCCTAACCACCCGGCTATACCAGGCCTAATTTAATTTTATATACAATACAAAGCAAACATAAACTTAATTGTAACACTTCATAACTGGAGCTAAAAAGGAAGATTGACTGACTCGCATTGTTGGATAGAAACGATTCTACAATCTCAACACCTGTATCATTTTTATACGTGTACCTTCGAATTTACAAAAGAACGACGTTTTGTTCAAGAACGTTATGTTACGTTACTTTTATATTACAAAATTAAAAATCTGGTTTAAAGCTGTATTGGTAAGTATTTTATATTGAAGTATCAGATTTGAACATAATATAAAAAACTCAACTTGGAATAATGGTCTTTGTTGCAGTTTTCGTCTTAACATTATCCGATTGAATCTAGCATCTTAATATCGCCTGGAAAGTTGTTGAGATTAATTTTTTGTGTATTAATAATTAAGCATGAAGCTACAGAATGGCTCATATGTGATATACATATCACAGGTACCAGAGCCCGGTTTCTAGCGTTCTAAGTCCGAATATATATTTTTTCTAAATTAATCCGCTTTCATAAAGGGAATATAAACGTAAATGTATTATAGTCTTAAAACAAAATATGTTAATAACATTACCTAACTAGAAAATACACAACTAATTACAATATTCATATTATAATACACTGACCAGAAGAATACTGAAATAAAATAAAATCTAAACCATCATTGTGTGTAAAATACAAACCAGGCGTAGAAGAGTACACACGTGAAGGTAATCCGAAAGTAAGTAAGAATATCTAATATGAAGATAACGCTGAATAAAGTTGACAGAAACGTTTAGTAACAAACTTAGTACGTAGCACACTATTGGCTAGATCTGACACGATAGGTAAAATGCAAATAAGTGTATATATCTATGTTGTAACATGTGTATCAGGAAATTATTTAAGCAAAAGTTTGAAATTGTGAACTTTTGAAACTTATAATCAAATACACAGGGACAGCACTCAGGATTTTCCGTGAGGGTCTGCACTCTGCATTTTTGGAGCACACCTACTTTAATATTTAGAAAGTAAGATAACTTTAACACTAAGCATTAAGCTTGGGACCGGCATGGCCAGGTGGTTAGGGCACTAGACTGGTAATCTGAAGGTCGCGGGTTCGACTCCCCCGTCGCACCAAACATGCTAGCCCTTTAAGTCGTGGGGGTGTTATGATGTTACAGTCAATCCTACTATTCGTTTGTAAAAGAGTAGCCTAAGAGTTGGCGGTGGGTGGTGATGACTAGCTGCCTTCCCTCTAGTCTTACACTGCTAAATTAGGGACGGCTTGCACAGATAACCCTCGTACAGCTTTGCACAAAATTCCAAAACAAGCGCACAGCATGCGATGACAGGCTGATTAGTCTTCTGATAATAGCAGAAGGACAAACTATTGAAAAATATCATTCGAACATAAATCGTAGTTTTTCAATGCCGTAGATTTACGGTTATTTTTTTTTTAGATTTACTTTCCAAATTCTTCTCATTAACTTATCATTGTAATTATACTTCTTGCCCATTTCCTTCTCATTTTTTTTTCTAACAAAATCGTTTGTTAAGGTACATTAGGTTCAGGGTTTGTTGTTGTTTTTTTTTCCAGTGGTTGAAATTATATACTCAGTGATGTCGAGAAAACCCACTTGGGTTGAGAAAAGTTTTTACGTAGAGGAGTGAACAACGTTTCGACCTTCTTCGGTCATTGTCAGGTTCACAAAGAAAAAGAGAGGTAACTGACCAGAAGCTGACCACATGCTTGAAAGGGGTTGTGTAATGAGTGTCGGAATGTTCTGTATATTCTTTTTCTCGGTCTTGAACTCTGGGCTTCTGTTATTCATATTCTTACAATCGTCATATAAAACCCATACAATTTAAAATTAAAAATCAAATTTCAGTTGTTATTCTTATTAGCATAAAACACCCGAATATAACTGCAAAATTCAAAGGCACACCTTATGATTTACAGAGGCCTACCGATACAGATTCCGACATCAGATTCGTTTCAGCAATCTTAAAATCTTATTCCAAGACCATTACGCATTTTCGCTTTAGTAGGGTCTTTGTTTTCTTACTGCAAAGCCAAATCGGGCTACCTGCTGAGTTCACGGAGGTGAATCGAACTCCTGAATTTAGCATTGTAAATCCGTAGACTTACCGCTGCATTAGCGGGGGACCTTAAGTAGGGAACTACGCCATACAAATAAGAGGACTCTCGAACTATCCCGAGCCTGCTTACCAAGTTTGGTCCTGCTAAATCGAAAACTGTGGGAGAAGTTCGAGGCCAAACGAATAAATTTGCAAACACACATCGTGTTGTTGTCTAAAGATTATAATTCTCAACAAAATCTTCCAGTACAAAAAAAAATAGTTAAAATTAAAGATATATTTTGTGGCTTTTATGTGTTATGAATGTTTATGGATAATAAATTTTATAATATATAAATAAACTACATAAATATAAAATAACTTCCAACATAAAACTTTTAATTTTTTATTTTATACACATCATAAGGATGCAAATATAATAAAAGGAGTACTATTCTCTGGATTAGTCCGTGAATTATCATTTTTATTTTTACGAATATCGTGCTTGCAGATCAATATTTTGAGTTTAAAACATTCAACATAATATTGGAATTTAAATATTTTATCTGACTAAACGTAATCAGTTTTAAAAGTATGAAATACGTCAGATGTGTGTTTAAACATTTCGTAATTACTCAGTGAATTTACCTTTAAAGTAAATTATTTTATTAGATAGTTGATAATAACAGTGTTTAGACTAATTATTTAGGTGCTATAACCTGATACGGGGTGGAGAGGCAGGAGTTGCTTAGTGGTAAATGTGTTATATAGAAAAGTTCGGTGTTTGAAACTCGATAGCGATGAACATGTTTTACGTTTTCTGTTATTAATTCCATGACTTATTTTTAAAAAAAACCTAGGCTAACCCTTTGCATTGGCAGTTGTCGATAGACAACTGCCTCTTCTTTGGTGAATAGTTCAAACTTATGGAGTCACTTGGACTCTATTTATTTTCCATTTTCTTACAGAAAAAGGTATAGAACAGACAAAATTTAGTTGAAATGTTACAATACATTTTCTTTGCTGGAATTCTTAGGGGCAACGTTAAGATTTACTTAAAGACTATATATGTATTTTGTATTGCTTTTTCATTCTAGTTACTCTTAAAAATAGATGGCCCGGCATGGCCAAGCGTGTTAGCGCGTGTGACTCGTAATCTGAGGGTTGCGGGTTCGCATCCCCGTCGCGCCAAACATGCTCGCCCTTTCAGCCGTGGGGGCGTTATAATGTTACAGTCTATCCCACTATTCGTTGGTAAAAGAGTAGCCCAAGAGTGGCGGTGGGTGGTGATGATTAGCTGCCTTCCCCCTAGTCTTACACTGCTAAATTAGGGACGGCTAGCACAGATAGCCTTCGAGTAGCTTTGTGTGAAAAACAAACAAACAAAGTTGAAAATAGTTTCAAGTTGTTTTAACATTAGAATAGTAAGGATATCCTGAAAATCTGTTTATGTTAAATTATGAATAATATTCAGTATAAATGAGATTAAAATTCAAATAATTAACATTTTACGGAACGTTTTTATTTTCTAATCATTTGTTTATTGGGTCTAAACTTTTACACACTGTTGAATACAACAGCGATGTCCATAAATTTCGATATCAATGATAATCTCTTTGATTTTAATTTATTTACTATTGTTGTCTTAGGTTTTCACGAAAAGCTTACAGTTTCTCACAGAAGTTATCCACACAGTATCATTTTACCAGCACTTTTATATTACAATCATGGCCACAAAATCCAGAATTCATTTTATTTATGAATCATAAATCCAAGACTTCATAATTCAGACACATTCCTGTGTCTGATTCAAAATTCATGGCTTATTTTTCATATTTACGGTTCACCAAAGCTTTTTTTTTGCTACAAGGATAACATGGACATTTTAATTAGTTATTAGTTTTCACAATGATTTAAGAATTTCAAGAAAATATATCTCAGAACGAGATTTACTTTCCTCTCAACATAAAATTTAACTTGAGTTTATTATAGTCATCCATAATTATTTAACTTTTATTTGCACTGTCATTTAATCACATGTCCCTCGCAGTTTGTTGGTCTGAAACGCTATACATACCTTATATGTCTTTCCTACGTCATTTTTATTTTTACTTTCACTTGCGTCAGTGTTTGCCTATCCAGTTTCACACTCAAAACTACAATCCTCACTTTATTTACTTCATATTTAAAGCTTGTAGTCACCTGCCACTTCCCTGGTGTCTCTACCTTGCAAAGTTGACCTTGCAACTATCTTCTTCCGTCCATTTTGTATGACGTTCATACTTAATCTTTTATGGTTAGATAGTTACAGTCGGTTTCAAGGGAAATATTACGCCAGTAAATTAAAACAATTATAGAAAATAAAATGTTTGTTTGTTTTGAATTTCCCACAAAGCTATAACGGAGGCTATCTGCTCTAGCCGTCTTTAATCTAACAGTGAAAGACCAGATGGTCATCACCACCTACAGCCAACACTTTGGTTACTATTTTATCAACAAGTTGTGAAACTCACGGTCACATTTAACGCCCAACGAGTGAAAAGGAGAGCATGATTGGTAGAACGAAAATTCGACCCCCTGACTCGCAGATTGCGAGTCCAACGCCCTAAAAACCTGTCCTGCAGGCGGTGTTTGTCTGAACTTAAGCACAAAGCTACAACAACACAATGGGCCATCCGCAGACGTATCGCTGTGCCACTGTGGGGTAAAAATATACAGATATAAGACAAAAAATACTTCATATTCAAAATTATTCCTCATATATATTTATCTAATTTATGTTAAACATAAATGTAAAAAATAACTTTTTTTTTTCATATGCTTTAGCAACATCAACATCAACCCACAGCAACATCATTACAGTTTCTGATTTTTTTTCTAAATATTTTCTGGACACAATATAAACTTCGCAGCTCTGTATAAAAGAGGGATATCAAAATTTTAGGCATTGCTTTGTAGTTGTTCGTCAGTTTTGGGCGTTTATATTATAACTTTTAAAGTCATATAAATTACGGTTTAAACAATTATTTGTTGTTAATCATAAAGCTACACAATGAGCTATTTATCCTTTGCCCACTGGGCCCGGCATGGCCAAGCGTGTTAAGGTGTGCGACTCATAATCTGAGGGTCGCAGGTTCAAATCCCCGTGGCACCAAACATGCTCGCCCTTTCAGCCGTGGGGGTGTTATAATTTGACGGTATCTCCCACTATTCGATGGTAAAGAGTAGCCCAAGAGTTGGCGGTGGGTGGTGATGACTAGCTGCCTTTCAACTAGTTTTACACTGTTAAAATAGGAACGGCTAGCGCAGATAGCCTTCAAGTAGATTTGCGCGAAATTCAAAACAAAACAACCCCCTCGGTGGACTCAGCAGATAGCCCTATGTGGTTTTGGTATTAGAAAACACTCACACACATTTACACTATGTGAATTATTTTTGAATGAAAATGAATAAAATTTACTTATTAAAAATAAATAATAGTTTAAGAAGTAAATTTTAAAGGAAGTTAGGAAGACATCAAAGTCAGTAAGTAAATTATTCATCATGATAAGCTTTTTAATTTTCTTTAAAAAAAACATCAAAATGAAATATTTTATAAATTTTACAGCTGAGAATTAATACAAATATTGCATACGGAAATTAAGATACACTGCTGGCTAAAATATTAAGGCCAATGAACATAAAGATAAAATATGCATTTCGCGTTGTTAGACTCAACCACTTATTTGAGTAGAGCTTCAAAAGATGAAATAAAACAAGGGAAAATAAAAAAAAAACTCTTTTAGCATTTAATAGGGAAAATATGAACACTATAAAATTAGCTTAAATACCAGCGGGTCAAAAGTTTCAGACCATACCAAAAATAAGTCCTAAACAGGATAGGAAATGCCCAACAAAAAATCTCAGTTGTGAGAGCTGCACGGCCGTCATTGCAAATAACTGGCACGGTCGAGATAAGCGTGTGCAGAAGGTTGGCTGGGATGTTATTCCAAGTGGTGAAGATGGCTTCACGAAGATCATGCACTGTTTGGGATTTACGTCCATTTCTATAGACTTCCCTTGCCATCTATCTCCAAACATTTTCAGTGGGGTTCAGTTCGGACGATCACGCTCAATGGTCCAAAAGAATCACATTATTCGCCATGAAAAAGTCCTTTGCCCTGCGGGCATTGTGAATTGCAGCGTTGTTCTGCTGAAAGATCCAGTCATTTTTACACAAGCGAGGGCCTTTAGTCAATAAGGATGCTCTCTCTAGCATGCCAATGTAGCCAATTGCTGTTTGACGCCCCTGTATAACCTGAAGCT
Source organism: Tachypleus tridentatus (assembly GCF_004210375.1). NCBI lineage: Eukaryota > Metazoa > Arthropoda > Merostomata > Xiphosura > Limulidae > Tachypleus > Tachypleus tridentatus. Next base: position 28,004,099 of record NC_134825.1, on the reverse strand, counting down.
CTATTGTTCCATGGAAGGAGAAAGCACCTCAGATCATGATGGAACCTCCTCCACTGTGTCGTGTAGAAAATGTCTCTGGTGGGATATCCTTATCGTGCCAGTAACGTTGGAAGCCATCTGGACCATCCAAGTTAAAATTTTTCTCATCAGAGAACAAAACCTTTGTCCACTTTATGTACGTCCCATGTTTGGTGCTTATCAGCAAATTTTAACCGAGCTGTTTCGTGGTGTGGAAGGAGGCGTGACCTTTGAAGACGTTTACGGTTTTTAAAGCCTTTCTCTCGTAGATGCCGTCTTATTGTTCTTGAGCTGCATTCTGCGTCCATAAGGGCCTTGATCTGGTTCGATAATCAGCTGGTGTCTTGCCGGACAACCCGTCAAATCCTCCTGCTCAACGCCGGCGAAATTTTCTTGAAATTCTCGTTCCGTATCCCGCAGTTTTACTACGCCCAATCTCACCAGCGATGGCACGTTGAGAGAGACCTTGCTTTTGCAGCTCGACAATTCTGCCACGTTCAAACTCTGTCAACTTTTAAACCTTTGCCATATTTTTACGCAATGTAACACAGGAGATGTCAGTAGGAGATGTTGACAACGCTAATGCTTGAACACAAATCACTAAATTTCGTTTTGTGTTTACCGATTAACGCTTCGTTTCAGTATGGTTTTAGACTTTTGACCAGCTAGTATTTAGGGTAATTTCATAGAGTTTAAATTTCCCTATTAAATGCTAAAAAAGTTTGTTTGTTTTTCTTTCTTTTTAATCTTTCGAAGATCTACTCAAATAAGTGGTTGAGTCTAACAACACAAAATGCACATTTTCTTTATGTTCATTGGCCTTAAGATTTTGGCCAGCAGTGTATTTTATTTGCAGAAGATACATAATCCGTATATGGAAACTATAAATTATTAAACTATTTCATCCATTAGTTCTTTAGTTTGTTTTAACAATGCAGCAAAATAAAGCCATACATTACGTACATCAAATCGATGTTTCTAGATCTTATAGAATTAATACATTTTCATTCCTTACCAATACATATTTTATCAATTAAGATTATATTTTACTTGAAAATATTTATGGTAGGTACATTAAATGATTTGGACGCTTATAGTGCACTATAAAAACGTCACAACATTCCGACATACCTTGTACTGTTAAAAACTTATAATTATTTGAAATATACTGACCATTAGCAATTTCTTTCTAGTTTTGAAATTTGAAAATTAGTTTTTCACTGTAAACTAAAGCTGTTATTAAACTAGCGTATTTTACATTCTACTGTGAAGAGTGGTCGTTTCCACAATCATGAGGGCGTTTACCTGATCTAAATAATTATTACAACATAAGTTCCAGGGCAGTATTATCGCAACGGTTTTATCCCTTGTATCGTTCTGCGGGTTCTTTTAAATTACATAATGAAAATAAAACAATCTTCAGTCAACCTCACGATAACGAAGTCTTAATGTTTGCTACAAATTACCATCACTTGTATACATTTTTTGATCTATGTCTACAAATAATAGTTTCACTTTCAGTGAAAATTTAATCTCTTATGTTACTACAACTAATATACAAATAATCTTGTACAATTTCCCGGATAATTGAAAGAACAACTGAATGCACACTGTAACTAACACTAATTTAAATAATCATAACTTCCTTGGTACTGAAAATCCTTTAAATTTGTAACTGTTTTGAAATCATTTCCAGGCCTTGAGATGTTGTTGAAAATTCTGAAAGTTTTGGGAAAAGTTTTGAAAGTTATCAAAGCGTAAACACAAGAATTAAGTTTGAAATTAATAAACAGTTTGTTGAAAACATCAATTGATGAAATTAACTGTTTTGCCGTGTGCGCATGTGCAAGTTATCGTCTGACATACTGTGTGGGCTCGAAAACATGATCACCATATTTTAACTAATGTGTTGATACCATGATTTAACCAATTAAAAAAACTGTTTTTAATGCTTTGATAATCGCTGCAAGTAAGTTTAATTATAATATAATAAAAGTGCTAATATTTCTTTTCACTTCAGAGTTAAAAGGCTACAATTTTGCATAAGTTTTCACTTAAGATTTAATAGATTATAATTTTGTATAATGCACTCAATACGGCTTCTAAGCATGTATGCATAGACTTGGTCTTAAATTATTCCTGCTATTAACAGTCAAACCCTAATATGACTAACGTTAGGATCTAATTTGTCTGATGTTATTATTTAATCTTAATGTACCAACTAGATCTACATATAATCCCTGAATCTAGATATACATTACAACATACTGATGAGTCTAGGAATCTAATTACTTCTGCACAGGTAAAGGCCTAACATTTATTTACATATTTAGATTATCATCTAACATTAGGCCTTGACAAAATTATCCGTACATATGGTATAAGAAGCAGACTCAGTTATACGTATAATAGTTCTAGTAAGTCTAGGTATTGATCTAATGTCAAATTTAGTTTTACAAAAAGAATAACACAAAATGTATCCAATATTAGCTGCAAAAGTCAACTAGTTGGACTCATTTACAATGAAATCAGCCAATTTTTCTGGATTCATAGACATGTCTAAGTAACAAATGATAATAAATTTTACTTGGACTTAAAGTCTTCGTTCAATTTTTTTTCTTTAAACCTTTTTCCATTGCCACTTGCACGTGCATGCCGACGTTTGTTAGTCCTAGTGATAGTTCTAATTTGTGCTAAAATTTCTTCTCGTTATACTTCCCTATGTACTTATGCCATTTATGGAGAGAGAGTAATATTTCTACATCTAAAATTTGTTCAAGTATATAATATGTTATAACTTACGCTATTAAATATTTCATTTAATATTTTATTAAGTGTACAGCGTAACTAAAATCGTTCATAAATTTATGATTGTTAAAAATATTGTGGCATCTTCATTTTTCTCAAAATTATGTTTTACCGCACTAACACATGCCTGGCATACTCATCATATTATACAAAAAGACTCGCATTTGGTAGAATAATGAAAAATAAATCAAACCCTAACAATGTATTGGACATTCGTCTCTGCCAAACCAAATATTGGCTATTATGAAAGGCATTAATCTAGTAGCAGCTTATTCTCGGAAAGCCCAGATCTAATTGTTTATAGCAAAGATTTTGTTTGTGAAATTTATGGATCCTTTTGAAATGGGTCTTAAATATGAAGCAATAAATTATAATCATAAAACCCAAGCGTCAGGTGGTCACATTCACTTTCTCCGAATTTTGTGAATTTCACAAGTCAAAATCGACTTTTTATCCTATAACACTTCCTCTTTTGATTATCATTCACCTATTAGGATCGATCATTCATTTGGCGTAAATAGCTTCTAAATTTCAACACTTTTTTCCTACATATTATGCTTGCCAAGGAAGATGTTGCCAGGACCAGATCAGATATGGCGTTCTGTGTGACACCGCATAATTTACATCATTATGACGTGATTGAAAAAACGGAAGTGCATTCGTACCATATCCAAGGTTATGAAAATAAGTAAAAAATTAGCACAATATGGTAATTATTACGGAATACCTTCGATGGGCTTTTGCACTATAAATTTAGCAGTAAAAAATTAGAATAACTATATGTTAGGAAAATGTAGAAAATAAATTACGAAGGAATGAGATAATTGGTCTTGAAAATTTCCGATCGAACGCAGCATGCGCAGTTGTCCGAGGCATCACGGTCTGTTGCTACTTTTATTTAAAACTATGGAACATAACTGCGCACGGGAAACGTCAGTTAGCCAGAGAAAGGCAACAAAGACACAGAGCTAACCATGGTGAATAACAAGTAACTAACAGACGAGCTTTAGATGCTCGGTACAGAAGAAACCGTTTTCAAAATCGGTGACAAGAAGAAACAGATTAGAAGAGAAACAAAAGACAGTTGACAATAATACTTTTAATCAAAGTGGGTTAGGACAGCACATTATTGGAAATACGGATGTTATTTGTAATTTTTGCAATTCGATCAACTTCAGAACTGTGTGACCAAGTGATGAAAGGTTCAACAGTTGTTGCCACAAAGGAAAAGTGATTTGGGCTTCAAGAAGAGAAGTTAAACAGTATTTAAGAACTCCAATGAGTAACATTAATCATCAACACTATCGAAATTTTAAATAAGCTATCAGATCTGACAACTCTGCTTTGCGTTTTCATCGACCGGAGTTCAGATTGTAGATCACATAGAACATGATCCTCTTGTTTTAGAGCTCACGCCCAGATATATCATCAAACATCTTTTTATGCATCAAATGCAATGTTCAAAAACAGTCTTCTCAGTTATATGTAGTAGTTCCAGGTGCAGCAAATGAGGAAAGAATGAAAAACCGAGCAAATGTATTGTAGAAGTTATAAAAAATTAAACAGCATAATTAGACAAAATAATGTTTTTGCAAAGGCTTATCAAACTTGCATGATGAAGAAGAGTTGGTGGTTGTTGAAAAGAGAACTTTATCAGTGGCAAACATGGAATTCAGACGACATATGAATGCAAACAGAAGAAGATGGCGAAGTTGCAATGATATTTAGGAATAGATGGATAACAACCCTTTGGAAGGGATTATCATGTGTACTCATGGGATCCTAATACTCAGATGATTAATTTGAACATTTTAGCCTGAACTTAAACCCAGTGGCTTATGATGCATTTTTCTTTTTGTGGAATCAGACTTCCCACGATGTATGGAGATTAATACAGAATGTCGAGAAAATGTGAGACGAACGAACATTAGCATGTAACAGTATAAAATTGCACAAATAACAGTGAGATTTAAAGGGTTTAACCTTATTATACATTTTGGCAAACTACTTCAACAATTGACTGTTGATTCACATCCACAAGTTGAAAGGAATTATTTCAATTTTCAAGGATGCGGCAATGAATATTGCAAGTTGAACAATATAGAGCATTAGCAAATGTGGCCAATAATATTGGATTACATATCATGTGAATGATAATGCTGCTATCATCACAAAACATTGCAGAGCATTTTCAATATGCGATGCCCATCGTTGGAAAATACGGAAAACCAGAATTACTTGCATGAATGACCTGCAATCCTAACTGGCCGGACATAAGAGACACTTTTTTTGATGCACAACAAACTGTCAAAGAGGCCTAATTTTGTGGCACGAGATTTTAAGATGAAGCTACAGATTCAACTGTAGTATCAACGTTGAGTTATGCACATCAATCAAATTGGTGAAGTACGTTTTCAAGTATTTATATAAGGGCTATGATTGTGCTAATGTGGAAATTCCAGAAAGTGCAAATAGCGGTAATATAGTTCATGACGTGGTCGCTTAACGTTTGGATGCAAGATATGTTAGTTTACCTAATCCAACCTAAAGATTGTTGGAAATTAATATGCAAAATGTTTTTACTATAATAATACCAGTAGTACATTTAGAAAGAGAAAACTGCTATTATTTCAAGAAGGCGGTGAGCAGGAAACATTGGATTGAGCAGATGCAAGAAATACTTAATTGACTGAATTGTTTCAGTAGAATCGAGAGGATGAACAAAGAGAGGCAGTTTTTTTATCCAGATATATCTTACCACTACTTTTTAATAGCAGGACAAGTAATGAAGAGCTCATAAAATAATTCCAAAAATGTACTCAGTGAGTCCAAGAGATACAGGTGGATTGTATTTGAGACATTTACTGTTGCGTGCTCGTGTAGCACAGAATTTTAAAATATAAGAATCGTGAATGACCAGATTTGTGAAACTTTTAGAAAAGCAGCTAATCGCAAACACGTGTTGGATTATAATGTTGAATGAAGGAGACATTTTAATGGTGCTTCAACAGTTGTCACACCAATTCAGTTGAGACGAACATTTGTTTTTATATGTGGATCAAATAGACAAAGATTCTCTTGCACTGTACCAGCAGTTTGAAACTTTTATCAGAAACCATAGTCATGCAGTGTCAATAAGAAGAGAGCTGCAGGAAATTGAGGCAATATTGAAAATTCATGGGCTCAGATGTTTAGAGTTAGGTTTGTCAAATCCAGGTCCATTGGAAAACTATGAACATTAAATTAATGCCAAGTGGGAAGTAAAAGAAACCGAAGAGCGAATTAAAAGTTTCAATCCAGTGCATACAAATTAATTTGAGCAAATAATTAACACAATAAGTGATAAAGAAGTAAATTAACGATTATTGTTCTTGTGTGATTCTGAAGAATGTGGCAAAATTTATTTCTATAATACATTGACGAGTTTTACCAAAGGAAGAAATCAAACTGTTTTTCCTTTTCCTACTACTAGAATTGCAGCTGACTTATTCTGTGATAAAAGAATGATTCCTAGTGGATTTAGACTTTTTATACTAATCTTGGAAACATCTTCTTTATAAATGAGTATTTCATCAAATGACTCACAATGAATACTATAGACGGTTTTATTAATAGCTGATGAAACATCTACGTTATCTACAAATGTACGAGATCTATTTAAAAAATACGCGGACTGTTTGAATTGCGCGGCTCCAGTTGGTTCCAGGAGAATCCGCTTGGTGTCGCTAGGTTTGCACAGATCAGCTGATTACGACGCTATTTCCCGATTGCAGATATCTTCATTTGTGTATTAGCTACGCGGTTTTAAGTGAAGTGCGATTTTTTCGTTTGGCGGATTTCAGAATGAATGACCTGAAGGAGCAACGACTTGCTGTGAAATTTTGTGTTAAACTTGGAAAATCTGCGACTGAAACTTTTGCTATGCTTAACACGGCTTACGGTGATGTTGCTATGAAGCGTATGGCATGTTTAAAGTGGCATGAACGTTTTAAGGATGGTCGACAGTCCATTGAAGATGATGAGCGTCCTGGACGTCCTTCCACGTCAACTGACGACCCACACGTCGACAAAATCAACACCCTGGTGCGGGCAAATCGACGTCTGACTGTCAGGGAGCTTGCTGAAGAGTGTGGTATATCAGTTGGATCTTGTTACGAGATTTTGACCGAAAAATTGAAGATGCACCGCGTTGCTGCGAAATTTGTGCTACGCGTGATGACGGACGAACAAAAAGCCCATCGCGTCCAGGTTTGTCAGGAACTGCTTGATCGTTCAGAAAAAGATGAAAACTTAGTGTCAAGGATCATAACAGGTGATGAATCATGGGTTTATGGTTATGACATTGAAACGAAGGTCCAATCGTCCCAGTGGATGGGTGAAACATCCCCCAGACCCAAAAAAGCTCGCCAAGTTTGATCCAAGGTCAAGGTGTTGCTGACAGTTTTCTTCGATGCTAAGGGTGTTGTTCACCACGAGTACCTCCCCGAAGGCTCCACAGTAAACCAGACTTGCTACATTGAAGTTCTGAAATGTCTAAGGGACGACATCCATCGCAAAAGGCCAGAAATGTGGAGGAGTGGTGTCTGGTTTTTCCATCACAACAACGCTCTAGCCCATTCAGCTCTCAGAACTCGTGAAATTTTGGCCAAACACTCGATCACTGTTCTTCCCCACCCCCCTACTCACCTGACCTTGCTTCTTGCGATTTTTTCTTGTTCCCCAAACTCAAAAGACCCTTGAAAGGAAGAAGATTTGAGACGATTCCCGAGATTAAGGCAAATGCGACGAAGGAGCTGGAGGACATTACAAAAGAAGCATACCAGGACTGTTTCAACAAGTGGAAACACCGTCGGGATAAGTGTGTGCGTTGAGGAGGAGAGTACTTTGAAGGGGTCCCAGACCTGTAACTTTTAAATAAAGTACATCTTGTTTTATGACGTCAGTCCGCGTATTTTTTTAACAGTCCTCGTATTGTACATTATTGATTTGTTGTAAAATGTTAAAACAATTGAAGGAAGAGTGTTGCTTGTAAGAGGCGATTTCAGACAGACTGCCAATGTTATACCATGATGTACAATTGCAAATATTATTGAATCATGCCTCAAGAGTTTGCCATTGTGGGGAAATGTCGAAATTTGGATATTGACTGCCAACATGAGAACTGCAGGTCAGGAACTATTTAATATTTGGATGTTGGAATATGGAAACGGAGACGATTTAATTGTGACTCAAAATAAAGAAACTAACATCAATTTTCGAACTGAATACTTAAACAAACACCATCTGAAATGCTACCTCATATATTGCAGTTGAAAGTTGGGCTGACAGTAATGCTTATAAAAAACTTGAGTCCAAAAGAGTGAGGTATATTGAATGGAATGAGATTGATTGTAAGAAGATTGCATAGTCGTTTTATTGATGCGGGAAAACCAATGAAGTAACAAGGAAGAATGAGTATTTATGCCAAGGACTGAGTTAGTACCGATTAAAACTAATTTGCAATTTGTTATGAGAAGAAGGCAGTTTCCTAAGATACGTACATTCGTAATTAAAGGATAATTATTCGATAGAATTTGAAAATTCTTGCCAGAACCAGTGTTTGGAATTGAACAGTTGTACGTGGCATTAACAAGAATTAGAGTTGTGGAAAACTTGAATTCGTTTGTTGCTAACTAGGAAAATCAGGGAAATTTATTGAGTGATAATTGAGTATTTACAAGAAATGTAGTTTTAATAGAACTATTACAATGATGCAATTGATTCAATAAGAAAATAACTGTGATCAGTAAATTCTGAGACAAGGATCGACGCTGGGAAGAGAAACTCTTTAGGTAAAGAAGATATTGCTTATGAAAGGTTTTGGTATTCTGAAGCTAGAAGATTCCGTGTCTTTTACGTCTGTTTACAAGAGCCAAAATTGCAAATGCATATTGGAGGATTCATATTAAGTAGGCTTTGGTTTCCCATCATTTTTGATGGGCTTTTGTACAAGTAGTAAAATTTTAATGATGCGTACTAATATATTATAATAAAAATAAGGATTCTTAGTGAGTGTACAAATCCTAATAACAAACTTATAATAAACATTATGTAATAAATTCTACCAAATGTAAAAATTAACAGTAATGAATAATAATTTGATATATTTCTTGTTGAATATATATGTTGAATAACCAATACAAAATAATATCATTATTTGTATTGTAAATTAAAATTGTATTTGCATTTATTTGCAGGTTTGTAAAATTCCGAGCCATTTTTTTTTTAAATAAGCTGGTTTTCAAATCAAAACTACCAGAAACAGTTAGAAAAATATTCATACCCTAGTAAAGCAAGATGTGAACTATTTAAGAACTTATTCGAAAACATGGGAGAAAAAGCTTTTTGCAGTCTTATGACAAGAAAGAAACGTGAAGATAACGTGAAAACAATGAAGGTAATAGTAAGCATGCATACTATTATCAGCACCTTCTTCAAATCACCTGAATGGAAACTGTCCAAACTAACACCACGACTATCACCACTTTATATTCCTGCATCCATTCATTTGTTTCCTGCTGATGTTTTAAAATCAGATAGTTTATAGACTTTGAGAAATACTGACTTTCATAATTCATTTCATTCAAGTGAAGGGATCACAGAACTTTTAAGAACATATTCTCAAACAATGAAATTTCCATAACGTCTTCATGTGAGGAAGAAAAAACATCATACTTAACCGAAAATGTATTAGCGCCATATATTATTTCCATACTACATCAGAAAATCTAGAAGTCTGGTAAATATGTTATTTTGTTTGATGAGAGTTTGAAGAGATCTCTCACGGTAAAACACTTTGATATTGATGCTTTCTTTTGGGATGAAAAACTGTCCAAATAAGATAAATCAAATTAGAACTCTTAAGATGTTAATATCACTGATACATTTCACAAACTATTCCCTGTCGTCATAGATTTTGGTTGTAAAATTGTTTACCAGATATTAATAGCTGATTTTAATATAATAAACTCAATACAAGAAGACACCTCTTAGAATTTAGATTTTATGGTTTACACACAATTTACAATGCTATGGCAGTCATAAATGATCGCAATAGACATGCTTGGGGTTTTCTTAACATAAATATAATTTCAACAATGCTTACCTTTGTTCGAAATTCAAGACAAGGGTATAAGACGTACATAGAAGGGTAAAAATTCAGAAAGCAGAAACGACAGAAAGTGACAAAATGAAAGTCTAAGGAAAACTGCATTGGAACTGAAAGATATCAAATATTAGAAGATCAGACCTTAGTCTGACATTAAGCAGCTTCTTTCAACAGCTGACGAAAGTTTGCGAAAGCTGACAAAAACAACTTTAGTCTCTTTACGGTGGCCAGTTTGTTAAAGAAAGATTTAAGAGAAAAAACTCTTAAAGGCTCTCAAAGTAAAAATTGAACAGAAGCTGGAAAACTAACTTTGACGTTTTTATTAAATAAGTCGGTTACGTTTGAAAACTGCTAGATTAGTTGTAAAATATTACTGCCCTTTTACTATATAAAACAATATTTACTAATATTTTTCTTATATTTAGATTTGAAAACGTATGTCCAACTTCAATTTATGTATAACATACACAAATTGGTCATTGAAAGGTCATGGAAGAGTCAAAAAATTTCATTTCTACATTAATGCAGGAACCCTGGAATGCTTCACTAATTCTCATATCTATAACGTATCATTGTTTCTATATATTTCTTAAAGTATTTCTAATGTAACGTATTTACCCTTATACATTTATTTTAATATCTATGTTTGTTTCAGTTTAATGCATGTAAAGTATATTATTAAATGTATATTGCGCAAGTCTCACGGTATATGTAAAATACAAGTGGTTACCAATATTGTTACCAATTGAAACTTATACAACCTCCTCTAGAAGTTTATAAATCGACGCTTCAAGAGACAGTGACAGAATATTATTTGGTTGCTATGAGCTCCGGAAGCTATAATGTGATTAACGCTTATCAATTGGAAAACTACAGAATCAGGCCAGGGACGCTTATAGATTTTCAACATTACAAACGAACAGTTTTAGTGAATTAAGTTCGGACGTTAGTATTTTTACAAGAACATGAAATATCTTCGTCGATATAAAGTCAACTTGCAACGGTGTGAGGCCAGCCATGAAAAGACAGGTAACTAGCGAGAAATAACAATATGAATTCAGAATTAATTTGTTCTTCATGAACCTGGAGCGTCGATAAAACATTCAGTTCTAAACATGATTAAGACTCAGTATAGTTCATAAATTCTTAAAATTCTTGTTTATAAACCAATATTTGTAATAACTGTTATTATAAATTATTGTTGTTTGTATATTAAAATACATTTTTGTTAAGAAAGAAAATTGTGTATCAATATTGTTGGCAAATATCATAAGTTTGATACAAAGCGACATTTAGTTAACTTTTAAATTCAAATATCCGTTTATTTGAAATCTTGATAAGTAGTAGAGTAACACAATAAATGGGAGGTTCGTCCGAAATAAATTATAATACGTAACACGATCACGAACATTTAAGAACATCCTGAGTGTTCTGGGAACACGTTTACAAAATTTATAAATCTAACGTCATCATCGTGTTAGCAACTCTTCTAGCAAACAACTAAATTAAAAATATTGCCTAAAATAGTATTAATAAAAGTTTTTATCACATTTTCATCGAATGGAGATTTTCGTTTTTATTCATATGGGAAAAAACATATATGAGAAAACAGGGTTAAAGTCTCTAATTTCAAAACCATAAAAATGTTTAATTTTTATGTCTCTCAACATGACATACTTACAACAAGCACACTTTGACATAAAAGCAATTTCAACTATTTCGAAAGTTTATAAAATATTTGTTTGGTCAAAACATTTTCATAAAAAAAAATTGTGTAGACGGAGTAGGAACATAAAACAGCTCAAATGTGAATAACTCCTTAGAGAATAGATGTTATAGCTGTTATTTCATTCAAAATAATGTATTCTGATAAAGCTCTATTGTATTTAATTACAACCATATCATTCATTTTGAGAAACTGAATTACAAACAATAGATTCAAGTGAAATCAAAAAAAGTAAAATTTTTGAAAATAATGAAACATACTGAACAGCTCTTAATAATGAATGCACAAAATATTTGTATCAGATGCAACTCATAACGATATGGAACAAAAGAGTTGAAATAAAAATGTAGTTATTATATTCACCTTTCTTTTTTATGGAAACGTGATTATTAGATGTAGTACATCAAATGAATAATATTGTAATCATAAATGAAAAGTTTAACTACTAATTTTCAATCATTTTAGAAAGAACGCTGAATTCCATTTGAGATAATTCTTTTATTTACTTGTTTACTTTTCCATATTTCTGTTTAAACCGGTTCATACGCCAGTCTGCCTCTATACGTCGCCCAATTAAATTTTAAAATTTTAATATTTTTTTCTATAACGAGTGAAACTTGAAAAACCGTTTTTATACATTCATTGTGTAATTTCTAAGTATTTTGATTGATAACCTCGCAAATTACAATCACTTTTCAGAATATCAAATAATATATATAAAATTTCGAAACAAATCTTGTTCTATGCTCGCCAGTATTTCCAATTTCATGGAATTATGAGACATTTTATTGTAATATTAACTTTAAAAAATATAATAATAAAAGAAAAATAATAAAAACTTTATTAGCCAAAAGAACATGAAGTACTTTAATAGTTTTATAGTTGTATCTTGATAGTTTCAACCTTATGTTATTTTTACTTGATGTTATGTTATCGCTGACTTAAGCTGTGTTTAGTCACACATCTTTCTCTCTCTTAGAATAGTTTACCATCCAATTAAATACTATAATCTTTAAAGATAATTTTTATTGAAAAAAATTATAAGAAAATTGACAAAAGAAAGCACCCCTGAATTTATCAGATAAACTCCCTTTTTATTTCTAGTCGACAGTGTAATCTCGTGGCCTGTGTTCTCACACAACATCATTCTTGGCAGCAAGAACGTTACATTGCCAATCCAATTAACCCAGGGACTATGTGTTACTGCAATACACGTCGATGGCGGCCATTTTGACCTAGTTTTGTTGGACGATTAAAACTATGCGTGTTTCTGAAACAACTTACTTGACTGGTATTCTGTACACAAACAGCTAGGTAAGTCATTAGCAAATCATTATTAGCTAGTGTATGTATCATCGATGTGTTTACCCTTGGAGAGGGCAATGAAAAACAGAACATGAGCACAATAAAACTTGCATCTAAAAAAGAGTAAAAAAAAAGTCATTGTTTAGCTGTATATAAAACCATCTGTCGAAACAGTCAGGATCTCTAAGCAGCTGTAACTGTAATAACAAACCTCCATCAAATAACCTGAATAATAAAACTTCCACTGAATAATAAACACAATCAGGTATGGCCAGATGGTAGGGTGCTCGAGTAGCAAGCAATATGAGGGTCGCAGGATCAAATGCTCGTCACACCAAACATGCTTGCCCTTTGAACCGTGTGGACATTATAATGACACGATTAATCCCACTATTCGTTGGTAAAAGAGTAGCCTAAGAGTTGACGGTGGGTGTTGATGACTAGTTAGCTGCCTTCCCTATAGTCTTACACTGCTAAATTAGGGACGACTAGCGCAGACAGCCCTCGCGTAGTTCTGCGCGAAATCCAAAAACAAACATAATAAATATGGTGAAATCCCCACCAAAATATGATGAATAAAAATGCCTGTCAAAAACTCTCCTTGGCTCCAAAGGTCTTCCAAACTGACATGTTTAAATTGTCTTTAACACAGTTGCACTGAATGTAAAAGATCAAATTACAGTTTAGACGCTTATGTAAGATAATTATTCTACGCCATGAAGATATTACCACAATGTGTAATTTGATTTGATTTTCCATGTTTCTTACACAGCATAAGTGTCTTCTGGCTGCGAGAAAGGTTTTCAAAATCAGCATTTCCAAGTTTGTAATTATTCCAAAGGCATGCGGTCTAAATTAAAAACATCACATTCTTGTGAATAAAATTATGCTCGGCCAATAACCTATGTCCACTCCTCCTATTTTTCTCATTGATAGAACTGGTTGTATTGGTAGCTTACGAACTGCAAATGAATAGAGATAACATCACAGGTGAAGTTTTTTCTTAGATAAGAGCTTCGTTACGATCTAACTAGGTCGCACCATATAAGGGAAACTATGTATGCATGTATATCTCGTCCGTATTACAGATTACCTACCAAAGAGAATAGAGAAACAATTACAAAATTAATAATTCCTTATGTAAGTAAAGCCTGTAAAATTATTTAAGATATGTTTGCATACCACATGTGTAACGTGGACAGGGATACAAAACTGGCTTAATTATCATTATATCAGTTACAACTTGTGAAGTATGTACTGAGTCAGAGAGATGTTTCAAAAAATTATACTTTATTTACATTGGTTGTTGATGTTATTGTTATTTTTCTAAAGTTTGTTAGTTCAAGAAGTTTTACGTCAAACTGTTATATATTGCACGAGGGTTAACTGTGCATAATCGTTCATACTTTTGAATTGATAGGGTAAAGAGAAGACAACTGACCAACAGCAATCATTGGCAACATTTAGTCTGCTCTTGTCTGACAGAACATTAAAATATGCCTCAGAATTGAAAGGGTATTTTTGAGGTAACAAGCCACGAACCACAAATACTTTGATTCATAGTTCAAACCCTTTAAAATTAGGCACAAATAAGGTTAAAATAAGACAGTTTATAATTACTACTTATTTCGTAAATAAGATTACTTATTTCACCTATTTTTTAGTTAGTTAGTTAATTCAATATGGTTTCATTGTTAACTCACTTGAAATTATGTAATGTACAAATCTTCAGAATACAGTTAACTGGTATAATATATGCAGAATTACAGTTAGTGAGAGTTTCACATTTCAAAAAAATTTACCTCTCGTTTGCAATTTTATGAGTACAGTGAACCCCAGTGGGACACCAGTGAGTCTGCGAAATTAGTACGCTAAAATCGAGGACCGACACAGCAGATAGCCAAATATGGCTTTGGTCTCAAACAAACAATATAAGTGCAATTTTTAATTAAATGTACAATAATTTATTATTTAATAAACAAATATGAAATTTATATTTTCTGATTTACATTTTATCCTTCAATATGTATTCAAAAACATTTACTTAAGTAAAGCTAACATTTTTTTAATAGTTTCTAAAACATTTACTACTGCATCAATAACTGAGTGAAAGTCTGCAGAAAGAATAAAATTTACAAGGGTTTAGCTTGGAAACAAAATAGAATCAATACAAGTATTAAAACGATAACGAATAAACCTTTTATTTGAGACTTTTTGTATCATACATAATACACCTGCAGTGGTTGTCTGTGAAAACAATTAAGTTGAGTTTAATCTTACAAATTACAAGAAGCTAACACTGTGATTAAAAGTAAGTCTGTACTTGCTGATCGACAAAGTTCCATTGATTAATAATTCTATGTCAGATTTGCCTGAAAATGTTGAAATTTTCCAAAACTATATGGTGTCCAGTGTTATTTTACTGATTACGAAATGATGAGTGGGCTCGGATTTGATAGTAAAAATCCGGTTTTGGAGGTGTTCATTGTCCCGTATGGGAAAATGACATTTAGTTTTGCCAATGTGGGTAGTTGATCGTTAACTACACCTGTACCTGTGTACAACCCATTACTGCACAAAGAAATTGTTTATGTTTGATTGGAATAGGTCTGAAAGGCCTAAAGTTACTGTGATTTTAAATGGCATTAGTACCTGTGTATTACCTTCAGCTCTACGATGAATTTTCCTCTACATACCTTGCTTTCCACATTATTATCATGCTGTTTCACGACATAATGTATGTGGAATACTTTACATCATAATCACTTCATTATTTTAAAGCTACGATGGTTGTTATCATTAAAATTCAACAACTAAAAGAGGGTTACGACCCAAACGATCCAAGTTATCTGGAGCGATATTTGTTTGGTTTGAGTTTCACGCAAAGCTGCACGAGGGCTATATGTGCTGGCCATCAATAGTTTAGCAGTGGAAGTCGAGAGGAAAGCCATCACTACAAACCGCCAACACTTGAGCTCTTTTTTTACTAATAAATACTTGGATTGACCGTTAGATTATAATGTCCTCACAGCTGAAGCCATATTCGGGAGCATGATGTGGGTCGAATGACTTGCGCTGGTCAGACGATCTGTCTAGCCGAGCTAACGAGATTTCTATGGTGCAAATCGCACAAAGCTCACCAAATACAAAGCTTCACAGTTGAAATCAGCAGATGGAATTGATAGAGGAAATTAGGGTTACATTCATTTTGTAATGCTAGTCAGATTTCGTGGCAAGTGAGCCGAAAGAGCTTTATAAACAGATGTTCGAGCAATTAGGTTAACTTTAGTGGCGAATGTTAACCTGAGGAAATTTCATGAATGAGCTTGCATACATGATGGCGCTACTTTGTGATTTGGTACTCTGCTAGATCATGTCTTGTTGGTATAACCACTTTTGTTGAAAGGCAATCAGAACTTAGCACTCTAACACAGCACGAGAAGTTAATATATTATTTAAGCAGGAAAAATCTGCAACACTTTGAGAGAATAATATCTGTTTTGTCTTCTTTTGTTTATCTAGCATCCTCCGCTGGTACAGCGGCAAGTCTTCGGATTCACAACGCTAAAATTAAGGATTCGATTCCCCTCAGTGGACTCAGCAGATAGCTTCATGTGGTTTTGCTGTAAGAAAACACAATACAATTTATCTAACGTAGAGATCTTTATCATAGTTAGATAGCAGTGCTGACGAGTATAAACTCAAACTGATGTGATGTGATTTACGACAGTGAAGGTAATTTGGTCATCGGTTATTTCACATCTATTATACTGCAAAACGTTTAAATAGGCATATTTGGTGCATGACAAGGTGTACTGTGTCTTGTATAGATGCTGATAGCAGAACGATCCATTTATGACAATTTTCCATTTGCAATATGTATTTTCGTGACATTGTTTGCATTCTGGTAATTCAAATTCAATGCATGTCATTTGTGGGTTTCATCTAATCGTGCTTTTCAAAATCCCAAAATAAACAGTAAACTACTGGCTGTAGTCGGTTGCTTTAGAAACCATGAAGTACGGAACAGTGTCGCTGTATGTATTTCATATTATGTACAGGAAGATATATGATACGAAAATAGAAGTCCTCACGTTTTCCGGTACACAAACAACTTCTACATACGGATTATTTTCACACACACATATATATACAAAGAGCACAATTTTTCAGAATAAAACATTTTGGCTTAAAAATGCACATAGTTATTTTATTATTGAATCATTGAAGAAAATACCTAAAAATACTATAAAATCACTGAAAAAAATACACAGAGTTGTTGTATAATCACTTAAAAATACACAGCCTTATTCTAGAATTACTGAAGAAAATATACAGTGTTATTATAGAATCTAAACCACATTAACTGGAAAAAGATGTGGCTTTGTCTTTTAAACTGACAATGATAACGGAACATTTTGTAGTTTTAGTAACAGAAATGTTGTAGCTTAACACATGTGGCTCTAGTCTTTTTATCACAATACAAACACTTGTTCATTCATAAGGAAAGAACACACGAAAAGCTTATTATTCTTGAGTGAGTTTGATTCAGGAATAAGTTCAATCATTAAATAGGTGTTGAAATATTTTTGGATTTCACAGTTATTACTCTTTTTTTTCGATGCTATTTATGAACTAGAGAGTAGTAGTTCATCAGACTTTAGCTAATTAATAGTTAGTTTTGAATTAAGCACAAAACTACACAAGGGATTATCTATGCTCTGCCCACCATAAGTATCGAAACTCGGTTTTAAGTGCTGGGAGTCCGTAGGCGTACCGTTGCGCCACCGGTAGACTGATTTTAGTTGCAGCTTTATGGCATACCTTTTGTATAGACAGTGCGAGTACGAACATTATTCTTGAATTACCTACAAATCCAGACATGATTTTATCTTCCCATTCAGATTACATTTATATAGTATCAGAAGACAGGCTGGAGTTATAAACATTCACGTTATGACACCTTCCAGGTTAAAAATACTGATTGCTGTTTGTAAAATAGTTGACCTAATTTTAGCTACCAGTGTTAGATGTCTTCTTCCAGTTACAAATCCCTTTCGTGGTAGGACCTGGGATCTATCCATATGAAAGCCAGGCAATGGTAGAAAAACACACGAGTAGTGAGATACTTGAACTCACTGAGTCGTGAATCTTTTATTGATTTAATATAGTCAGATGTATTTGCATTGTTCCATGAAAAATTATGTATTTTGTATACGCAGTTGTACTTGGAAAAATTTTCCATTTCCGTGACAGACGTAACGATGGAACATGTGTTCCATCCGGTTACAGACGATCATTTCTGAAAAACGATTTGATCATGGCCTAGTTGATCGTATATCTTAACTTTACACAGCTTCAAAGGTAAACTTTAAGTTTGCAGTCCTCATTTGTGAATTTAATGGAAGCAAGAACTCTGAGTTTTCCGGCGTTATACTGCGCATAAAAGGAATACAGTAAACTGCTTGTGGGATATGAAGAATTTAACCAAATACTTCACAATATATATCTTCCTGAAAAGAGACTTAATAAATAAAAGCCAATAACACGTCATCCTAGTTATTCACAAATGGAATGATGGATCCAGAGTCAAGTCAGAGGAATCCTACAAAATGCCATGTGATCTAGAGAGACATCAGAAATATGAAAAGACAAGCTGCCAGACATTGTACTTATTATATACTAGCTGTGGTACCCTATCTCCTAGAACCTGTCATGACAATCTGAAGGTGGAGGGTTCGAATCCCCTTTACACGAAATATGCTTGCACTTCAAATCAAATCCACTAATTGCCGGTAAAAAAGAGTAGAACTAAAGTTAATTCTGGCTAGTGTTAACTAGTTGCCTTCCCTCTCGTCTTAAATTCCTAAATTAGGTACGGCTGGTGCAGATAGCCCTCGTGTAGATTTGCGCGAAAATTCAAAACAAATAAACTCCTCCCCTCGAGAAAACGTTATGTAAACTTATGATTAATGAAAGGTTATCTTAGCAACAAGAAAGGCTGTTTCCGTTATATGTAATTGTAGAAAACTGCAAAATCGTCCATACAAACTGCAAAACACCAAATTAAAATCCACCGACAAGTTACGTTAAACAACATGAAATCACAAAAACGCCAACAAAGAACGAATTGTTTGTTTGTTTGTTTTTTGAATTTCGCAAGAAGCTATTCGAGGGCTATCTGTGATAGCCGTCCCTAATTTAGAAGTGTAAGACTAGAGGGAAGACAGCTAGTCATCACCACCCACCGCCAGTTCTTGGGCTACTCTTTTACCAACGAATAGTGGGATTGACCGTACCATTATAACGCCTCCACGGCTGAAAGGACAAGCATTTTTAGCGCGACGGGGATGCGAACTCGCGACCTTCAGAGTACCAGTCGCACGCCTTAACAGTTAGCTTATAATGATTTCTTAAATGCAGAATAAATAATAAGTTATTTGTATCACTATGCACAAATCGTTGAAAATTCACAGTTCTTGTCCTAAGTAGCCCTTGCACATTAAAAATAAAATAATGTTTAACCTCCTGCTAGGATACGAGTAACAGTTAATAACAAAAAATAACTTCAGAAACTTTTTCTTGTTCTCAGAAATAGGGTTGGGTAAAATACACAAAGAACTGGTAAAGGTGATCACAACCACTAATAGAAGTGGGGGAACGAACGATATAAACGACCTGTATAAGTCCTAAAGTAGTAATTTGTATTTGGTGACCATATTTTTCGCCACTCGAAAAACTACATTTTTCTCATCGTGAAAACCCCTGATGCATTTATATCCACCAAATCATCAGATGTTGTTAGTTTAACATGAAGTCCACTTTTCTCTTACATTCTCAGTTTATTCTTAATATTTCTTTTATGCAAAGATAACGTTAATATTTGTGTAATTAGTGACTTATTAATCGAGTAATTAAATTTCCAGTGTATTGATATTTAAGGGAGCATAGGGTGCTCACCTTTACCATTATAATCCTTAACATCAATAAAACAGACTTTTTAGTAGTGTCACGTAATACTAAAACCGGTCAAAGAACGAATACCAAACTGTATTGTGATATTATTGTTTGAGCTTATTGTATTAAACTTTTACTGCCAATTGTCGTTTCAAAGGAACAGCTAGAAATGCAATATTTAACTTTACATACGTTAACTAATAATTAATTTGTAGAAGTGTTTCCGATAACAAATTAATTTTATATTTCTATGAATAAATGAAAATGTAAGATAAACCTTATCCTTACGTTCATTATTTGCTGATTTGTGTTCAAGTGACGACAAAAAACAAGTTAATAGTTAGTCTACATCGACCATCAAATTTAATTTCATGCTACATTGAATAAAGGTGCATTTACTGACCGATAGAAAAAGAAACTTATTCAGAAAGTGGCTTTGTTATATTCTGTTTTGAAACATTACCTTCTGACGCTTATTTCGACAAATTCTACCAATATTATGTAGCCTTGAGAAGAAATGTTTACTCCAACGTACTCAATTCATTAGGACAAAAGAATTTAGTTTCAGCGAAATTTTGCAAAACTATTCTGAACTCGTACAATTCTCTCAAAGACTGTTTGTTTTGGAATTTCGCACAAAGCTACTCGAGGGCTATCTGTGCGAGCCGTCCCTAATTTAGCAGTGTAAGACTAGAGGGAAGGCAGCTAGTCATCACCACCCACCGCCAACTCTTGGGCTACTCTTTTACCAACGAATAGTGGGATTGACCGTCACATTATACACCCCCATGGCTGGGAGGACGAGCATGTTTAGCGCGACGCGGGCGCGAACCCGCGACCCTCGGATTACGAGTCGCACGCCTTACGCGCTAGGCCATGCCGGGCCCTCTCAAAGACAAAGTGCAGTTAATTCCACGTTCATATTCAAGGCACGAGTTTCCGAAAGGGATCCTATCTCGTCTTACTTTAATATATTTGTTTTCGAGAGAATAAAGTTGTAACAAAACAATGTACAAAATGTATTGTTAAATTAATGTTGCAGATTGTAATAGAAAGAGAATTTTTGTAATGCTTATTTGAAGTGATAAACAACTACACAGTTAGTTGTTTACAACTTCTTTCTCCCCTAGATCACCTCATTTTGTGAAATTTAATTGGATCATTATGGAATTATCTCTATTGCCAACAATTCTTGTCCAAATCTATCTCAAATTTTATATTATATATCTAAGTAAAATTACAGTTTATTTACTCCTTACAATTCTATTACACAACGACTATTTTCATATGAGATCTATAATTTTAATATTTAATCTAGAAATAAAAAGTCCATATAAAAATACAAAAATATTTTATAAAAAGGATATAATAGTTTATTCAATGGGCAATAGGGGGCAATACCTTTGAAGGTCAAATTTTAAATATCTCGTTGGCCTCGATTTTATAAACGGAATGGAGAATTGAGAGCAGTGAAAATAGTTATACATGAAATCATCCATTATTAATTAGAAATTAACGTTTTGCTAATTCGTATTAAACCAAGTCACTGTAAACAAATGGAGAATGTATCAGCAACTGCCATTAAAGTTAAGCAAAACATGTGATTAATCATCCGGCGCGATTTCTCACGCTTAAGCAATAACTGAATCATCTGTCATGACACAGGATGCACGTGATAAGCTCAAACGTTTCGTTATTTCTAGGCAATACATACAACAATCCGGATAATGAATGTTGCATCACAATTGGAGAGTAAGTTGGTCATGTCTCAAAATTATAATATTGGAAGGCTTTAATAATAATCGGTTCCTATAACCTTTACAGTCTATTTTTTGTTTTTATTTTGTGTTTATCTTTATTTTCACATGATGTTATTTGTTGCGTAGCGATAAATAAGGCATGAGTAATATCTTGATTTATTGTGCAACGTGTTTAAGTAATGACTCAGAAATGTTGCATGCTAGTAACAATACGTATTGCATCACCTCCAGTTTAGCAAGAATTTACTTACGTGTCACGCGATCGTTGGGCCCAGTCATGTAGAGTTGCACAACATTGGGCAATTCTAAACACGACCAATATAAATACCAGACACTGTTTCATGCATCGTTACTATTCAGACTCCAATTTTGAAGTGAATGCCGATTTCTCGACATCAAAACTTTCGCAGAATGAGGGAAGGTATTACTCATCGTGGCTCTAGACATAGTTTCGGATGTTTCAGACGAGGTCCACATTCAAGACGTCATATTTGGAAAAAAGCGAATAAGTGCCATAGATATTGTTTGGGGCCATCTATTGATTCTTGGAAACATGAAAAGCGATCTTGCATGAATTCCTCTGTACATCACTGTGGTGAGGAATTCTCTCGCCATAGTTCATCCCCAACAAAACATTGTCCTCAACGGCACAAGAGTTCGATGTGTTGCTGCCATAGAACACATTCTACCTTGGAGCGACCCACTGGACATGGTTACTGTCCACTTCAGTTCTCACATAATGATACTGAACAAGAAACAGAGGCAAACCGGGAAATAGCAACACAGACTGAAGAAGCCACCGGGAATAATTCTTGAATGGTTTTGCCTTGCCCAAATTATATGGTATGAAAATCTGAAGTCGAATTTATGTATGCAAAATATAATATTGACTTACCTCTTGAAAATATGAAATCCAGAATGTTATTTTATGATAATATCATAGAATTCTCATTCAAGAAGAATGCTTGCTTTAGACCAATAATTTAGACCCTCTCTACATTATAATAATAATATCAAAATCAATGTCTAATATACTCAAAAGCTTGTTTGAAGTGTAAGAAGACTTACATTTCTGAAACATTTGACTTCAATACTCAGTAGATCTACAAAGAAAGTATATGAATACACAACACATTTCCTTCCCCAGTAAATTTTTAATCTGTTCTACAATTTCAAAGAAGAATGAGTAGTGTAATTATACACACTGTTTCTGTATTTAATAATTACAATTTTATGTACAATATTTTATGCTGATCATAATAATTGAATTTCACTCAAAGATGAGAGGCTATCCGCATTGTTTTAAGGCTAAAGTCTTAAACAGCCTAAACCAGAATAAATTTCTTCGATTTTTTAATGTTAATTGTATTTCATTATCACTTGTCTTAGTATAAAAACTTTATATTTAAATACGCCAATTCATTAGTAGTCTATGTCACATGCTACAGGCAACGCTTTAACCACTGATACAGTTTTCAAACATGAATTCTTGACCTGGATTGGAATATTACAATCTATGTAAGTAACTGTTGTAACTCTTGGATTTGAACAGCTAAATATTCTAGATATTCAGAACCAACAACAGTTCGTCCAAAGAAGGAGAAATGTGTGAATCAACTGTCTGAGCCACATATTGCTGAGAAGTATCTTATCATGTCTGATGGATAATTTTTTGGTTGTTTCGTTTAGCTATCTTGTTTAAACCAACTAATTAAAAGTGTACATCAGTTGAGATATGTGGTTAGCAAAGAATGCCAACCTTACATAGTTACAACCATCTGACTCACAAAATTATGTTCTCTTAATCTCCTGAACTTTGAGATCCTAAACTCCCAATCTCTGAACCATAGAGTTATGTACTTCCAATCGTCTAAACTTCCAATATTTTTCACTTCCAGGTATCTTAACCACGAGTTTATGTTCTTCTAATAATCCGCACTACAAGATTCTGCACTTCCAGTTGCCTGGACCATAATGCTATGCATTGAATCACGTCAATTCTGTTATCCACTTTCTTTGTTTTTAAATATATTTCTTGTAATTACTGAGTATTGATGAATAAAGATTTTGAACTATTGCATTTTAGATATTTTATATGATAATGTTTAATAAAAAACAGACAGTCGACTCGTAATCTGAGGGTTGAGTGCTAGAATCCTTGTCACATCAAACATGCTCGCCCTTTCAGCCGTGGAAGCGTTATAATATGACGATCAATCTCTCTATTCGTTGGTAAAATAGTAGCCCCAGAGTTGGCGGTGGGTAGTGATGGCTTGTAGACTTCCCTCTAGTCTTACATCTAATTTTGTTTTTTTATATATGTCCAGCAAATCTCGTGATAACATTTCTATTGATTTCACCTGTAAAACCTTTCTCACGTGATTGACATGGTGTGCATTGTGCAATATAAACGCCTTGTTTTTTTGTTTATATGCAGATAATATTAAAGTGAAGTATTTAATTATGTCAACATCTCTGCGAAAGCCCTCTACACATGAAATGTGAATGCATCATGAATATTTACTGCAAAGAAATATTTCATGAAAAAACGTCAAATCTAATTATTCCTACTGCAAAGCTGGTGTATTAAACATATTGTGGCCAGAATTAATATCATATATTACGTATTCCTGGTTATAATATTACACAATCTGCCCGTGTTTTAATATATACGTACACACATGAACGACATTGGCACTTTTAGCTTTCTCTAACCATACGACTTGTGTATTTATGAAATATATCAATAATGTATGATAAACACATCAGGTAAATGCTGACCGTGTCAAATACTTTACATACACACATCATTGCACACCACATCATTTTAAGTTTGTAAAAATTCTGATTTTTATGAAGAAAAACAACTCGCTTCGCATCTTGCGGTCATGAAATCTCTTATAAGAGTGACGTCAAATCTTACTACTTGTCATCCAAGAGTTGGTGGTGGGTATTGTTGACTGTCGCCCTCGCTTATTGTCTATTTTTAAAATAGGTTAGGCTGGTTCTCAAATAAGCAAAATAACATTCCATGACAGATTTCACAAAA
This sequence comes from Tachypleus tridentatus, assembly GCF_004210375.1. Classification (NCBI taxonomy): domain Eukaryota; kingdom Metazoa; phylum Arthropoda; class Merostomata; order Xiphosura; family Limulidae; genus Tachypleus; species Tachypleus tridentatus. Next base: position 27,979,329 of record NC_134825.1, on the reverse strand, counting down.
ATGGAAATATATTAACGTCACGACGCTACTGACAGTATTTCCTACGTAGTAGTCGAACTACATACAACCCTTTTGCCCTGTTATAGTGTGGTGCAGAAAACAAACATTTACCTGTTCTGCATATTGTAGAGGGCCAGCACCTAGCTATTTGCCGCAGAAAACAAACATTTACCATGTTAGCTCCTCCGCATAAAAATTTTCTCAACCCAAACGAGCCGTTTTTACATATATATATTTTCTCTACAAGTTGGTTTCCTCGTCATCACTGAGTATCTATATGTGTTATATGTCATGCGGAGATCAGCATTTATCAAAGTGCTACATGAAGATAGAAGTTATCTGTTTTCAATTCTGTAGAGAACTAATATTTAACCTCTTCTATGACTGCAGAGAACCAAGATTTACCTATCATATTTTACGTGGTACAGAAGACTAGTATGTTCAAGTATTTTACACAATTCAGAGAATTTAATAAACATTTATTTATTCAAGGTGCTAAATAGAACTAACATTTACCTGTTCCAGTTGCTACACAGTACTAACATTTTTTTTTATTCTACATACTACAACGCAGCGATATCTATACCAATCCTGGATGTGTTCATATGTAAAACACAAAAAAATGTGTATGATATGTGATGTAAAGAAGCAATATTTATCTATTTTATATGCGTGCTACGGAGAATAAGCATCTGTTCATTCTACGTATTGTAGAAAACTATTTGCATCATGCAAATTGCTACTAATTATATACTGCTTAGTTTTTGAAGCACTGCAACGTATACGAAGGTTAGAAGGTAAGAAAGCCAGTGTATCTATGCACTTGATCACTCAAAATATAGTTAGATATATTCACTCCAGAGACCATACGTTACAATTAGTAATATTCAGGGTGGCTATTTTACGAAAGAAGCTGTCTCACCTGTTCTATGTGTTATTAATGAGTATGTATTTCCTAACCTGTGTCACTAAAAAGTACTTTGCGGTCTTTGTATGAGGTCACGTGAACAATAATTATTTGTTCTTACCCTAGATGACAGTACGTTATAAATTATTATATACAAGAGTGGCTGTTTACATAAGAGGTCATGGCACCTCACTTCTCCTGTGTATAACATATTTCATAAGTCAATAAAAACAAATTTACAAACTTATAATGTATTTGTGCCTCAAAAACATATATTACCTGTTTCACGTAGCACTAAACATCCTGTATTGTCTATCTCATGTACTAATGAATATCCCATAAAGCATTTTATATGGACACCTTTTATATCATATCTTACCAATAATTAAAAACTCGTGCTGTACTTTATATGCAACTGAGTATCATATGGAACTTTCAGTGCTTTATCAGGAACTCTCCGCATCTAATAATCAATGTTCTGTCTAATATGGGTCACTTAACTAAAGCTATGAGCTCTCTTTCTCTTTTATTTTAGGGGCCCGACATAGCCTGATGATTAGGGTGCTTCACTCAAAATCTAAGCGTCACACGTTTGGATTCTCGTCTCACCAGACATACTCGCCCTTTCTGCTGATGGTGATGACCGGCAGCCTTCCCGCTTGTCTTTCACTACTGAATTAAGGACGGCTAGTAGAGATAGCCCACTCTCAACTCTGGACGAAATTCAAAAGAAACTTAACCTTTATTTCCAATCAAATTAAGGAGTAATACGTTTATGTGTGAAGGAAGAACCTTATTTTTTTTTTAATGTGTTAATAAGAGTGTGCCAATTAGAGTGTTTAGATATCTATACTACGTGTCACGAGCTTTCCCATCCTATAGATAAGTTCAGAGATATTGCAACTTCGTGTGGGACGTCACGTTCCAATTTTGAATGATAAGTCACCAGCTGAATATTTCATCGTTGCTTCTATAATAATCAAGAATATTATGTGTTCTGTACATCATGTTTCTGTTCACCAACTTTATCAATGTAGAATTTTTTACTTAATTTGCTTCTGTGCTGTTTGTGACATGAGAACACTTGATCAAGAGCAGTTTAACTTTTTCCATTCAAGTGTGAATTTGTTGCTATTTTCTCTGTCTCTCCTCAGAATCTCACTATTTTTCGAATTAAGTGTCACTTCCTTTTCCACTGAAAAGAGAGACACGTCATTTCGTTGGTGCCTTAGATGACATTCGAATGTTCACGATTGCAAATGTTAAGTGAGTGTGATACGTCACGTAGTGAACACCAATAAAACAGATAAACCAATGGTTGCGTGCGAGAATGAAACCTAGTTTCCACGGTATTTTCTATTCATGTTTTACCGTGGCTGATTCTGCAAAAATTAAACTCGAGAAATGAAAAAGTACAGATCTAGTCACTAATCCAGTAGCGATGGTTATCCACTTATTTAAACCGCTACGAACCCTTGTCTTTTGTTGTGTTCGTAATAACGATTTCATGCAAAGTTCTTAAAATTTGTCGAATTTCTTTATTTCACAGCAAATGTAGAAACTGTAGAGTTTGCAGCTTCACGTAACATAGCAAGTTTCCTTTTCCATCCTATTTTTATTAGTGAATTTGTCTCATACTTATAAGGAGTGCGTGTTTGCGAGTATGTTCTTCTTATAGCAAAGCCACATCGGACTATCTGCTGAGCCTACCGAGGGGAATCGAATCCGTAAACTTGCCGCTGTACCAACGGAGGTCACTAATATGGAAACAGGTTTTATAGGAATACGACAATCCATCACTTTTTGCAGCGGAAAAAACAAACAAGCTTTGCAATACTTCAATAACATTTAAGATAATAAATGCACATGAGGGTACAATGAAATAGAAGTCAAATAAGCATATGATTCATTAAAATAATTTGTGTGTTATGTTTTTACAACTATTTACAACAAAGAGAATAAATAACTTCTCAATAGCTTTAAATGCTTTCTTTTTCACTTTTGTAGAAGTAATTTCACTTAAATAAAACAAATAGTTTAGCAAAGTATCCCAAACGACTTTCTATTGTATGTCTGAAGCAGCCATGTTTAAAACAAAAAATATTTGTTTCTAAGCATTTAACCACACGCTCAATTATCGGTGTGGCAACTGCACTCTGCCTCGTGACAGTTGCTACGCCTTTTAACCCGCCTTATATGGAGTACGTGCATAATACATACTCTTCCTCCTCAGACTTCACCTGCGTATGCTACTTGTTGTATGCGTCATTATGGAGTATATTTCTATTAAACGGTTTACTAAAGTACGTTTTGTTTTTGTTATCAAGAAGTTTACAGTGCAGTTATTGTATCAGTTTCCTAAGTACCCTTATCTTGCCCCTACAGAAGTGTTTGTAGTTTGCTTGTCACAAGACCGAGAAATAACATGTGGTGTTAGCACAGAGTAATTAATACCTGCAAACAACCAGTCGTCAAAACAAATCAAACCCTATAATATTACGTAAAGAATGTAGTTATGTACCTCAAAATTTACTTTCAATTATTATAAAGATTTACGTTTTCTTATCATTTTCTTTTGTTTTTTTACATTTAATGTTGACAAATATCTATTTTCACTACAATTAAATTTTTATCTGAAAATAACATCTAACTTTTTAAAGAATACTACCGAATTAAATATACTGATTATACCTGCTATATTATACTAAAGACAAATTAGTTTAATGATAATGTATATACATATCTTCTATATTTTTCTATTAATGCTGTATTAACCTTAGTTTACCTCATGTATATGAAACATTGAACTAACAATAATAAAAAAAAGTATATTATAGATATCTTTGTTTAGATTGGAATGTTATCCAATCCTGCATTGTTGCCTAGTTATCGCGCGCATGTCTTTTAATGTTTGGCAACTGAAACTGAAACTCGTGCCTTTTATTTTTTTTAATCTTACAAACTTATATAACTGAGCTAGTTAGCTTTCAGTACTGGAGTGAAAAAAGCCATATTGAGTACCTGTCCGCGATACCTTTATGCTATGTTATTTCAGATGTTAGAATAACTCGCAACGTCTGGACAGTAGCCAAAATGAAATCGTTTTGGGATACATGAGAGCAATAAATAGTTTTTCACGTGTGGGTTCTGTTTTGCAATGTTACACGTGTGTGGGATCAGCCATATCACGCCTTCTACCTCACGTTAGAGACCATATGAACAAGTTTTAATAAGAACCCATGTGTGAAAGCAAAAGAAAATACATTATAATATTCCAACCACAGTATATTTGCTATATTCAGTACTAATGAGGCCTTTTGCTTAACATGTTCATCTCAAATACGTAATCTCATTCATGGTTATTAGTCAAGATATTTGCATTAGGACCACAATATATTCCATTGTCAGACTAACAAATCAGTGTTAACTGTTTCTGGAAAAACGTATAAAAACAATTGTTGTAAAAACGAAGGAAAATTAACGTTTGTAAAGCATATATCGATAAACTCACTAACATTTTAAGCTGCAGTATCTTTCTTAAAAGTATTTTGAAAGTCATTATCATTGTTTTATGTCAAAAGCAGTAAACTTAATTCAGTAGACTAGACATACGTTAATCACCCCTACACACATTTATCATCCCAGTGTCACAATGGTAAGTCTTCGAACTTATTTTGCTGAAAACCATTTTTCTACACATGTGGTGGGTACATTTCTAGCTTTGTGCTTAACTACAAACAAACTTGTATTTTGTGATAATGAAATCATCTGACGCTATTGTCATTTTTTATTAATTTGCTATTCTCTGAATTATGTTTTTTGTATTATTGTGACAGTATATTAAATTAGAATTTTAAATATGAAAATCTATAAATATCCAAATAGTTTTATAAGCCTTATTGTATTTCTTAATATTAGATACTTATCAGAATAAGAAAGATATGCTAACTTTGCAGGAAAGTTGTAATTCAGTTCATATTTCCTTTAGTTATGAATACTTTAAGCGCATTTGCACATTATAACTAAGTAAGTTACAAGCTAATTGCTCAGCATTAATTTCTCAATTTAGTTCAACCCTTGTGCAAATTAATTGAAACAAATAGTCATTTTACAATATTTTCAGCATGGCGGCCGGTGTAGTCTCGCTGGACCCGTTGATTTCCTTTAATAGTCATTTTTTCACACAGACGGCTTCATTAGCTGTGTTTTGCAGTACGATCGATCTATTTTTGGGATATATGACGAAATTTTGAGGAATATTACATCATTTGAAATTGCCTTAGAAGGGCAAGGAGACCAGTCAAAAAACAACTTCTTACCAACTCAATGAAGAAAAAACAGTATCAATGGGGTCTGAAATACAAGAACTGGACACAAGAACAATGGAAGAAGGTGTTATTCAGTGACAAGACTAATTTCTTCGTACAGGGTCAAAGAAGTCTGCATGTTCGCAGATCTCCAGGTGGAAAATTCGAGAATCTCACATCAATCAGGTCGTAAAACATCTCTTGAAGAAGATGTTTTGGGGCTTTATCAGCTACTATGGCGTCGGAGGCTTACATCTCGTAGAAGGTATGATGCGAGGACCAAAGTACATCGAAGTATTGCAAAGAAAAGTCGTTTCAAAATTGAAAAAAAGATTTCCAAATGGATCTGGCATTTTCAGCAACATCTGGCTCCGTGCCACACATCGAAACTTGTGAAGAATTTTATGACTACAACGCAAATAAATATGCTGGACTGGCCTAGAAACTCTCCAGACTCAAATCCAATTGAAAATCTTTGGGCGATTTGTGAAGAAAGACTTCGGGAAAAAGACTGTACTACGAAAGATAAGCCAATTGAGACCATAATTGAGGTGTGGTACCGCGATCCAAAAATTAGTAAAGATTGCAATCAACTCGTGGACTCGATGCCAAAGCGGAATATTTTATCGACGGTTCACGACGAACGAATAATTCTTTTAATATCGGTACAGTTCAGTTAACAGGTAAACTGATCTCGCTGCTGACACGTAACATTTTCCGCTGAAGTTATGCGATGCCTTCGTAGAAATACTAGCGTTAGATGTTGTTTTCAATTAAGCACATGCTACACAATGGCCTATCTGTGTTCTGCTCACCATGGGTATCGAAACCTGGATCTTAGCGTTGTATGTCCGCATATATACCGCTGAGCCAATGGGGGGCACAAACGTTAGAAATTAATTTCCTGAAGTTGAACGGTTTGTAATGTTCGAAATCTATAAACGTTCCTGGTCAAGTATGAGTACTTCCCGATTAACAAGAATTAATCACATTATAGCTTCCGAGGCTTACAGTATTCTGAGTGTAGCAACCCAGCAATATTAAACAGTCTCTTGGTATATCGATTTATAGTCTTTAGGCAAAGTTATCGAAAGCTCAGTCGGTAACAATATTTTACTTACGCATATAGTATGATACATTATTGATTCTTAGAAGCGAGAATCTTCTACAAGTTTAGAGAATAGACAGGAATTTCGCAATATATATTTAACACTATAACTTACATTTATTTCTCATTATATATTGATCTAAAACAAACATCGATATTAAAATAAATATATAATATAAAATCCGTTGCAAAATATATGTAAAATTTGAGAATAATCTCTGTACATCAAGCCCCACCTACAACAAACAAACAATTCCCTCCAGTGGCAGGTCTACGAACTTACAATGCTAGAAATAATCTCTAAGAATGCATCTTAAGTTGTATTGATATGAATATTGTTATTTGCTAGAAACAAAGTGACGATACTTTCACAAGCGCACCAGAACATCAAATATGAGTCACTGAAAAAAAAAAACAAATCTCGCTCAAAAATAGAAGATTTGCGATAATTTAAACATGTATACTCTACACATTTATATATTAGAGCACATTTATCCGAAAAAGTCAACAAGGTAAAATGAAAATTTCCAGTTTCTATTTGATTACTTAATAAAACAAATCTTGAAGGTTAGGTCTGGCTCCAGGAACTGTGAGAGTGGTTATTCATCTTCGAGAACATGCTTCTCTGAGAACTAAAGATGTTAAAAAGTTAGTGTTTTTCTCCTCATAAGTCACACTTAGTTATTATATATTTGCAATAACCTACTATTATTTATATTTCATTATCAGTTGTTTAGTAATTTTAAACAAATGTTTTATCTAGAAACGCGTTCCGGTCTTAATTTACACGCTTATTACGATAATTGATAAACCTATTCATAAGGTGGATTATTTTGCAAATATCGAATTTCAAATGTAATAATTGTTAGCGAAAGATAACAATAACGTAGAAACTTGAGTGAAGAATCTGTGAACTGTTCATCCAAGTTCTCATGCGTGATTTCAGTTAGCGAACCGGTTTTATCTTGCTTCGTAACGAGAAACGCAATTGGTTAGACATATATAAATTAAACGATGCGGATGATGACGTAACCTGAACGTTACAAACCGCTGTATGAACCATTTTTCACTTGCTGTGTTAATGCTGGGTCGAAAGTATAACAGATAATAAGTAATACTTTTTAAGTGCTAGTTCTAAATTCTTAACAGTAATACTACACACGTATAATGAGGGAAATTGTGCACGTACAAGCAGGGCAGTGCGGGAACCAGATAGGATCAAAGGTAATTATAGTTGTATTCTCTATTAAAAATATTCTCTAATTCAAAAACACAAGTAACTGGCGTTACTTAGGCTGTTGAACTTAAGTTGTAAATTGTACCATTATTAGCCCCAACTGTTCAAATGAATATTAAGTACCATTGTTTTTAATTCTTTTTGAGTAGTAATCTTAATTATTGTGGTTAAAAGTATCAGAGCTTAATGTGTTGTTTAACTGAGCCATATAAGTTGAAGTTACGACTTAAACTGAAACTTTGAAAGTGTTACTGGTTGAGTATAGCTGATTAAAATTTAAATAACTTTTCGTTATAGTTATAACGATTAGAAATGAAATATGGAACTACCGGTAACCGAGTACGTTTATTTTTATGTTAGGCTTATAATACATCAAATGTATAAATAGGGATGACCCCCCCAAAAAAAAAAGCAACAACAACAACTAAAAACTACAGGATGAAGTGGACCTGTTTTTAAAAGAGAAAAAAATACATAGAAATATAAAATGACAAAACACAGCAAATAAGTCCTGGCCTAGCATGGTCAGGCTGTTAGGACACTTGACTTGCAGCTTTAGGGTTGCAAATTTGAAACCCCATACCACCAAACATTCTCACCCTTTTAGCCAAAGATCAATCCCACTATTCATTGGTAAAAGAGTAGCCCAAGAGTTGGTGTCAGATGTCTTTCCCTTGCTCAAGCCTTTATTGGAAACAGCTAGTGCAGATAGCCTTCATGGAGCTTTGTATGAAATTTGTAGATGTGAATAAGCAAATGAACCATGAAAACCTCTGTCATGAATACTTTACACTCATCACTATACAAAACTTTGTAAGAGCTACTCTATCTTGGAGAGAAATGTCAAGAGTGAACTGATACATCTGACAATTCTTTGAGCTTAGTCCACCTGTATCTATATATTAGTGTATTCCTGGTGTATTTTAAAGATTTTTTATACAAGTTCCTGCTAAGTAAGAACCTGAAAATAAAGGAATTTATCCATATTAAGTAACTATGATTACATTCATAAAAGTAATTAATTGTGGTGTTTATTTAATTAGTAACTTTATGCAAGAAAGATTTTTAACTAACAAAGTATTTCCTGTAGGCTTTTATTTTTCTGAAATATCAATTACTGGTTTAAATTTTTAACTTGTTCTGTGTCTTTTTATGTTAAGTGACTGTGATCTTGCTATTTTTATGAACAGATTTATGGTGTAAGCCTATGTTTTTTACATGGTGTTTAGCCTACCTGCTTTCCCTCGCTTTTTCTATTCCTTCCTGCAACAAAGGTAAGTTCTTTGTGGCTATCAAGAGGTGAAATCTCTTTCCAATTTCATTTTGTGCTTATTCCATTTGTGTGCAGTGCTGTAGTTTGAAAAATGTATGTATAATGTTTATTAGCTAGAGATTTATTTTCAAAATCATTCTTTCAAAGTACTTTTCCTTATTGTTTTAACATTGAAATTATCACTACTGTAATTTGTACAGAAATTGCAAATATTTTTTATAATTCTAATTAAAAGATTTGATGTAGATTTTAAGAGTAGTTTATTTTGCTTAGTGTAATATTATGTAATCTATGCACATCATGTTCATGCTGAGTTGAGAGCTTGTAAGTACACTATATTTCTAGTCATTTTAGCCAAATACACGTAACAAAAACATTTTTGACGTGGCATCTGGTGATGTCCTGATATGGTCTAAAGACAGGAGTTGTTTTTCCGAGAGGCATTCATCCATATGTTATGTCCTTTTAAGTCTGTACTTAAGCACTTGGGCCTGTGATGTCAGAAAAACTGGTTCTGTTGACCTCTTTTAATTTACATCAACTGTTGCATGTATTTTCTGAATATCTGCATTACACAAGATTTATTTGAATACTTTAGAGAATAACTAAATATTTAGAAGTCTTTTATTTTGGAATATGTATATATATTTGTGTGTGTGTTTTGAGGTCTTGAGCAAAAATTTTAAACAAAGTATTTCATTGTGAAGTTTACTGGGTTGTATATTTTCCTCTAGTCTTGTGTCATAGTAATTTGTGTTTTCTTGTAAACTATGAACAGATACATTTTGTAGAACTTTATATCTTGATTTTTAAAATAATTTTAGAATCTTAAGGTTTTCTATCTTGCCAGATGTTCATATAATAGTGGAATAAATATATATATATTTTTCATTTTTTGATATTTCATAAATGTTATGGCTTGCTTATATTGGGAAGCTGACTGAAAAAAATTGTTTGAAATTATTTAAATATTGTTATTTAATATAGTTGTGTAGTAGGAATTATTATGGGGAAAATGCAGACATTGTTTTTCTTGTTTGATTGATTGATTATATTATTATTTGTTTCATTGACAGCTAATAAAAGTTATTTATGTAATTGAGCTATTTTGTGTGAATTTTTGTGTAATCATGGAGATATATTTAGATGGAGTTGTTGGTAGTAAGGATTACAATCCTAGGAAACAAGTTCCAGGAATTGTACAAACATTTTATGGACTATAGGTATAAGTAATGACTTAAGGACATTGGTAGGAACAGCAAATTTTGATATAATGGGAATAACCAAAACATGGTTCAATGTGGATGATTTTGATAGCAATTTCTTTGAAATACATTGTTATAGGTTATTAGGGACAAAGTAATAAAGAGAGGGTGAGGAATTGCCTTATATTTAAAGTATGAGTTGCATCCTGTTGAAGTTGAAAATATTATGTATAACAGCAAGGGGATTGAATCAATTTGGATTTCTGTTGGTTGATGTCAAGGGAAAATCTCTGTAGAAATTTGTTACAGACTACCGAATGAAACTGATTAAATTAGGAAGAAAGTTTACAGTGAGATTAAGATTTCAGCTGTTAATAATGAATCCATTATTATGGGTAATTTTAATTTCAGACATTGAGAAATTCTAGAGTCTAACCATGAAGGAGGATGGTTTTTTTTGGAAACTGTTCAAGAGGATTTCTTCACCAAGTTGTCTGTTTTGAATTAAGCACAAAGCTACACAATGAGCTATCTGTGCTATGCCCACCAATGGTATTGAAACCTTGTTTTTTACAATGCGAGTCTGCAGACATACCACTACTAGGGGGCAGCCAGAGTTGTCAAGGAACCTATTAGAAATAATGCTATTTTAGATTTATTGTTAACTTCTTGTATGGAAATGGTTGAGAGGGTGTAAATTAAGGAACACCTATGTACATTGCTGTATTTAGGTTGATGTTTGAATAATTTGATTCCAGATTTCAAAAACAAATTTTGTAGCAATGCAACAAGAATTTTGTTGTGAATTGATCAGCTCAGTAAGTGTCGAAAATTTTCAAATAAAAATTTTTCAATTTTAAAAACAAATATATTCCTTAAGAAAGAAAATGGTAGTTGCAAGAAAAAACTAGGTTGGCTCACAAAGGATATAAGAGGTATAATTAAATGATAGCACACAAATTTAATAAATTTAAAATGATTGGTATTGTAGAAGGTCAAGAAAGTTAATAAAATTGGAAAACAGGACCTTCAGAAGGATGTAGAAAAAAATTTGGCTGAAGACCTAAAAATTAATAGCAAGGAATTTTTAAGTACATTATGAATAAGGAAAATAGTAGGATGAGGATATGACCCTTGAAGGATGATAAAGGAAGGCTTGTATCTGATGGTTATGAAACCTCTAGGTTATTAAATTCTGCATTTTCTTCAATTTTTACTGACGAAAACTTAAGCTGTATTCCGTATATTGAACAATTGATAGATGAAAACAAAGTTGAAGAAGATAGTTACATAAATTCTGAGCTTGTTAAAATAAAGTTGAGAATTTTAAAGAATGATAAGGCTCCTGGGCCAAATAATAGTTTCCTAATGGTTTTAAAGGAGGTTAAGGATTGGATATGTGAGCCACTTGGCATAATTGTTTTGCAAGTCCTTGAATTGTGGACAAGTCTCAACAGACTAAAAATTAGCTGTGCCACTTCTGTCTTCAAGGGAGATAATAGAAGTTGTCCTAGTAATTAAATGCCTATTATTTTTACATCAGTTGTGGGAAATGTTTTGGAAAGTGATTAGGTATTATACAAAGTCATTTATAAAAAGTTCAGAACTTTATTGAATAGTCAACATAGTTTCAGTGAGGGAAAATCTTGACATAAAATCTTTTTACATGCTTTGAAAATGTTATTGCACATATAGATGAGACTAAAGTTTGTGGATTATTAGGAAACATTTGACAAAGTGCCACATAAAACATTTTTTAAAGAAAATTCTCTCAGTTTGAAGGATAAGTTAATCAAATATGGCTTGATGGAAGAAAGCAGAAGGTTGTTATAAATGGAGTTCATTCAAACTGGATTATTGTTGCAAGAAGTTTTACCTCAGAGTCTAGTCTTAGGACTACTGCTTCTTTTGATTTATATCAGTGATATAGATGGAGGAATAGTTAATAAATTACTTAAATTTACAGATCATATCAAGTTCTTGGATGTTGCTCGTTGTGAAGAGGATATGGCTAATTTAACATACAGATTTGGATCATTTATTGATCTGTGCAATAAATGACAGATTGGTTTTATTTATAATAAATTCAAGATAATGCATGTTGGTTATCATAATTTGAATCAAAGTATTACTTGTATGGGAATAACCTTAACAGTGTCATGAAATAAAATGATTTTGATGTTGTGATTAATTGGAATATGAAGCCATCCAAGCAGTGTGCTGTTGCTAGTGGTAGGGTGAATATGATTTTAGGTTGTATCTACAGAAATATTGAATACAAGTTTAAAGAGGTTATTTCATTGTATGGGTTACTGGTTAGGCCAAATTTTGAATATTGTATTCATTCTTGGGCTCCTTATCTTAGGAAGGACATGGAATTCTTGGAAGGGGATCAGAGGAGAGTTATGAAAATGGTACATGTGATGGAGTGGTTGTTATATGAGGAGAGATTAAGACCATTAAAATCATTTTCTCTTGAAAAAAGGAACATTAGTGAGGACCTAAATGAAGTGTTTAATGAGATTGTTGATGCATCAACATTCTTCATGCTTTACAGCAAGAATTATAGAACTTTGGGATACAAATATAGATTTAGACAAGGTGGAAGATGTCTTCACCTAAGACAATTTCATTTTTAAAATAGAATAGTTGATCTATGGGATGGGTTGCCTTCAGATGTTGTGGAAGCAGTACATTTTGTGTCAGCTTGAAAAGAAAGCTTGATAGATATATGAATGATAAGGGCTAACTTTAAATATTTATTTAATAGTTTTAATTTGGTTTATAGAATGGGACAGCCAAGATGGATCAACAAGTCTGTCACTGTCCATAAACATTAAGTAATGGGGAAAAGTAGAGCTAAATGATTAGTGGCATTTGATAAATGATCATTGGGTTTATTAATTGATTATTCTTATGTGAAACATGAAATAATGAATAATAAAAAACTTAGTAATTTGAAACACTAATTTCAATTTGTTGATTTGTTTTCATGAATTATAACAATAACTGATTAAGTTGAACAACTCTTGAGTTAATAAAAAAATAGTAGTAATATTTTCATTACATGGATAGTTGAAGCAATAATAATTAAAAATCCAAATTTTGAATAGTTTTGTTATTTTATGTGACACTGATCAATCATGATAGGTAATTGATTAAACAATCAGCCTTAATGAAAAGCCAATATAGTGGTGAAGAATACTTGTTTAATAGTTGTGACTTGTCATTTCATTAGAAACATATATTTGATTGCATTAAAATCTACTAATGGAAACAATTTTATGAGTAAAGTTGATTATAACTTACCAAAAACTAGAAAAAAGAACAGTACCTTTATTTTCTAATAATGGTTTGATTTGTCTCAAAACATTACATTGTTGGTTCTATGTTTCCTTTATTTTGATAACTTGTGTTATTGCTGTAGTTGATAAATGCTTCTAAGACCCACAGATTGAAACATCTGTAAGTTATGATACAACCAAAGCAATTAGAAATGGATAATATGTAATATATTATGGATTTTCGATATCAAGAACTAATGAAGTATAATCTCTATTTGTTCTCTCTACCTTTTGACTGGAGAGATCTTGATGCTCTCATTGAACAGTTGTAGTCTCCCTTTTTAATCCTGTGGGATTTTAATGGACATTATTCCCTGTGGGGAAGTGCTGATATTGCTGGGGAGGGGTCGCTTCGTAGAGCGTATGCTCTCTGATCACAACCTGTCTTTTTTTTTTTTTTATCTCACTTCTACTTATTTTCATGCACCTAATCAGTCCTTTACTGCTGTTGATCTCTCAATTTGCTCCCCTTCACTTTTCTTCGATTTTTCATGGAGGGTTGACAATAATCCATGAGGCAGTGTTAATTTTCTTATAATTTTGACAGAGACTGACCGTGTTCGATGCCACCCTACCCTTGTACCCCAGTGGAAGTTGGATCAAGCAAATTGGCCCTCTTTCACTGCTCTCACAGAACTTGATCCTGCCATCATCTATAAGCCATCAATAGACAACTGTGTGGCAGCAGTAACTGACTGTATTATATAAGCAGCTGGTCAGTGTATTCCTAAAACCTTGACGCGTTTCCATGATATCCTCATCCATGGTGGAATCCTACCTGCTACATGGCACAGAAGGCTCAAAAATGAGCCTAGGATACTTTTTGCAGGTATCCTACACTTTAGCACTGCATCACTTTCAAGAAGGCCTGTGCACATTCTTGTTGGGTAAGACATCAAAGCCAGAAGGAATCTTGGATTAAGTTCACAACTATCATATTTTCTACCACCAGTTCCCAATTCAAATGGGACAAGATTCAAAAGGTCAGTGGGCATTATAATTCTGTCCCCCTCTCAATCTTGCTCTCTGATGGCCAGGAACTATCTGATACCTGGAGCATTGCTGATATTCTAGGTGAAATCTTTTGCCTGGAATCTAGCACTTTTGCTTCTTCCTCCATCTTCTTAGCCATTATGACTCGGGCAGAGTGATCACCTCTTTTCTTTCCAGATGATTGTTTCTATGCTATAATCGTCACTTTACACTGGTGGAATTCAAACTGACCCTTCATTGGTCTGGCAGTACATTGGTTGGACCTGATGATGGACACTATGAAATGCTGCACTATCTATCTCCTGCTTTTCTTGCTATTCTTCTGATTTGTTTTTAACTGGATCTGGCAGGAGAATGTTTTTCCTGATGTCTGGTTCCAGGTTATTATCCTGCCTTTCTTTAAGCCTGGGAAGGATCCCAAGATTCCTTCACACTACCATCCAATTGCTTTGATGTGCTGTCTCTATAAGATCTTAGAAAGGATGGTTAATGCTCATCTTGTTTGGTTCCTCAAATCAAAC